>NC_083228.1:116290497-116601520 GCF_032191835.1 Heteronotia binoei | reverse complement strand
TCTTTCCTGTGGCAAGCAGAAACCTGTTTTCAGAGGATCTTGCTTGCCATGGGAAAGAGGTGAGGCAAGTCACAGCCCAGGGGCAGCTTGTACGAAATCGGAAGGAAGCATTGCAGGGTGGGGGGAGGGAGAGCTCTAACGCTGGAACAAGCCTAGTGGGGAATCGATCTCTGAAATTCAGATTGTAGGGCAGAATATAAATCCAATATCTTCTTTTTCTTCTTCTGCCATCTGAAGCAACGGGTGTGTGTAGAACGCATGGGCGTTGTAATGGATTCTTCATGAGCATGTATATGTGCTTTTTTCTTCAGTCCCTTGTGAATCCCCTTTTCGTATTAGGGCATGTGATGAGTATGAGATATATAATCCATGGTTCCAAATGAAGCAGATTTCTTTATGCTATTAATACCATTGGACTGGATCCAGCCAGTTTTTTTCTTTCAGACCTTCCTAAGTACTTTCCTTATTACAGACCCTGTCTCACATGGTTTTTGTCTATGCAGGTCCCATCATCGAAAGCTGAAAGATAAGTGAGTGCAAGTTTTGAAGTACAGACATAACAGACCTCTCAATTTATCTAATCTCTGTCCCATGCCATGAGATGTTGGTGCAAGTGCCCCTGCTGCCTCTTCTTCTTCACCGTTACTGCACAATACTTCAGTAAGCAATACTTCAGGGGGGCAATCGCCTGACTTTCTGGAGAAGGGAAAAATTGATGTGGTTTATAAGGCCAAGACTTGGTTGGAAAAATGATAGGGCATATCTGTCTCTGTTAACTCTACCTAGTTAGGTGGTCCTCCACAAACTTTGCACTGGAGGCTGGGGAGGGGATAGCTCTCATCCTCCATGAGTCTTTCCCTTTTCACAAGTTCCTGCTGCAGACTACAGCCTGCACTGATTGTCTGTTTACAGGTTAGGTAGCGGGCGATTTTGACATTCATGCCAAAGGCACCTTGCCCAGGTTGGCTCAGGATTTCCCAGTTTCTTTGGAAACAATGGGTCTGTCTTGGATCACAGTGTTCCCCATGCCTAACAAAGGACATATCTTAGACTTAATTATTCTTAGCACTAAAATGACTAGTTTGGGGGCTGGAGATTCAGTCAGTGACATGTTCAAGCACTGCCGCCTCCAAGGCACAAGTAAATATGGCACAAAAGACTCTGTAGGAGTGAGAGGGGCAGTTAAAATAGTCCTTCTGACTTATCTGACTGGTTTCTGGAATATTCTAGGTGATTTTAGGATCCCAGATGACTGCTCTGTTGAGGCCAAGGTGGTAGCTTTAAATGAGAAGTTCCTCTACCACCTCTTCAAGGTGGAATCCCACACCTGGGTTTACTACAGAGCTCAGTGACTCAGAGAGGGACAGAAGACATCTAGACTGCATTGGCATAATACTCAAATTCAATCCACAAGAGCATGCTATTTTGCTTACTAGAAGACCTATGAGACACCAGTGACAGGAGCAAATCTAACTTCTCTGCTACCATTGCTTCAGCTAGTGACTTCACACCGAATTCAGTTGCTTAAGGTATTTCAGCACTTGATGACTCCATCTTGTTGAGTTTTTAGATTCTAAGGAACTGATTATTAGTTGTGTTAAGCAAATCTCTCAAATATTCTCTGATATGGATACTGGTTAATATAGTTGATATAATAGAAATGTCTAATAAACTGTTGATTAATAAACTGTTGGGCCTGTTTATAGATCATACCAACTTAGTTACATGATGGATGTCAACAGACTCTTGGGATCTGTGAAGACCGCCATTTGTACACCATGGCCATTGAAATCATGTAAGGATCACATGAATGAATCCCTGGTGTCTATCAGATATCTAACACTGACACAGGTGTTACTGAAATTAACCCAGAGAGAGAAGATGAGGAGTTGCATGAATTGGGTCCAGAAGATGCAATAGAAATTGAGTTTGGGTACATGGAGGGAGTCCCTAACAAGGCTGCAGTGAGGAAAGGCTTGTAGGCATAAGCACATAAGAGAAGCCATGTTGGATCAGGCCAATAGCCTATCTAGTCCAACACTGTCTGTCACACAATGGCCAAAAAGCAGGTGCCATCAGTAAGGCAAGTCAGTCTTGAATGACTGATTACTGAAGCCACTGATTACTGATTAGTCATTGGGTTCATTTCAAGGTATGGGTCATCATCAACTCATATTGTTCATCAGAATGTGTAAAACAGATATTTTGGGGGAGGACATTTTTAAAGGGATTAGAACTGTAGTATAATGGAACAGTTCAGGGAGATGCTTTTACAAGGGAATAGGATTGTAGTTAATTGCAATATTTATTGTAACATGTATGCATCTTCTTACTTTTACTGCACTGTGCTCTTACTTCCAGTTTCAGCAATTTTATGTTATATCATGCCTTAGACAATTTTTGGTTCACATTATTCTCTTAACTGTGTGACCTTAGCCCTATTGCACAATTTATTGAATGTTTTATGCTGTCTGATAGCATTTTTTTCATATTTGTATTCCACTTTAAGTTTTGACTACAAAGGCAGGATATATATTATATAAGCATTCCCCAGCCTTTCTATGATACAAGAGTGACGATAGATAGATAGATAGATAGATAGATAGATAGATAGATAGATAGATAGATAGATAGATAGATAGATAGATAGATAGATAGATAGATAGATAGAGAGAGGGGGGGGGGGAGAATTCACAGCATAGCTTTTACCCCCCAAGTCGGAATGAAGAGTTGAACACAAGGTATTGGTATAACTAAGGGCCACTTTATTAAGTATAATAATAAACGGCAAGGGCAACAAGAACTGCGACCTTGTAAGGGCCAGGGGTCTCAACAGACTGCTCCCCTGCCATTAGTGGGCGAGGGACCCAGCCCCCCAGTTGGAGTTGTGTGGCACAGCTGCCACCAGGCTGGCCCAGCAAGGAGGCAAGTCTCAGAGGGCCCGACCACCAGACACACATCTCAATGGAAGGCACCCTCTAGTCAAGCCTCCAGGACAGTCTGCATTCTCACACCCCAGGTCATCAAACCCTAAGGTTGATCCTGCCAGACCCCTAACTCCCCAAAAGGGGGATGCTTTCTGGTCCTCCCCTAGCCGCATAGAACCATAAACCCATTAACAACCTGCCAAACTAAAGTGACCAACCTATTTAACAGCACCTCCCTATAGCCAAATCCACAATCCACTGACCTGCTATGTAGAGTAGGCGAAAAAACACCCCAGCAAACTGCCAATCAGCTGGGGAGCAAAAAATTCCTACCCGGCCCCCCAAACCATGAGGCGACCGGCACTTGCCTACATAACAAACAGGGCGGGAGGGAGGGCCGATCTCAGTCTGGAGACTGCGGTAGGGGGCAAATGGTGCTGCTGCTATCACAGCAAGCCCCGTCCCTTCAAAAGCATGCCCAAATGGGCTGCAAAAGTCCTCCCTTTCCTCCAAGGGAGGCAAAAACGTTCCAGCAGCCTAGCAGCATGCTGCTGGCTGCTAGAAACGAATTCTATGGTCCAAGAGTTGTCCTTCATTCTTTGCCAGCTAAAAAGCTGGTTCTATCCAACCCAGTATTTTTAGTAAAGTTTAGATCATTGCCTCTTCTTTTCTCAGAATAATGAGTAATCTTTCAAAGAAATTCAAAGAAATTCAAGTTCCCTTGATTCTTGCTATCAGTGCTATAAAGAGCTTTGAACTTTGGTTTCAGTAAGTGAGAGGCTTCTCAGTCCATCTTCAAAATCATTGTCATTTCCAGTTGCTAGTATTTTTGATATCTTTGAACATCTGATGATAATCCCTGAGGATTTCTTCTGTTTCTTCAATTGAAAGTCTTGTTTCTTAATGTTCTGAGTGCATTTTCATTCATTCACGTACGATCTCCATTAAGGTAAATCCTCCGTTGATGAAGTTGCCACCCTGCCTCTGTCCCACTTGTGTTTTTCTAATGTGATTTATTCCCTTATAAAATTATGAATCACACCATCTTTCATCCAGCTCATTAGTCATTCCAAAAGGTGACCCTAGCATACTTGAATATAATGAGGGAAATTAGTGGAAAGATCTCAGCAGCCCCCGGTTAAGATAAGAGATACAAAAATATTCTCAGTGATTATTGTCAGAGATGAAAAGGAAAGATGCAGGATATGGTTTCAAGGAGATATGGAAAAGCGGAAGAGATGTAAGAAAATAGTGATGGAAAAAAAGAAGGAATGGCGATCAGGGGTGCCAAGTCCAACTCAGGAAATATCTGGGAACTCTGTGGGTGGAGCCAGGAGACTTTGGAGTGGAACCAGGATAAAGGTTGCGACAAGCACGCTTGGACTTCAAAGGGAGTTCTGGCCATCACTTTTAAAGGAACTACATCTTTTTAAATGCCTTCCCTTCATTGGAAATAATGCAGGATGGAGGCACATTCTTTTGGGGCTCACAGAATTAGACCCTCTGGTCCCATCTTTCTGAAACTTGGAGGGTTTTTTTAGGAAAGGCACTAGATGCTATGCTGAAAATTTGGTGTCTCTACTTCAAAAAAAAGGCCCCCTTCCAGACCCAGATACCCACATATTGATTCTCCATTATACACAATGGGGACCAGTCTCCATAGGGTATAATGGAGTGTCGTGGACATTCAACCCCCCTCCCTTTCTGATAACCCTGAAGCAGGGGGAAGGTCTCCAAACCAGGGGATCCCCTGCCCTAGGGTGGCCAGACCGTCCCGGGCACCCGGGAAAGTCCCGGTTCTGGTCCCCTATTCCCGGCTCCCGGGCTGGCTATACCGGGACCATTAGAGGTCCCGGTTTAGCCAGCCAGAGAGCCGGTGGGCCCCACGCGTGGGCGGGGAAGGCGGCGAGGGAGGGAGGGAGCGTCCCTGCACGTGCGCAGGGCCCCTGCGCGTGCGCAGGGACGCTCCCTCCCTCACTCACCGCCTTCCCCGCCCGCGCGGGGGGCCCGGCAGCGGTGGCGGAGGCCGGGGAGGCAGCGGAGAGGCTGGCGCTGGTCGCTGGAGGCCCTCCAGCGACCAGCGCCGGCCTCTCTGCCGCCTCCCCGGCCTCTGCCACCGCCGCCGGGCCCCGTGCGCCGGCCCTACACTGCAGGAGGAGGCCGGGGAGGCGGCGGAGAGGCCGGCTTTGGTCGCTGGAAGCCCTCCAGCGACCAGCGCCGGCCTCTCCGCTGCCTCCCCGGCCTCTCCGCCGCCTCCCCGGCCTCCGCCGCCGGGCCCCGCGCACGGGCCTCCACCCGCCCTGGAAGCTGGTAAGCAGGGCAGGCAGGGAGGGAGGGGGCCGAAAGCGGGGGGGCGGCTGGCGGGAGGGGGCGGCCTTCCTTCCTTCCTTCCTTCCTTCCTTCCTTCCTTCCTTCCTTCCTTCCTTCCTTCCTTCCTTCCTCCTCCCTCCCTCCTCCCTTCCTTCCCTCCCTCCTCCCTTCCTTCCTTCCCTCCTTCCTTCCCTCCCTCCCTCCTTCCTTCCTTCCTTTCTTCCTTCCCTCCTTCCCTCCGTCCCTCCTCCCTTCCTTCCCTCCCTCCCTCCTTCCTTCCTTCCTTCCTTTCTTCCTTCCTTCCTTCCCTCCTTCCCTCCCTCCCTCCTCCCTTCCTTCCTTTCTTCCTTCCCTCCTTCCCTCCCTCCCTCCCTCCCTCCTCCCTTCCTTCCCTCCCTCCTTCCTCCCTCCCTCCTTCCTTTCTTCCTTCCTTCCCTCCTTCCTTCCTTTCTTCCTTCCTTCCCTCCTTCCCTCCTTCCCTCCTTCCCTCCCTCCTCCCTTCCTTCCTTTCTTCCTTCCCTCCTTCCCTCCCTCCCTCCTCCCTTCCTTCCCTCCCTCCTCCCTTCCCTCCTTCCTTCCCTCCCTCCCTCCCTCCTTCCTTCCTTCCTTCCCTCCTTCCCTCCCTCCCTCCCTCCCTCCTCCCTTCCTTTCTTCCTTCCCTCCCTCCCTCCTCCCTTCCTTCCTTCCCTCCTTCCTTCCCTCCCTCCCTCCTTCCTTCCTTCCTTCCCTCCTTCTCTCCCTTCCTCCCTACTCCCTTCCTTCCCTCCCTCCCTCCCTCCTCCCTTCCTTCCCTCCCTCCTTCCTTCCCTCCCTCCCTACTTCCTTCCTTTCTTCCTTTCCTCCTTCCCTCTCTCCCTCCTCCCTTCCTTCCTTTCTTCCTTCCCTCCCTCCTCCCTTCCTTCCTTCCCTCCCTCCTTCCTTCCCTCCTTCCTTCCTTCCTTCATTCCTTCCTTCCTTTCTTCCCTCCTCCCTCCCTCCCTTCCTTCCCTCCTTCCTTCCTTCCTTCCTTCCTTCCTTCCTTCCTTCCTTCCTTCCTTCCTTCCCTCCTTCCCTCCCTCCCTCCCTCCTCCCTTCCTTCCCTTCCTCCCTCCTCCCTCCCTCCTTCCTCCCTCCCTCTCTCCTTCCTTCCTTCCTTCCTTCCTTCCTTCCTTCCTTCCTTCCTTCCTTCCTTCCTTCCTTCCTTCCTTCCTTCCTTCCCTCCCTCCCTCTGGCCACCCCTGGAGTAGACAATACTGACTTTGGTGGACCCAAGCACTGATTCAGTGTAAGGGAGCTTTGTGTTTGTGACTGGAGTAGACAATACTGACTTTGGTGGAGCCAAGCACTGATTCAGTGTAAGGGAGCTTTGTGTTTGTGACTGGACTAGACAAGACTGACTTTGGTGGACCCAAGCACTGATTCAGTGTAAGGGAGCTTTGTATTTGTGACTGGACTAGACAATACTGACTTTGGCGGACCCAAGCACTGATTCAGTGTAAGGGAGCTTTGTGTTTGTGTCTTCTGGTGCAATTTTGTTCTCAGATCCTGTATTTACTTCATCAGTATATGGGATAAGGCACTTTCTCAACTGTGCTGCATAATGCAGCCTATTTATTTTGTCCTGTTTGCTCTGTTGGCTCTATCTGCGCCACCTTCATCACTTTCGGGGTGTGGATCCCCCAGTGGGGTGGTCTCCCGACTCCCTCCGCCGGCTGTTTCTGATAGCCCTGCACCCCTCTTTCATTTGATATGTGTGCCGTGCGGGTGCCACCCTCCCGCCGGGAGATGCCGCAAAATGAGCCCCCTTGAGGCTTATGGCGGCAGGGCTCGGGGGAAGCGAGCTATACTGCTGTTCTTTTGCGGGGTTATAGAGTGTTTCGAGCCCGTCCCTGTGGCATCGGTCCCATCGTTGTGGGGCCCAGGGGGCCGGCGCAGCAGCATGCTGAAGCAGCCTGTTGGTCACTTCCGGGTTCCTGTCCTGCATCTCGACCTGTCACTAATAACACAGGTCACTAATAACACAGGTCGAGAAGTCACTTCCTGTTTCCGGCAGTGGCATTTGGGGGAAATGATGTCATTTGGGGGAAATGATGTCACAGGAAGTGATGTCACTTCCTGCTTCCGGCAGGAGGCGCTGGGGAAATGATGTCACAGGAAGTGATGTCACTTCCTGTTTCTGGCGGTGGCATGGCATCACCGGAAGTGGCATCACCGGAAGTGACGTCACTTCCTGTTTCCGGTGGCGCGCGCGCTCCGCGCACGCACACCCCAACCTTCCCCCCCCAAAAGGTGTCCCTGGCTGGCCTTCAGACATTATGGCCACCCTACCCTGCCCTCAACTGGGGATTGGCAACCCTACTGGGGAGATGTTTGCATTATTTCTGTTGCACCGTGTTACAATGAGATAGTTTATCCTCGGAGCACTTTCACACACACTGAATAATGCACTTTTCTTTTTTCTTAATCTACTTTCAATGTGCTTCTTGTTTGCAAGTGGATTTTGCCATCTGGCACAGTCAAATCCAGTTGCAAAGTACATAGAATCATAGAACTGGAAGGGACCTCCAGGGTCATCTAGTTCAACCCCCTGCACAATGCGAGAAACTCACAAATACCTCCCCCTAAATTCACAGGATCTTCATCGCTGAAAGTACATGGATTGAAAGTACATTATTCCATATGTGTGGAAGTGCATCTAATGGAGCAGCACTTTGCCCAAAGACCTACAAGGTCAGAGTAGTATTGAAATGAACAAATTATAAATACAATCACTGCAATTGTTGCACAATCACATGCCCAAAATTCTTTGCACGAAATTCCATTCAAGTTCTGGGAAGTTTGACCTCTGACAGAAGAAGAGTAAAAGGAAGAGGAGGAGTTGATTCTTATATTCTCTACCTTATGAAGTCTTGAAGTGGCTCACAATCACCTTCCTTTCCTCTTCCCACAACAGGCACCTTGTGAGGTAGGTGAGGCTGAGAGAATTCTGAGAGAATTATGGCTGGCCCAAGGACACCCAGCAGGCTTCATGTGGAGGAGTGGGGACTCAAACTTGGTTCTTCAGAGGCCACCGCTCATAACCACTACACCACACTGGCATAGCACCCCTCATGATTGCTACTGATTATTTTTGTACTATTTATTAAACTAAGCTATGTAAACAAGTTCAATGAACATATGAAGTTTCCTTATACAGACAATAGGTTCATCTGGCCCAGTATTGTCTACTGTGACTGGCTGCAGCTGTACGGTATCTCAGGCTGAGGTCTTTGCCAGTATCTGCTACCTGAGATGTTTTAACTAGAGATAGCCAGGGAACTTCTTTCTGCAATGTATGCGCTCTATCAATGAGACACAGCCTCTCTGCTAATAACTTATAGTAAGAGTAGTAGTTTATACTGAGCCTTAATACCAAGATAGTGCCTTAAAAGCTAATTTAATGTTAATGAGAAGCATAAGAGTGAATAAGGAGGAGGAACTAAGGTTGTCAAATGCTGGGCATAAGGACAGTAAAATAATCCAAAGGAAATTCAACACAGGAAGTAGGAGAATAAAAGGATGGGGTTGAAAGAAACGTATGAAGTCACCTTCCCCTGAATCAGACTATTGGTCCGTCAGGGTCAGTGTTGTCTACTCAGATTGGCAGCAGCTCTTCAGAATATCAGGTAGATATTTTTCATTTCACCTGCTACATGATCATTTTCACTGGAGTTGCCATTGACTGGAGCTGAGGCTTTTTGCATGCCAAGCAGATGCTCTTCCATTGATCCAAAATCCCTCCCTACAGAAATGAGAAATTAAAAATCAAGATGGAGAATCGATAGGAAAGAACTGAGGTTTTAAGATAAGGAAATGTCTGAAGGGGAAGAATTCTAAGTTCATAATACCCCAGAGTAAAAATATCAAAAGAGAGACAAACCATATGGTAGATACATGTTCTGAGCTACTGTACAGAGAAGACTTGGTATGTGAGATAGTCCCTTGGCAGGTGCAATTTCAAGCCATTTCCATTCATGTAGAGGCTTCAGTTAGTAATTCCTCACTGTCTGCTTATGGAAAATTCCGAGCCATGATGCAGACTAGATATGAAATAGCAAGGCATAATTTTGCAAAATTATTAATGAATATAATGACTTCTGAGAGGAAAATTTTACCATAAGAAAAGTCTGTAAAGGAATCTAGGAAGCTTTAAAGTGCTTGGCTGCTGCCTAAGCAAATATTAAAACTATCTGTATTAATAATGATAAGAATCCGCTTATAATTAATGTACCAGGTTCCAGTATGCTATGTGACCATTGCATTTTGTGTTTTGAACTAACGAAAAATAAGAATATATTATTTAGGCCAAAGTAATAGGAATATAATCCATTCACGTCATTATTGTACATCTGAAAGGCTTTATTTACAGTTGCATCCTGTTCAGAAATGCTGAAACCTTTAATCTTGTGGGAACGCAACAAAACTGTGGGTTTCTCTTAGGTGTATAGAAGAGCAGGGCCAACAAAGACTCATCTTGGGAGATCCCATTTCCTACCCCCTCTGATCCTCATGCCATGACCTGCATAGCCCAGGCTAGCCTGATCTCATCAGATCTTGCAAGCTCAGCAAGGCTGGCCCTGAGCTCTATTTAGTGGGAGATCACCAAAGAATACCAAAGCCATGACGCAGAGACAGGCAATGGCAAAGCATCTCTGAATTTCTCCCTCCCCCCATGGTGGCTGAGCCTCATCTAATTCACATGTTTCTTCTTTTGTTCCCAGTACCCCATCTTTCTTCCTGTTTGTTTCCTTCCCTTTGTCTCCTGGCCTGTTCCCTCTTCCCACAAGCCGTTTGCCCTACCAGTGTCCCCTAAATACACATATAAAGTGTGTGATGTTTAATCACATGTAGAGTTCAGTGTGTATACAACTTCCCCGCTCACATAAAGGAGGAACATTCTAAACATAACCTGGAATTGCAAGGATATGTTTAAGACCTGTAAGGAGTTCTAATCAGCTACTGCCTTTGCAGAAGTTCCCTATAGCAGCCAGTTCCCTATTTTGCATGCTTGTTATAGTAAAAAAAAAATAGATGGAAATGTCAATATTTTAACAATATTTTGACTAAAAATGAGACAATGATTGCCATGCAAATAGATCTGCATGCCAAGAAAGCATTTGGCTTGAGCATGGGAGGTTTCCAGACTTTTCCTATCTGCTGTAGCCCCTTTTGCTACATCACATGAACACATGAAGCATCCTCATACTAACTCACACCCTTGGTCTATCAGGAACAATAATACCTACTCTGGCAGTGGCTCAGTTTCTTATCATCTTCCATCTGATCCTTTTCACTGTAGATGCTGTGGAACTGATCCTGAAACCTTCCACATGTGAAGCAGCTGCTCTACCAGTGAAACCTAGGCTCTCCCTATTGGTCACTCTGAATGGCTCTCAGTCTTTTGGAGATACATAGGTCCAGTGGAAGGGACTACTAGAGATCCCTAGAATGTTCTGCACAATTTGGATCCTGACTTATGACTAATTAAGGACCGGGTCCAGAAAATGTCAAATTTCAGTTTGGGATGGATGGATAAATGGTTCGTAGATAAGAGGAAAGATAATATTTTAACTTTGCTTGTTTTTGTAACTTTGCCATGGCCCTCAAGCCTGAGATAATTCTCCATATCTTTTCTGACCTTCTTTGTATGGGTTGACCTCAGAGAAAGATCTCCTTCAGCGTGTAACTTTTATGCTTTGTTTGGCTTCATTCGCCCTCCTCCTCATGGGTTAATCACATAAGTCTCTTCATTTCACTTCACCAAAGCCTTTTTCATTTCACACATCCTTGGAGCTGGGTTAATATCCCATAAAGGTGCCTGTCATATTTTGGTGTGTTTTTGACCTCCTGCTCAAACTTAATGCTTCATAAAAGTTCTCAGGTTTAATTTAATTTATTTCATGAATGTTTGCTCTCACAAGTCTGTGTCAGCACCAGAGTGCATTAAACTTGTGTTTTGAAATACATTTTTTTCAATCATGAAGGGTGGTAAACATGCTTAATATTGTTGTAAATCATGGTGGAATATACTAATATATACAATGATCAAGAAATGTTATAGTGCTGTGCTCCTTCTGCTGTCATCTGTAATATTTTTGTCAGGTTTTTTTATAGTTATTTGCTCTTTGGAATTTGAGTATTAAAAGGAGCAGAGTCATTTATTATTCTAAGGGCTTAAATTAGGGCTGTCTAGTGATGAAACAATTCCAGATGATTGTATCATCAGCCTTTTAACTGATTAAGGAATCAATGCACAGAGGAGGTTTTAATACCATTGTCTATTACTTATTTAGTTAACATCATTCAGCTGAGGCCCTGTCTGTCCATGGCCAGTGCTGGGTGTATGTCACAGATCTCCCCAAAGACAGAAGAGTAATGGGCTGCACTGTAGGGTGTAGAGAATACAGCTTCTGGAGAATCTCAGTGTCAAGTACTGCAAGATTTTCACCAGTCAGTGCACCATGGTTCCATTAAAGGTTTTTATTGAAGAGAAAACATGACAGTCAAGAAGATCCTTGCTAAAACTGGCGTGGGTGGGCAAAGTCCCCCTACGAATACCTGGGGTCCATTCGTTATACAATTGAAATGCTTAAGCACCAAAATCCACAAATCCTATTCCCTCCCCACTTTTTTCAGTTCAATCTTCATTCCCAAAGTAAGCGGGTGCAGTCTCTGTGAACTAGATAAGTCGACCTTGGCTTTGTCTAGTACAGGGTGGAAAGATACTTAATGAATGGTACAGTGTGTGAAGCAGACAAATAGCATGCAAGCTGGACCCCATGAGGTAACGACAGGCCAAAGCAATGAGAAGTACATATCATGACAAGAGGCACTCTTGACACTCAGGGCCAAACAAGAATTCAAGATGCTGAAAGATCCAAGACCAGCAGTGTCACCCTAAATAGAGTTACACTCTTCTAAATCCATTGAAGCCAATAGGCTTATAAGATACAACCCTGCTTAGGATGGACAAAGGATCTCCTAACGTAACCCCCACTTTACTTTGCATTGTTTTCCTATCTTAGATGCCTCACTGAGAATGCAGAGGTCACCTGTGTAGTGCCCATCTGATTCCCCAATACAATTTTAAAAGCACTGCTACTGAATGTACTTTTGAGGTGAAGAAAACAAAGGAGATAAAGAGTTAAACCCTCTCTCACTTCATGCCATGGCTATTATCTGAATTTGTACTGCTGTTTAACATTAAAAATTCACTTAACATCCAGTTTGGTGTAGTGGTTAAGAGTGCAGACTCTTATCTGGGAGAACCGGATTTGATTCTCCACTCCTCCACTTGCACCTGCTGGAATGGCCTTGGGTCAGCCATAGCTCTGTCCTTGAAAGGGCAGCTGCTGTGAGAGTCCTCTCAGTCCCACCCACCTCACAGGGTGTCTGTTGCGGGGGAGGAAGATAAAGGAGATTGTGAGCCACTGTGAGACTCTGAGATTTGGAGTGGAGGGCAGGATATAAATCCAATATCATCATCATCATCATCATAGCATTAAATGCAACCAGCTTTTTAGTTCAATCTCAACCACTTCCCCCTTACTACAACTCCCTGTGCAACATGGCTTTTATCCATGCAGGTCCTGCAATCTTCAATATTTTTTTGCTTGTGGAACACCTGGTCAGATCCAATCCATGGTTAGTATCTCATAGACTTGGAGCTTTCTGCTTTCATTTCTCAAACTGAGCATATTTCTAGCCATTATAATAAAAATATATGCCCAAAAGGTTGTGAGCAATGCCTGCTGGGAACTTGAAAGCTGGGGAACAGTGGAACCAGCCTTTCTAGCTTTTTAAGGAGAAGGCTTTTACTGGTCGGCATACCAACATGTCCCTCCCCATGATTTTCAAGATTATGCAAAATGGAAAAGGGGGAGGGCAGAAAACTAATAGCAGGATACAAATTTCACAACATCAATTTATACCCATCTCAGAAGCAACATCTGAATTATCTCAAAATAGAACCCCATGTTTTTGAAGTGCATTATACATCGCCTTCCTCTAAAAAAGTGTAAGAACTTAAAAGTACAGCAACTATTTCTCATTCTTAAAATATAGAAGTTTTTTCCTGTTTTCTCTTACATTCATTGTACATCAGTACACAAGAACCCAAATTGTTCCATAAACTAACTGTAAGCCCATTCAGCATGATACTAAGAACACTTTCCTGTGAATAAGCCCCATTGAATAGACCTGCGTAGGATTCTGAGGAGACCAGGTTAAGAAGGCTCTCATAATAAGCTAATAATAATAATGGCCCTAGAGGAAGGCAAAATCATAGTTTGCTGTTCCTGGCAAACTATACAGATAACCCTTCTACAATATGAACTGTAATCTGTGGTGGGAAAGGTCTCTGGCCTTGTGCAGCTGCAGTATTCCAGGAGCCTGTTCAAAGCATCCCCTTAGGTAGTTATTTTGAATTTTTATTCTGATTCGAGCACTCCTCAGCTTGAAGGCCTGAAATAATAACAATAGTGGCTCTAATAGAGAGAAGCGCAGACATAGCAGACAGTCTGGTATGAACAAATCACACTGAAAGATTCCATTAACAACTTTTAAAAAGCCATAAAAAAAGTAGATTCCTTTTTTTTAAAAAAAAAAAAAAGCATTCTGCATCATGGATATTTTAATATAGAAAGTTATTGCAAAAAAAAAAAAGAAATATGGAATGATGTGTTGTTTCATCCTATGATCTCAAAGCAAGTAGACACCCTGCAACAGCCAAGAACAGACAGGAGGGCATTTGAGTTATTGAAAGAGGTTCTTCCATACTGTAGATCTGGAGTAAAAGTAACCTGGTGCTGACACATGAATACGATGGGCAGACACAGATGGTGCTGTGTACACTTTATAGAAGAGTGGGCCTGTACTTCAGATAAAAAGAAAAAAGAAACCATGTAAGTAGCCTGGCAAGCTCTGTTGCCCACAGCCCCTTGAAGCAGTAGTGGGGGGGGGGGGGGTTTAAAAAAAACTGCCATGTTACTGATGTCACTAGGTCACTTTCAGTACAGCCCAGAAGTGACATAGGGATCATAGAATCATACAGTTTGAAGGGACCTCCAGGATCATCTAGTCGAACACCCTGCACAATGCAGGAAATTCACAAATACCTCTCCCCCCACACGCACACAAATACATCCCCTGTAGGGTTGCCAAGCCCAATTAAAGAAAAATCTGGGGACTTTGGGGGTGGAGCCAGGAGACTTTGGGGGTGGAGCCAGGAGACATTGGGGGTGGAGCCAGGAACAAGGATGTGACAAGCATAATTGAACTCCAAGGGAGTTCTGGCCATCACATTTAAAGGAACAGCACGCCTTTTTAAATGCCTCATTCCTTAGGAAATAATTAAAGATAGGGGCACCATCTTTTGGGGCTCATAGAATTGGAGCCTCTGGTCCAATATTTTTGAAACTTGGGGGGTATTTTGGAAGAGGCACTAGCTGCTATACTAAAAATCTGGTGCTTCTACCTCAAAAAATAGCCCCCCCAGAGCCCCCAATACCCATGGATCAATTCCCTATTATTCTCTATGGGAATCATTCTCTATAGGGAATAATAGAGTGCCTAGTAGACATTTCCCTCCCCCCCCCGCTTTCTAAGGGGGGGGGAGGGCCTCCATACCAGGGAATCCCCCCTCCCTCTCTCTCTCTCACACACACAAATACTTACCGTACTTGGTCTTCTTCCAGCAGAATTTGCTTGCTGTGAAAACGAAAGCAAGGCTGCACAGGAAAAGAAAGGGAGGGGCCGTTCCTGTTTCCTGTGCAGCCTTATAGGGACACATTTTAAAAACGGATCCCAAGCTGTAAAACAACATGATGCCTACAGGTATGTTCTCTCTCCCCCCGCCCCCAGATTTTTTAAGAGCGAGGGAGGAGGCTGAAAATTCGGCAGTCCCCTGCCAGGGCGGGAGGGTTGGGAAGCCTAATCCCCTGTGATCCCTTTTCCATGCCCACAAGATGGCAAAAACTTCCAGGATCTTTTGCCAAACTGGCCTGGAGAAAAATTGCTGATTGACCCCAAAGTGGCAATCCGCATTTCCCTGGTTGTGTAAGAAAAGGCCATGAGAACTAAGCACTGAGGCAACCCTTTCTGTCCTCCTTATGATCTGCTTAATTCACAGAACCATTGCTGTCAGATGGCTATCTAGCCCCTGCTTAAAAACCTCCAAGGAAGGAGAGCCCACCACAACCTGAGGAAGCCTGTTCCACTGAGGAACCATTCTAATTGTCAGGAAGTTCTTCCTATTGTTTAGCTGAAAACTCTTTTGATTTAACTTCAATCTGTTGGTTCTGATCCAACCTCCTGGGGCAACAGAAGACAATTTTGCACCATCCTCTGTATGACAGCCCCTCAAGTACTTGGTGATCATATCACCTCTCAGTCATCTCCTCTCCAGGCTAACATACCCAGCTCTTTCAACCTTTCCTCTTAGGATGTGGTTTCCAGACCCCTCACCATCTTAGTTGACCTCCTCTGGATATGTTCTAGCCTGTCTATATCCTTCTTAAATTGTGGGGCCCAAAACTTTAGGTGTTCACAGTACTGTAACCAAAGCAAAGTAAAGTGATACCATCACTTCACATGATCTGGATACTATACTTCTGTTCACTTTAGTTTCCAGGCTTAGTTTGGCACAACCCTATATATAATTATGTAAATCAGGCCTTTAGACACGCAAGTTCACCACATGGTGCTCCCACACCATGTCCAAATAATTGACTGAACCATAGATGCTGAGAGCTTCAAAATACAAATAATCAAAAATAGAACTTATTTTGTTCAATCAAATTTGGATCCTTTATTAATCAGCTCTGTTATTGTCACACTTGAAAATGAGTAGCGTTTTCTGTCTCTGTGGTGGTACCATTCACCATAGTGGCTCATTTCAATTCAGCTATATATGTTTATGTGCTACTTTTGCGCCTATAAAGTTGGTGATATTCAGCAGCCTGTGCCATTCATCATGCTGGCATATGCTGGGAACTTGCACCATTAAACTACAATTCCCAGATGGCAGTACAAGTATCCATCAATATTTGTGATCCTTACTACAATGAACATGATCCATCAAACAGCCCAAACTAGCAATATTAAACAAACAAATTAGGGATGCCAGACCCCCTGGTACAGATGGGATTCCCCCAGTTTTGGGCACTCTTCACTGCCCCCCATTACCCCCCAAACAAGTAAGAAGCCGGAAATAAATGTTACATGCCTTTGGACCTGCCAGTGGGGGATGGGAGTAGTAAACTTTCTGGGAGCAGGGAGGAATGCTGAAAATACATGTGATGTGCCTACATGACCTGGAAGTGACATAGGCATGACCAGGATGTTGGGGGCCAATGCTCTGGTTTTGGGGGGAAACTCTATGATAGAAGCTAATTCTACCATAGAGTTTTGCCCCAAAACCAGAGCATCACCCCCCCCCCCCAATGTGCCTATGTCACTTCCAGGTCATGTAGGCACATCATATGTATTTTCAGCATTCCTCCCTGCTCCCAGAAAGTTTATTACTCCCATCCCCCACTGGCGGGTCCAAAGGACCTGGCAACTCCCCAAGCCACATAGTTGCCTCCCCAACACACCTAGGGGCAAGCCAACATAGGAGGCCCCCTCCTTTGTGACACTTCAATTTTGTTGAAGTGGTGCTTTGAGCAGGTGAACAGAGGAGGAGACGCACACACAGATGCATTCAGTCATGCCGAGGAGACGTTCAACTGTTTGAAAAGGCCTTAACATTTTTAGAATGTTTGACCTGATCACAATTTGCAAGTAGGCTGTGATCTGAATAGAGGGGTGTTTGATCACCCCTGAGCCCAACTGTAGAATCCGCTGTTTTAATGAAACATGCCTTGAGAGAGCAGTTTGGGCAGAATCTTGATGCATAGTGCTAATATGAACCTGAAAGGATCCATTCCCATCCCTTAGCAAAAACAACTGATTAAGTGCTTAATTAGTGGGCTGACAAGAGAATATTCTCCAACAGGGAAAGATGATGAGATAAATGTTTTGTTTCTTCCCTGAATGGTAGAAGTTCAGGGAAACTTGTTTTCAAAAAAGGCTGGGATGTAATGGGCAAAGGTATTCTTACATCTCTCAGTTCCACATGTTGCATCAGCAGTTATTGAAATGGCTCTGCTCAGGGCCACCAGTGAAGTCGGAATGGCATCCAAAAGGGTGACTGTTGAGATAGAAAACCATAAAAAAGACCCACTCAAATACCACAATGGCTTTTGAGAAATGTATTATTTATTTATTTATAAATTAAACTTCTAGACCACACTCCCCAGTGCAAACAAGGCTCAGGGCCACGTACAACAGCAAGAAATGCATTCATAGATTAGAAAACAATTTAAAAGAATAAGAAAACACAGGAATGAAACATTTCTAGATGGTGCTAAAACTACAAAGTATGCCACTGCCTCATGGAGGGGGGGGGGGAGGTAAGAAATAGAGGTGCCAGACGAGATGGAAACTGTCACTGTCCTTACCTCAAAGCCTGGTGGAACATCTCTGCCTTTCAGGCCCTGTGGAAATCCATTAGATCCCACAAGGCCTGGATGCCATTTGACAGAGAGTTCCACCAGGTCAGGACCCGGGTTGGAAAAAAAAGTCCTGGCTTTGGTCTAGAACAGCTAGATGTCTTTTGGGCTGGGAACCACCAGTAAGTTTACCATAGCAAACCTTTAATGACATAACAGTTGCAAATAAAAATACACATAATATAAAAATTTAAACATTGGAGATAAAATCAAAATGAAACTGAGCTTACAGATGCATTCATACATGGTCAGATTTAAATTTAAGGAAGTCAGCCAAAACTCAGAATCGTTCAATAAATAATAACAGGGTGGCAGAATAGACAAATCTGGGGAGAAAGAAAGCTTGCAAAATAAATCTTTACGGAGATTATGCTAAAAGGAACAATCAAGCAATATATGCTGAATTGAGTCAGGAATATTCGCTCCACAGGAACAGAGTCTGTCGCCTAAAGGGACTCAATGATATCTCCCTTGTAAAACTTTGGAGGGGAACACATTTAGTCTAGCCAACATAAATACCCTGCAATGACTTGGAATGGTTAAATCTCATAGATAATGGGGCATTTTGCTGCAGAAAGCATAAAGACCTAAGGAATCTGGGGAGCAAATATAAGGGTCTGTTGGATGTAGTTTCATTTCCTCCAACTCCAACAGTCTCAATTTAATACATCTGAAGATATATGACTCATCAGAAGTAAAAAAAATCATCAACCTCTAACCCCAACTGGTTAAGTTTGGACATAAGAACTGCTGACCAGGATGAAATATATGAGTCTCTTTTCATACAATCAAGAAGGCTGTTAGGATCTGTTCTAAAGTGAATTTTGAGCCAGAATTTAAACACTGCAATCCAGGCTTTTGTCTCCACCAAAGACTGACCAGAGCAGAGAGCAAAGTAGGTCACACATTTTGCATACCAAGAATTTGTCTAAAGAATGAGGCTTGAATGCCCTCCACTTTCCTGGTAAATGCTGAGATCCATATAGGAATACCATAGAGAATTTGGGCTAGCGTTTTAGCTTTGAACACCTTAATTGCTGCCAGAACTAATTGGTTGCCCCTTGCAAAAAAAACCTGTTTAATTTGAGCAACCGAACATTTAGCCAAGTTGATGGTGTTGTTACGATGTGAAACCCAGCTTAACTTGTGATTAAAAGTGATCCCCAAGTATTTAAAAAAAATTGTTTGCTCAGTTGTTGAGTTGCCAATATACCATCTCTGTGGGCGCAAGCAATTTGAAAAGACAACTACTTTAGATTTGGTATAATTGATAGAGAGTGAATTACAATTACAGTAGTCATAGAAGGCACTCATATACCTTTGCAGGCCCATACTTGTGCAAGAGAGGATGATAGTATCATCGGTATAAAGTAATAAGGGGACCGCTCAGCCTGCTAGTTTAGGTGGATGACCATTAATAGGGTTCAAAAATTGTGCCACGTCAGTTAAAAATAAATTAAAAAGATGCGGGGCCAGCACGCAACCTTGTTTAACCCCCTTTAACACTGGGATTTTGCTAGTCAAGTCACCACTAGAAGAAAATTTCACTTGGCAAAAAGTATTAGAATGAAGTTTCCTCAAGAGAAACAGCAGACGAGGGACCATTCCCAGGTAACCTAGCTTAATCCATAGTTGGGCTCTATCTATTGAATCAAATGCACCCTTCAAGTCGATGAAGGCAGCATATAATTTTTTTGTACCGGTATGCATATATTTTTCAGCAAGGAAGGCCAGAGTGCAGCAATGGTCCATAGCAGATTTGCCTTTGGAGAAGCCAGTTTGTTCAGGACCTATGATGTTGCCTAGGTGCATCCAGTCAGTTAATCGGAGTTCTAAATGTTTGGTATACAATTTGCCCACTATAGATAATAAACTAATAGAGCAGAAATTTTCTGGTAACTCCAATCCCCCCTTTTTGTAAATTGGGATAATTACAGAATCAAGCCAAGAGTCTGGGATGGAGCCATGCAGATCAATGAAAGAGAATAATTTTGCAAGGGGCAAGAGCCACCAATTGGCAAACTTTGTGAATACCTCAGTGGGAAGGCCATCAGGGCCTGGTGCTTTACCTGCCTTTAAATCCTTCAATAAATCATTTATTTCCTCTAGAGTTACTGGAGGCCAGACCGGCATATCAGTTACTGTGGAGTTTGCTAAGATAGGAGGAGAGACACATGGAGCAGCAAAAATGTTAGAGAAGTAATCAACCCATGTTTGGGCAGAAATATTTGGGTCAGTAACAGAATTATTTTTTAGATTACCCGAAATGATTCTCCAGAAAGCCTTATTATCATTAGATTTTATCAAGTGGTAAAGTTGGTCCCATTTATTCTGAAAGAAAACTTTCTTTTTGGAAGTAATAAGCTCCATTAGTTTCTTTTTGGAAGTAATAGGCTGTCTTACAAGCAATATAGGCCTTAATTTTTGTTGGGTCTTTGGAGTGACAGGCCTCTTTAAATAGTGCTCTCAGATCTTGTTTCCAAGCGAAACAGACTGTATCGAACCAACTAGAGAAACTGGACCTAGACAAGATCACAGGTTTAGCTTTAGCACTGCAGTAATCAATTAATAATGAGAATCCTGAAAGGACTGTATCATCTGAATTGGAATTTATGATTGAATCCCTTAATCTGCACAGTGCTTCAGAGCCAAAGAGGGAAGAAAACTCCCTTTCTATGGCTGGGGACCACTTGCTTTTTTTTAGAACATTCTCAGAGGCCTTCACAGATTGGGAAGATGATACCATATTAACCTCCAGATCCAATCTTAAAGATAGAATTAGGGGCAAGTAGTCATTTTCCGTGCATGAATCAATGTAAAAGTTATCAATAGATGACAGAAGGTTGGGTGAACCCAAACAAAAATCTATCACACTGCAACCCCGTGTGGAAAAAAAAAGTAAAATCAGTTGCAGCTGGAACTTTGGAGAGACCATTAAATATTATAGCATTGTGTGCTATGCAGAATTCAATTAATCTAAGACCCGCCTTATTGGTTAAAGTATCTTTAGAACAACGGGGCAAACATAATTGTAGTGGAAGGGATTCAGCCACTTCAAAGCCAAAATGAGAGATCCATTTCTGATTATTACTGCCTATCCGAGCATTAAAATCACCAAAAATCATGAACCAAGCAGTATGAAATTTCCGAGACAAAGACATCACATAATCAGAAAATTTCTCCCAGACAGCATCAAACTCCAGCTCTCCATTAGAAGGGGCTAACCACCAGTAAATTCTTCCCTGCAGAGCGCAATGAACTTCAGGGGGGGTGGGGGTGTACCAGGAGAGGCGGTCCTGAAGATACAAGACAGACTTTCTAATCATCACCATGCATAAATCTTTATTTTCAATCAAAAGACAAGCATGAAAGTCAGTAAGAGAAATGTGTTTAAATAGAAAATTATGCTGAGACAGACTGGTAAAAGGAAAGGATACCACAAAGAGTAGGAAGGCTCTCCTGACCAGCCCTAAGTAGCTTTTCTGTTTCTATTTACCAATATCATTAGCAATAGCTATTGAAAACCAACACATATCAATATCAATAGCTATTGAAAACCAACAGATAACATACCTGCCTTCTCCCCAGAGAGCTAATTTTCTATATGCAGAGAACATTTAGCATGCAAAAACTACTGCCCCCACACTTTCTGTAGCAGAGCACTACAACTGGACTTGTTTATAGGCTTGTGTTCATAAATACTGGAAGATGGGCATCAGTTCCCCTCGTTTCTTTGTGGGGAGCATTTCTGTGCTTGCTGTCAAGGTGCCTCAAGTTATGTGATTCTTTACAACAGGTCCTACTGACTTTATTCACATGCTGGTTTTCAGAGATATTTGGAATCCAGATATATTTCTTATCTATCTGGATGGATGGGTGGATATTGCCAGGCCTCGGATTCAGTGGGAGCTCACCTGAACCTTTCTGACAGTTCCACCTCCTCCTTCCCACCTTGTCCATTGAATAGTAGGTGCAGCTGCATAACAATCCTTGGATGAGCTCCACCACCTTTTTTTTTTTTTGTAGAAAACCACTCCTGGATATCGCAGTTTTTCCTCACTCCTTTTTCCACAGAGCTCAGAGTGGTATATGCGCTTCTCCCCTCCCCAGTTTATTCTTGCAATAAAGTGACTAGCCCAAGATCACCCAGAGTGATCTTCGGCTGAAATTTGCTTGCACCTGAGTCTACCCAGAGGCAGTTTGAAGTAGTGGTTAAAAGCGTGGACTCTAATCTGGGAGAACTGGGTTTGATTTCCCCACTCCTCCACATGTAGCTGCTGGTGTGACCTTAGGTCCGTCACAAGTTCTCTCAGAGCTGTTCTCTCAAGAACAGCTTTCTCAGCCCCACTTACCTCACAGGATGTCTGTTATGGGAAAGGGAAGGAGATTGTAAGCTACTCTGAGACTCCAAGTGAAAGGGGGGGGGGGTGTACAAATCCAATTTCTTCTTCTAAATGAAGGTGATGTTACTTCATTTTCTACTATCAATATCTGCTATGGATAGAACAGGGAACCTTTAGATCAGTCCTTTGCTGTCTCTTCCGTGAACCTATGCATGGGGAGCAGGTTTGAAACAGCACAATGTTGATCTGAGGGTTTGATGCCCTCCCCCTCTCAAGCCCCAGAGTGGTTCACTCTGGCAGGTCATTGGTTTCCTCTGCCCTGGTACAGCTACAGGACAACAGCAGCTTTAAAAGAACTCCCCAAGTTGCCTCTTCATTTCTGGGACACCATTCAAAGTGCACAATTCAAAACAAAGAGTTTTTTCAAATCCTAGGCCATCCCATGGCATCACTTCCAGTTGTCATGAGAACTGACATCAGTGTGCTGGTGCAATGTCGATGTAGGGTTAGAACAGATAAAAGGAAGTACTTCTTCACCCAAAGGGTGATTAACATGTGGAATTTACTGCCACAGGAGGTGGTGGCAGCTGCAAGCATAGCCAGCTTCAAGAGGGGTTTGGATAAAAATATGGAGCAGAGGTCCATCAGTGGCTATTAACCATAGCATATTATTGGAACTGTCTGGGACAGTGATGATCTGTATTCTTGGTGCTTGCGGGGGGGCAAAGTAGAAGGGCTTCTAGTCCCACTTGTGAACCTCCTTTTTTGCCACTGTGTGACACAGAGTGTTGGACTAGATGGACCATTGGCCTGATCCAACATGGCTTCTCTTAGGTTCTTATGTTCATGTTCCCTTCCCACCCCCCTCCATTTCTTCCCACCAGCACTTCAGGCCCAGCAGGTAACAAACTCAGTTACTGGGATCTATAGCAGGAAGCCTGGCAGCCCCTTGCATATGTCAGCTTGTTCTATTGCCTGTTGGAGCCATTGGAGGCCAAGGCCTAGGGATGACTTCACTTTGCCTACAGCAACATCGATGCTTTCTGCCATTTGCTTTTCAGTCCCCTGCCCCTGATTTCACAGATGCCATTTTAGGAAATACTTTGCCATTTCCTTTCCAATCAGTTCACTGGCCCTGTAGTATTCCAAGTCCACAGGACACAAATGGCTTACAACGTTACTATGAAGAGCAGTCTCTAAGTCTTTTTCCCCCAACTGTGCCCATGTCCTTTTTCTTTAGGCGTATGACAAAATAAGGTCACGTCATCTTTGGACAAGTCCGCACATCATCAGTTCCTTAGTACTGTAAAATATAAGAGAATGCCTCTAGTCTAAATGATCAGTTCCATCACTCCAGTCCTAGTGCATCCATTTGAACCATGCTGCCCTCAAACATGAAGTTCTTTCTGTTCCATATTAATGACATTTCTTTCCCAATGCCAGCACTAAATTCCCCCTGCCCTAAAGACTGCCTGTTGGACTAGCTGTTTTCTCCATTAAATTTCATATGGCTCATGGTCTCGCCCCCTCAGAAACAATCCCCATGGTAACCAAGCTCACCTCCTTGTCACTGAATATTTGATGTTACACATTGATTTCATTTTGTAAAAAAATTTGCCTCCTTCAGTTGTTCTTCCTTTAAAGTCCTTGCTATCTCTTTGTCTAAATTAGATTGTGTGCCCTTCAGGGCAAGGATTCATCTCTTTTATGTTTGTAGAGTTCCAGGGCCAGAGCCATAAATAATAGTAATCTGTTAGAAACAACTGGAGACTTGTGTCACATTACCTAAAGGAAAGTGGTAGAAAACAGGCTCCTAATGAAAGCAGTGGATGGGCTATTCCAAAGAGCGGCTGCAGTCTTTAAGGTGCCGCTGGACTTCTGTTTCATTTTGCAGAAATAGAGAAGCTCAGAGGATAAAGCTTGATGGTTGTTGTGTTGGTAAAAGAACAGAAATGGTGTCTCTGCTAATACTGCTGTGTAAAGTTCTCCCTCTCCCCAGCTTTTATGGCAAGCAAGTGCCATAGGAGTATAATTAGATAGAGGCAAAATCTTAATTGCCAGTGCCTCTTGGTAACTTAAACAGCTATATCTATATCTGCTGAATACTATATAAGGATGATATATAGCAATGATAACATGCTGCTGAAGCTTTACTACTTAGGTATTGACAGGAGAGGCATACCCAACAAAGAAAGCCTATGCTGAGCCTTTGTCCATTGTAGTTTTCTGATTGGGACTGTTGTGTTCTGTTAAATCTTGATGAGAATGTCTAAAGATTTATGAGAAATCTTCTGATGAAGACTTCCAAAACACTGACATGACCTAAGGGTCACATCTTGTTGCTATATGCCATTGATTGTTGTCTTGCATCTACATTCATCGCTCCCCACCGAGAGTTGCAATTTGATCCAGGAGTGAAGCAAGAAGACCTCATGATTACTTTACATTGACTGCATTACATCTCTACTTCTCTTTGAGAGTCATTGTTTGATTCAGGCGTGTGGCTTAAAGACGTGTTTTGATTTATTGATGTACATTATTTTGGATATTATGAATTATTACATGTTCTGAGTCTGAGAACATTTTTGGAATTATATCTTTAGGTCTTGTTACCTGCTTGAATGATCTTTAATAGTTTCTTCAGTGTCTCTGCCATGTTACTGATTGGATGCTGTTTACATTATGACAGATGTGAGATTCAAACACCTCATGTGTTCATGGCTCACAATCTCCTTTATCTTCCTCCCCCACAACAGACACCCTGTGAGGTGGGTGGGGCTGAGAGGGCTCTCACAGAAGCTGTTCTTTCAAGGACAACTCTTGTGAGAGCTACGGCCAGAACCAGCCCTAGGGTGGATGGTGTCCCAGGCAGGCTCCCAGCATTGGACAAATTCATGGGAGATTGCTATTGGACAAAGTAGCTACATAGAACCTCCATATATAGTATGAATACCATAAATCAGGAAGATAAGACAGTTCATGGCATCTCAAGTATCCACTTTGGGAGCTTCCAGAGAATCTGGATTCTTGGGGTGATATGTTGTTTTAGACAATTTCAGTTTGATCCCATAAGGCAGTGCTAATGGGCTATGATCCAGAGAACCTCAAGAAAAACTCTGCTCATGGAACAGATCTTTGTTGTTTCTCCCTTCTTGGTCCAGAACCCTGCATCCCTCCAAAAACCTAAATAGTCCTGAATGATGTTAAAAGCTGCCAATCTGGTTTGATCATTTCATGCCTGTGCAGTTTGGACAAAGCCTAATGCAAATCTTGGCAGGTGTTCGAGTCATTCAGTGTCGAACAGAACAGGCCCAATGATCTGTTAACTGGTCATCATAGTCAGACAAGGCAAGTTCCACCCTTGAACACATTCAACACAAAATTCACATCATCCCTTATTGCAAAGATGTAAACATAACAGACGCAATCTAGATTAAAATGTAGGTGTGACTTATCCCACTGACAAACCAATTGGCATTTAGTTGCACAGATTAAAAACTTGCTTCCCATTAATTTCAAGACGAGTCAATCAAGCACACTCAGCTTTCCCTGGATTGCACCCAGTAAACGTAAAAGACTCCTGAGTTCTCCCTTGCTTATTAGCATCTTTCTTTTGTCCTGTGAGAGATAAATAAAAAGTTAATTACAATGAGCTTGTAATTGATTTGAGCAAGAGAGAGGGGAATGAGTCACACTTTAGTATTTATGCAAATATGGGCAATTTAAATGCTGTATGGAGATTAAGAAAGTATTTTCTGTTTAATTCCCACAAGTGTGTCCATGTCCCTTTTCTTTAGGCATATGACATAAAAAGAGAGTTCAGTCTTTTATTTCTTCTCTTTCAGCCAACATTAAAATAACATCATTGGTATTCATAGTGGACTCCATTTTTATCTAAAGTTTTATGTCACATTTGGTAAATATTTGGTGGTAGATATACAGTTCTCTCTTCCTCTTTTCTTTTTAACCAATGGAAGCATCATATGAAATAACAATTGGAATACAAGGAAGCCACCCCGGATAATTTGTCAAAACTGATCAATGGAGTGCTTGTGTATAAACTAAGTGGCTCGCAGCATTGTGCCCCTGAATCAATTAACATTTAATTTGACTTCTTGCAACTTTACTTATCACCATTTTTCAAGCCTGCAAAACTAACAAATGGTAGCTTTTCAGAAGTGACAGTTTATGATTACTCATAAGCAACCACAATTTCAGATGACTGTAACAAGAGATTAATGTACCCAGAGCAGAAGCCACAAAGGGATTTTGGAAATTTTTACAAAAGGGATCTGATCAAGATGCAATATAATACTGTCTAAGGTTCCCCTAAGAAATTCAGTCACTGAATGGCAAACTGAACTAAAAGTATCAGTAGGAAGCATGTTGTCTGTCTGGCCTCTTAATCCAAAAGGCTGTAGATAGCTATGACAGTGTATGGTGTCAAAGGCTTGCCTGGAGAGGGTTAGGCTGAAATCACAGCTGCACTGCAAAGCACAGGAATGGTAAAAAGCAGTTATAAAGCAAGGTTCCTGCATGGCCCTGAATAGATTTAAAAGTCAGACAGAAGTGCATTTGACTACAATTTCATTTTACACACATGTGGAGCCACTGCAAGAGAGCAGCTGAACACTAGGGATGTGCAAACTCCTGCTGCTCCAGTTCACATCTTGGTTGCCAATCTTAGCCAGGGAGCCAGGGTTTGGGATAGATTGTTCATTGACTTCATAGCTGTTCAGCAGATTGCTTCCCTGTGTGCCTTCCTAACAATTCCATGCAGTACAATGGGCTTTCCACACATACATGTTCTCACACAGCTCCACGGAGTTCTGTTTCCTCCCTTCTGTGCTGCACCCCTGCTCTGCTTGGCAGGCAGTTCTTAAAATGGTTAAATTGGTTGCAAATCACACAAATCTATCATGAATAGATGCTGCATTTCAACTAAAAATGAACAATTCCCTGTTTGTCTAAGTAGTCCTTAGTGATGCTAATGGCTGCCAGTCTGTTTGGATCAGCAGCATTTTTGTTCACATGCAGTTCTGAAAAAATCCAGTATGAAGCTGTTCAGCAGTTATTAGAGTCATTTGTTGATGCTGAAACAAACAAACCTGGTGATCTGTTGGCATCTAATCATCACAGTCAAATATGGTAAGTTTGACTGTCAGGCACATTTGCTATGAAATTCTTGTGGCATCCCTATTGAAAACCACTTCAAGTGGCATGTTTTTATTCACTCCCTCTGGCTTCTCTGGTCTAGCCATCATGCACAAATTCAGCATAGTAGGTAATTTTCAGGAAGGTCAAATTTAAAGGGGGGGGGAGAGTGTTAGGCAAAGTCTCCATCTATCAAAATGGACTGTCCTAAAGTCCCAGAGCCAATATGCACCTTTTATGTAAAGTCATCAGAAACACATAAGGAAGAGAGATTTGTTACCTCCAGTTATTTATTCCCAGCATACCTACTTAACAACAATTATAATTCCTTTATAACCTTTCCCCCATTTTCCCACCACTACTGCTTAGATATCATAGGCTGAGAACTAGAGACTTCACCAACAGCACTCCAAGAACAAAAAAAACATAATTCAAAACTACTGGGCCCTTATAGTGGCCAAAATATCAGAAATTGTAGGATGTTTGATTCCACTTACACCAGATTCAATACTTTTAAATCTTTGGCCAGAAAATTTCTCCACCTCGCAACGTAGAGACCTCATTTCATTGTTGCTGCTCGCTGAAAAACTCTTGTTGGCCCAGAAATGGGGGAAAAAAAGTGTTACCCCTTCAATTGAAGAATGGCATGTGAAGGTTAGAGACTTAATGGTTCAAGACAAATTGTCAACACAAATATTAATGATGGAATCGTCTAATTACAAAAATAACTTAATTGAGAAATGGTTTTCATATCTGGAATACATAAATTTAAATGCTTCTGCGGTGGAATTGATACCTCCTGAATTGTTGGACTTTATTGTTTTATAAATGATGTATGATAATGTTGATCTATATATGTAATGGATATTATATATGTGCCTACTACAATACTTTTTCAATTGTATAAGGACAATTATTTTTGTTACAATAAAATTGTTAATTTAAAAAAAAAACTAAGACCATGTTTGCACTATCTAGGAATTCTGTGCATAGATGGAAATCTAAGAACTGCATTTATCATTTTGCAAGCCTATGTCAGGGTTTATGGATGAGACAGTATGAGGAATTTTGAAACTTCCAAATGGCAAGAAATTTAACAAATAAGTCTGGGAAGTTTCAGAGTTCCTCATACCTTCTTGTCTATAAACATGTCATTTCTGCTGTGTTCCAGTTGTCAGTTTTTTCCCATGCACAGAGTGCTTTGGATCAATTATTTGCTTTAATCCAAAAACCTTCCTTTTACATAAAAAGAGGTGCATTTCCCATCACATCTGATATCCTTAAGACCAAACATTTTCATGCTCTGGTATTTTAAAGTCAGGATATTTTTGTAAATCACTGTCCCATGCCACTTGTCTATGTAAGCCATAGGATCGGAGGTTATAGCTATAAGTGACATTAATGGAGGGCAGAGAGCTATGTAACAAAGGGTGCACAGCTGTCTTTTGGGATAGATTGCCTGCGTAGGGCCTGATCCAGTGTTTGGAATCTGCTATCCTTAAATACTCTCATCATGTCTAAAATAAATTACTTTTGTGAAATACACATTTTGGGGGGGAAATCTGTCTGACAAGTAATTTAACAAATCAGATCTGTACTTGGAAAGGTTTCCCATATTACTGAAGTTTTATAAGCTGGAAATGTAGCAGTTCTTTATTAAAATTTCCCTTCAGGAAATACAGAATTATAGGGGGGGGGGGAACTCATTTAGAAACCTTCAAAGACACACATATCCTGGTGGAGCTATCAGAGAGCTACGAAACAGTTTGCAGAAGGAACTCATTCCCATGCTTTATGCCAGTTCCCCCTAACAGTTCACCTAATTAAGCCTCCTAGGCAGGTTACAATTACCCAGTGGGATCTGAGTGCAGTATAAATTGAGCATAAATATCAAAATCTTTGGGCATTTGATTGATGGCCCAGTTATTTTATGACAGAGCCTCACATTGGTGTAATCATGACATCAGATGCCAAGTTGGGGGAAGCTTGCTTTGTGAATACTGTGCAAAATTCAGAACACATAAGGGAAACAGGGAAATCATGGAGGGTAGGAACAAGGAAAACAGAGCTAAGTGTTGTTAGAAAGCTGACACCACAGTCCCAAACAAATTTATATCCTCCTAAGTCCACTGAAGTCAACAGGCCTAGAAAGATTAACTCTTCACAAGCTGCTAAAAAACTTCCAGTTCACTGGACTTCCCGCAGTGCCACAGGATCCAACAGATATTTCCATATCATTAGAATGCTAGAATTAATATTCTGTTCTTTCTGAGGACCTTCTGGTTTTATCAAAGTCAGATCAGATCATCCTGAACTGAAGGCAAGCATTACAAATGATTGTTTGCATATGATTCAAACTTTGTTGGCATCTATTCAGGGTGACCAATAGGGATGGGCATGAACCAGCTCATGAGCCAAAATTTGGTATAAACTTGGGCCAGTTTGGAGCCCCTGAAGTGATGTTTAAGGAAGGCTGTTTGGGCCATTTAAACTTAACAGCTGAGCAGCACAGGTCCACAGTTGACCTGATAGGTTTAAATGACTGCCAGCCCTTTCAGTCTAACAGCTAATGGGCGCATCTAGCCCACCATTAGGTTGAAATGACTGTGAGCCATTTCCCTGATCAGTTTCACTTTCCCCCATTTCCATGCAAAATGGACTGGTGAAATGGCTGATGGGTGCACCTGCCATGCTGTTAGGTTGAACCAGGTGTGAGCCATTTCTCCCCAGTCAGTTTTGCTTCCTCTCACTTCCAAGGTGGATAGTGAAATGGACCAGTGATGGCTGCTAGCTATTTCAGCCTACCAACTTATGGTTGCACCCGCCTCACTTGAAATGGCTACAAGTTGATTTCACTCTCCCCCCGCCCACAATCCAAGGAGGGGAAAGTGAAATGGACTGGTGAAATGACTGTTAGCCATTGCAGACCAACAACTGATAGGCACACCTGTCCCACAGTTAGATTAACCTAACAGCAGAGTGGGTCCATTTAACTCTTCCTGGGAATTTCCCCCTTTCCCCCTTTCTCCCAGCCACAACTTGTCCTGGCTGGGAGAAAAGGAGATCTGAACTAGCCAGTTTGATTTGGGGCATTTTGACTCAGTTTGGGATTCAGCTCAGGGTCTGCCTCAAACACTGAACCGAACCAGAATTTTAAAGTTCATACCCATCTCTAGTGACCAATGCTGAGTTTCTAAATATATCACTTGCCATTCAACTTCCATGTGCCATTTTTTCACTATGCTACCTGCCAAAGATCCCTTCAGTAGGACTGCCATTACCCCTAATTGACACCTTCTCCCTTCACCAGGGATCTGAGCACTCCCTGTATCTCCCACTCCCACCATCTAATCCCCTCCCTCCACTCCACTGCTAACCCTTCAGATTCCTCTCATATGCCTTCAAACATTCTTCTCAGCAATTTCTCCTTTTCTGCCAGATCATCTTCATCACTCATTCCATGTCTTTTCCTCTTAGTGGGGAATACTGGTCAGCTAAAATATCATGCTGTCCACATTCCTTAGCATAATATCACTGGCATGGGAGAAAGTGTTGTGTTTGACATCCACAGTGGAAGTGATTGGTAATTATCCCCTTTTTTAGTAAGAAAGAGCCCTGAAAAAAGGTTGAGTAATATCTGTGAAGTACAGTAAGATGGCCACAGATCCAGGAACCATTGGCTTTATTGGCTACTCTGCTGGAAATACTTGTTCCTGTTTATTTATTACCAAGATACATATATCATCTTTCATCACAGCCTTTTGAGATAGATTCCAAATAAAATGCATATAAGCACAGGTCAATAAATAATTCAACATTTCTAAAGTAAAAGAAAAAATACAACATGGCTCAAATCAACTGCAATAAAGTAATAAAGGTACAGATGAGTTGTTGTGGCCAAGTTAGTTCATTTTTTATTCTCAATATCAACACTGTTATTGGTTTCTGTTCACCTTATTTTCATTGCTGTTGATTATTATTTTCATTCTTTCACTATTTCATTCTTTCACTTTCAATTTTACCCTATTTTTATCCAATTTATCATTTTACCGATTATACACCATTTATGCATATTTGATGAAGAAACTACATAGCATTTATTTTCACTGGAAACATTTTGTATTAGGTATGAGGAGGGAAACTAAAACAGCAATCATTGAATCATTGAAAACCAGTCTGCTTTTCAAATTGTATTAATTATCCTTATTATGTTTATCTTTTGCCCTCCCACCAAAGGAAATCAAGCTACCAAAGATTAAGTCAGATCATTTCCTTAAGAAGGTTTGGAGAGTGGGAACTAATGATATGAAATCCACCTGAAACAAAATATATGGAACATATGTTATTTCCCCCCTAAAAGTTGAGGGTTATAATTAGGGTGGCCAGACCGTCCCGGTCACCCGGGAATGTCCCACTTCTGGGTCCTAATTCCCGCCTCCCGACCTGCCTATACCGGGACCATTACAAGTCCCGGTTTAGCCAGCGAGAGGAGCCGGGCATGGGCGGGGCCAGGAAGCGGGGGGAGGCTGCGCTGCTGCTGCCTCTTCTCCGTAGCTGCTCCTCTGAGATGGGCTCAGGCTGAGCCCATCTCGGAGGAGCAGCTGCGGAGAAGCGTGGCAAGCCCCGAATCTGGGTCCTTCTAGGACCCTGAGCAGCAATGCTGGAGGAGCAGGAGCAGGCCGGACTTGCGCCCCGCCCCTCCACTCCCTGCAGGGGCAAAGGCGGCATGCGTGGGCCTGCTTCACTTCTCCGCCCGGCCCCTCTGCTGTGCGGGCGGCAAGGGACATGCTGGGCCAGCCTCGGAGGAGAAGGAGGCGGCCGGAGGAGGAGGAGGAGGCGGCATGGCTGCGGCGGAGGCGCGCTGGCCTTCCGAGCCAAGGACTTGGTAAGTCCGGGGGTGATGCGGAAGGTGGGAGGGGAGCTGTGCTGCGCTGGTAGCCGAGGGAGAGGCCCTCCTCGCCTTCCCTGCTGGCCCTAGGCTTCCCAACCCCCCCCCCTTCATCCCCCGGTGGGTCTCCAGAAATCAGGAAGCGGGGTGGGGGTGGGGGCTGGAGGGGGGGAGAACATACCTGTAGGTGTAGCAGTTTGTAAAATGCCTGCCCCTTTAAGGCTGGCCTGGGCAGGAAGGAGGAAACAGGAAGGGCTTCGGAGAACGGCCCCTCCCTTTCTTTGCTTTCGTTTTCACAGCAGGCAGAGGGAAGAAGACCAAGTGCGGTAGGTGTTTGTGTGTGTGTGTGAGAGGGAGGGGGCCCGGGGCAAGGAGGGGTGATTCCTTGGTATGGAGGCCCTTCCCCCCCTTTAGAAAGCGTGTGTGGGGGGGGGAGGGAAATGTCTACTAGGCACTCTATTATTCCCTATGGAGAACAATTCCCATAGGGAATAATGGGGGATTGATCCGTGGGTATTGGGGGCTCTGGGGGGGCTATTTTTTGAGGTAGAGGCACCAAATTTTTAGTATAGCATCTAGTGCCTCTCCCCAAAATACCCCCCAAGTTTCAAAACGATTGGACCAGAGGGTCCAATTCTATGAGCCCCAAAAATGGTGCCCCTGTCCTTATTTCCTATGGAAGAAAGGCATTTTAAAAGGTGAGCTGTCCCTTTAAATGTGATGGCCAGAACTCCCTTGGAGTTCAATTATGCTTGTCACATCCTTGTTCTTGGCTCCACCCCCAATGTCTCCTGGTTCCACCCCCAAAGTCTCCTGGCTCCGCCCCCAAAGTCCCCAGATTTTTCTTCAATTGGACTTGGCAACCCTAGCTGGCCCGGCCTCCACAGGGTTTAAACTGGCACTGATATGAACTTTGGAACTGTACTCAGATCAGCTCTGATGCCTAGAAACTACCTCTGTGTGCTTGCTGTGTAATAGCACTCAGGATAGTCCTCTTCAAGCTTCAACATCCAAATTTCCAGGAATTTCCAACCCAGAGTTGGTAACCCTAGCTCTATCACAGATTTAGGAGGTCTTTGATTGCTGATTTAGGAGGTCTTTGATTGCTGGGGAGGGGGTCAGTAGTAGGAAGTACCCATACAGGGAGCACATACATTGAAGGTGGAGGTATTGTGACTCAATTCACACCCTACATTTTTTATAAACATGGCACTTAGGTATGCATTTTGCAGGGACAAATGTAGTCATATTCTAATATGTTAAATGTGCCTATTTGCAGTGTTTGGTTTAGCATTCCTTGTTAACTGAACTTTCCAGCACTTATGGTAGATGCATTTCTCTGATGCATAAAATACATATATGTTAGACAATAATTTACATGGAATTTCCATCTCATTATAAAACATTGGGTGTAATTTTGCATAACTAAAGGTAATGGATTGGGCATGCAATAAAAATCCCAGTTTTATTTGATCATTACTTAAGTCCTTTCTTTCATATTTGCATAGTGGCATGATAAGAGTTATAATTTGCTTTGTTTTAATTTAGTGTCAATAAAATTGATTCAGCCCGTCCCTGTGGCATCGGTCCCATCGTTGTGGGGCCCAGGGGGCCGGCGCAGCGGCACGCTGAAGCAGCCTGTCGGTCACTTCCGGGTTCCTGTCCTGCATCTCGACCTGTGTTATTAGTGACAGGCTGCTTCGGCGTGCTGCTGCGCCGGCCCCCTGGGTCCCACAACGATGGGACCGATGCCACAGGGACGGGCTCGAAACACTCTATGACCCCTCAAAAGAACAGCAGTCTAGCTCGCTTCCCCCGAGCCCTGCCGCCATAAGCCTCAAGGGGGCTCATTTTGCGGCATCTCCCGGCGGGAGGGTGGCACCCGCACGGGACACATATCAAATGAAAGAGGGGCGCAGGGCTATCAGAAACAGCCGGCGGAGGGAGTCGGGAGCCCACCCCACTGGGGGATCCACACCCCGAAAGTGATGAAGGTGGCGCAGATAGAGCCAACAGAGCAAACAGGACAAAATAAATAGGCTGCATTATGCAGCACAGTTGAGAAAGTGCCTTATCCCATATACTGATGAAGTATATACAGGATTTGAGAGCAAAATTGTTTCCGGCGGTGATATTTGGGGGATTTTTGGGGACGTCACAGGAAGTGCTGTGAAGTCACTTCCTGTTTCCGGCAGTGGCATTTGGGGGAAATGATGTCATTTGGGGGAAGTGATGTCACAGGAAGTGATATCACTTCCTGCTTCCGGCAGGTGGCGCAGGGGGGGAAATGATGTCACAGGAAGTGATGTCACTTCCTGTTTCCGGCAGGTGGCGCGGGGGGGAATGATGTCACAGGAAGTGATGCCACTTCCTTTTCCCGGCGGTGGCATGACGTCACCGGAAGTGACGTCACTTCCTGTTTCCGGCGGCACACGCGCTTCGCGCGCGCACCCCTACCTTTCCCCTCCCCAAGGTGTCCCTGGCTGGCCTTCAGACATTATGGCCACCCTAGTTATAATTGGAGTAAAAATTGAATTTCTAGTAGGAAAGCTATCTGCTCTAAGAAAAGACCTGAAATGCTAAGTATTCTCTAGATCAACAAAATATTTCCTTCCAATTTTATTAAATCAAGAGAGGAGCCCAAACTTTCCCCTCAACAGGAATGTTGAAAATAATTACATTGTCTAAATGTCAGGCAAGCTGTACAATGTGATATTCATAGAAATCCATATCTTTATAGGGTCTTTCTTTAATCAGAAAACATTTCATTTTTCTGAATATGGAGGACCATTCCCAGTAGAAGCAAGAAAATAACAACCTTTCCTGATTAGGAGGGGAAAACTCACATTATTCTTGTGTCCCAAAGGAAAAAAATGTTCCCTCAAATAAGGCAGAATTTTAGCAGTGTAAAAGGATAGGATGGCATAAACTAAGCTTCAGGTGCATTTATGCGTGTGTTCATGCACACTTCTCTAACTTCATGTCCTCAGGTAAAAATATATGACATTAAAATGTCTCAGAGTTATTAACCAAGTGGCTGCTCCTTGGATTTTTAAAGGTCTGGGTGAACTTTATTTTTAAATGAGCAGTTTTGCCTTTCATAACCAGATACTCTTTCAACTAGTGATCCAGCGCATGTGAATAATCACCTAGTTGTTTCATGTTTTGTTATAATACAAAAGCTGCTAAGGAAACTTTCCTCCAAAGCAAGGAAATTAAGCCAGCAACACCAAAAGAAAATAGACCTGACAAATCATTGGGTTTGTAATAATAATTTTAAAAATAACAGAACAACTAAACTGGAGTTCCAGATTTTTGAGTACTGGTATACTGATGGTTTGCTAAGGATCCTGGGATCCTGGCATGCCTTGACTATGAACTGTCCAAGGTACTGATCACTCTGCTAAATGCCTACCGCTTTCCTGGTCTACTCATGTGAGTCTCATTTAAAGCATGTCACTAGTTCTTTTGGGTTAGTAAGTATATTGAGTTAAAGTAATATTTAATCATATCAAAAAACATTGAAATCAGATAAAAATGCAAGCCTATATTTGGCTAATATTGCTACATGTGCCTGGCTGCTACTGGAAGTCCCCCATTTTTCCTAACCTAGTCAAGTGAAAAATAAAGGGAGGTTGACAGCATAGCATTCCATCCAAGCAGTAGCTTGTGCTGGACTGTTGACTTCAGGTATGATATTCCCGTTATGAAGTCAACTTCATGCTTAAACTTGGAGCATTGCATAATAATATGGTCTATGTTCAAACTTTAACCAGAGTGCTTCATCTTGTGTATGTGTGCCAAATGCTGAAGTACCATAACTATTTGAATGCCTAGAACAAAGTAGGAGTCGAGTTGCACCTTTAAGACCAACAAAGTTTTATTCAGAATGTAAGCTTTTGTGTGCTCTAAGGACACTTCATCATACAAGGAATCAGGTACAGTGAATCAAGTACAGTGAGCAGAGCTACATATAGCTGGTAGGCAGTGGTTTAGAATGCAAAATGGTGCAAATTTAAGATCCAATGACAGAATAGTAAAATTAACAGCATAGTAAAATTAACAATTGAGCAAACCTTTGATCTGGGTAAAACTCAGCCATACTTTCACAAGACAGCTGCAGTCAACCTTTAAGAAATAGAATCACATAGATTGGATCTATGGAGCATGCAACAAAGGTTATTTCTAACTCATGGGCTATCTAAAATGCTTTTTGCTGAGGTTCCGTCTTTTGAGGTCTAAACACATATAAGCCTCTTTGAGTACCATGTCAGAAACATCATAACCCTGCAGACCATTTCACCCAGTCAAGTATTCCTGCACATTTATCCACCAAAGACTGTATTCATGGTTTTCTCATCCCATTGTATTCTCCCAACACTTCTGTGAAATAGGTTGGGATGAGAGAGAATGAGTGACCCAAAATCACCCATTGAGCTTCATGACAGAATGAAAACTCCCAAATCCTATTCCAACACTGTAAAGACTACTCTACAGAGGCTGTTCCCACATATCACTGTTTATGTTATATATCTACTGTCAGTCATTCTCATGATGCTGAGGAGGAATACTTTCTCCAATCTCTTGCATTATCCCAGTCTTTCCCCAAAAGTGGGATTCGATAATTGTGTGAATTTGCAGGGGGTTTTTCTTCTATTCAAGTAATCATCACTGTCATCAAGTGAGGTCTAGGTTAGAAGGTACTAGTTAAGATGATTTCACCAATGCAGGAGCAATGATTACAGTTTTTGTCATGTGAAGTCACTCTGTTTTACTGTCAGCATATGCTCGCTAGTAAGACTTCAGGCTGGAGTCTACTGCAAGTGATCTAAGACAGTTCATGATCTGTGACAGTTCCTGACAACATCCCTTAGCAGGTTCATACCGGTTCTGTCCAGAGTAATTGTGGCTATGCAGAATGACTCAGCACTGCGTGCTGATTGGTGCTTCTGTATAGCTGTATGTATATAACTGTGAACAGCATGTACAGTTTACCTCTGCTCTCAAATGTGTTGTCTGGCGAAGCACTTTGTCAAGTGTATACCAGAATAACTATAAACTTATAGACTTGTAAATAAATGTAAATAGTTAGCACAAGCCAGTGTGCTGTCTATTATCAAGCCTCACAAATCCAGAGCATACCAACATTTACCCCCAGAAGATTATAGAGAAAATATGTACTATTTTCCCTAAAGACTAAGGCTCAGTTTTAACAGTTGTCTTTCTTGGGATGACCATGAATTTAGTTTCCCCCAGAATCCTAGAGTCTTTTAAAAGTAATCTTTGTAACAGTAGATGACATTCTGCTATCAAGACAGTTCACTGTAAATGCATTAAATATTTAAGATGCCCCCCCCCCAAAAAAAATCCTTTTAGATACTTGCATCTCCTAAAATGATGCATTTGTCAATGCTCCCTGACAATAGTTGCAGATGGTAGCAGTGTCAGTCTGCAGCAGAACAGTTAGATTCAAATCCAATAGCACCTTAGAAACTAACAAGACGTTTGGAGTATTAAGAGTCAGTGCCCCCTTCAGCTGATACAAGTCAGACTGGAGATCTATGGGTCATTATATCCCAGTCAGGAGGTGGGAGGGGTGTTGCAAAGAAGGAACACAGGATGCCGAGGTACAGTGCACATTGTAATCACCCTGACTAAAGCAAAGAAGAAATAGTTAGGGGGTGAAAATGATCACCTGTAAAGTAAAAAGGTAAAGGTAGTCCCCTGTGCAAGCACCGGGTTGTTACCAACCCATGGGGTGAGATTACATCAGGACATTTTCATGGCAAACTTTTATGGGGTGATTTGCCATTGCCTTCCCCAGTCATCTACACTTTATTTCCAGCAAACAGGGTACTGAACTTGGAAGGATCGAAAGCTGAATCAACCTTGAGCTGGCTACCTGAACCCAGCTTCTGCCAGGATCAAACTCAGGTCATGAGCAGAGCTTGGACTGCAGTACTGCAGCTTACCATTCTGCGCTATGGGGATGTAGTGAGATAAAAATCCTGTGTCCCTGTTTAGCAGTGGGGGTTCATTGTTCAGAAGAATGGATGACTTTCTGCTCATAGATATTTTCAGCCGAAAACAATCACTGTTTTGCTATTTGCCATCTGTGTTATTGACAGTGTGATCCTGAGCAGTGTTACCCCCTTATAAGCACATGGATGTCAAAGGATTTCCAAGGGTATAGCTCTATTTAGGACTGCACTGTTAATCACCCATTAGAAGTTTATGGCTTGTGGATCCATTGAAACTCATGGATGACCCCCCATGGGTGTACGTTCATACTCTGTGTAATGTTTTGCTCAAAGCAATAGGCAGTTAACCAGTGCTAAGCAAACCGAAGCAATGCACTGATACTGAATTTGCTTACCACTTTGAAGGACTGTTTTTTTAAAAAAAAAATGTTCTGTTTGCCAAAGCGTAACATTTGGAGGCATTATTTTCTATTTTGTCAAAGATAATTTGCAACTGTGCACACACAAAGGCCAAACGCACAGGAGACTGTCAGGGTGTTTTTTTTTCATTTCTTTTAACTAAAAATCATGCTGAGTAAAACAGCTGAAAGGCACTACCTTTTTAAAGATATAATTTTCAGTTCTGTCCCAGTAATTCTTCTTGTAAACGATACATTACTGTCAAGTGCAACACAGAGTTCTCACACATCTTTGGTTAACTTGAAAAAACCCAAACATTAAACACATGTGATGGAATTTCTTTCTCTCTCCCTCCCCCCCCCCCTTTCCCTTTTCCCCCCAAAGGTGGACATTACTTCGCTGCTTTGGCCAGTAAAAACAACTGATCTAGTGATGAAAAATACCTCATTAGGGAGTCACTTTCTCACACACAAAAGTGGCAGCAGAAATTATACCCTCCAGTGCAAAACTAAAAGAAGCTCTGTTCTGTGTCTAAGCAGACAGTGTTACAAGAGGAGGAAAAAGCCATACATTCGTGGCTGGCTGTCATATAAATAATGAATATACCATTCTTCAGAGCTCCTCGTATATTGTAAAATATTATCTTAGCCAGAGGTCTATTCAGAATAACTGTTCTTGACACTGGGGTTCCATTATATATGAATTCATCATTTTTACCAAAGGCTAACAGAGAAGATAGGAAATTTTCTGTGACACCATGAGGCTTCTGGGATCACTAATATGGTAAAGTGGAAGAGGGAAGAGAGAGACACCAGTACTTTTTGTTCTAGGAATTTGAACATAGTTTGCTGATTCCAAACTAGTGGCCAACCACAGAAATTGATATCTATAGAGTCAGAGAGGAGAATGTGGAAATGAGGCAGGGAGGTCTCCTAGACACAGGTTCTCACTGGATCCTAATTCCAGAAGGGTTGTAGTCTGTTATAGCAAAAATAAATAAGAGTCTTGTGGTATCTTAAAGATTAATACATTTTCATTCTAGTATAAGGTTTTATGGACTAGAGCCCAGTTCTTCAGGCACTTGTTTGAGATAGTAGCACTTTGGTTGCATATTTATTATTATTTTTTATTTACTTCATTTATACTCTGCCTTCCTTCCTAATGGGGACTCAAAGGGCTTACATTGTTCTCCCCTCCCTCATTTTATCCTTGCACCAAACCTGAGAGGTAGGTTATGCTGGGACCATGTGACTGACAACCCAAGGTCATTGCACAAGTGGAGATTTGAACCCATGTCAGCCAGATCCCTGTCTGACACTCTAGCCACTATACCACACTGGCTCTCATGGCTCTGATTCCACCCTTCCTCCATAGCACTTAAAGCAGAGATGGTGCTCCCTTCTTACGTTACATCTTCACAAAAGCCTTTAAAATAGGTTAAGTGGGGATTCAGGAGTCTGCCATTCAATGCTTATCTCTTTTCTCCAAGGCTGGGGACAAAGGGTAACTATAGGGGAGCAGTCATCCCAGAGGCATCCTCTTGTATGTGGGGTCCTCTCCCCAATGTTGTTTAACATCTACATGTGCCCCCTTGCCCAGATTGTCTGGAGATATGGACTGGGTTGTCACCAGTATGCAGATGACACCCAGCTCTATCTGCCACAGTTCCGCAGGGCCTGTAAGGCCAAATTATTCAAACTCACCTTCAATGGTTAGGGGGAGGTGGCTATTACCTTACAGCACTGACAATCTCACTAAACTAATATAATAGAAATTAGAAACTTGCCATCTTGAACTTTTAATATGTATGGAAATGTTTTATTATATATTTTATTTTAAAAATGATATGTTTGTTAATTGCTAATGTTTTTAAACTGTTGTTAGCTGCCCTGAGCCTGTCAGGGGAGGGTGGGATATAAATCTGATAAATAAATAAAGTCTAGCATAACTCTGTATAGGGGTGCAATGCTAAGCTGAAAGAGGTCAACTAGTGAGTTTCATGGCTAAGGGGTGATTTGAACTTGGTTCTCTCTGCTAGCCTAGCCTGCTATCCAATATTCTAACCCAGGGGTCCCCAACCCCTGGTCCGTGAACTGGTACCAGTCCGTGGCCTGTTAGCAACTGGGCCATGAGTTATATAATTATTTCATCATATATTACAATGTAGTAATAATAAGAAGAGGAAAACATTGGATTTATATCCTGCCCTCCACCCCAAATTTCAGGGTCTCAGAGTGGCTCACAATCTCCTTTACCTTTCTCTCCCACAACAGATACCCTGTGAGGTAGGTGGGGCTGAAAGAGCTCTCCCAGAAACTGCTCTTTCAAGGATAACTCTGTGAGAGCTATGGCTGACCCAAGGTCATTCCAGCAGCTGCAAGTGAAGGAGTAGGGAATCAAACCCTGTTCTCCCAGATAAGAGTCTGCACGCTTAACCAATACACCAAACTAATATAAAATAAAGTGCACAATTATATCATCCCAAAACCACTCTCCCCGGTCCATGGAAAAATTGTCTTCCACAAAACCGGTCCCTGGTGCCAAAAAGGTTAGGGATCACTGTTTTAACTTCTATACTAAACTGTTTCAATATCCTTGATACCAAACTGAAATGTGTAAATGATCAACACATGTCAGGAGGAGGGGGACTGCCACCATTTTTTAGTCCTCTGCTTCCACATATACATGTTGTATAGATCTTCCATTGGCTCAGCCCACAAGTGCTGACCAATACATGGAAGTCAAAGAAGAGAGACAGTAAAATCTCCATGCACTGAGTAGTCACATGTTGCACATCATCTGATCATCTGTTCCTGGATTTTAATTGTGCCACTCAGGTTGTCACCTGCTAGTTGCTTCCCCAATTAAGTTAGTTCACTTGGCATCAACCAGAGTCAGTAGGGGGGGGGGGGCATGGTGTTGGCGTGAATGGTAGCAGATGCATGAGAACCGTGCTCTCCCCCTGACTCTCCTATTCTTCCCTCACAGACACGGACTCCCCATCTGAACTGCCTATCAGAGTATGGACAAATCATCTGGGCATAAAAGTAAGTTGGAATTAGCCAGTTCTAAGATTCTTAAAGATTTTTTAAATCCCAAAACGCACCCTAACCACTCACCGTCAGCAACGCAAGAGTCAGCCAAAAAGGCGGCCGGCGCGAACAAATCATCACCTCAGTCTGACTTGCTCACTGTTAAGGTTTTTCACAAAACCTTGGACTCATCACAACAAAAGATGCTGGATAATATTGCTAACATTCTAAAGCCTGTAACCGAGCAAATTAATGCAATACAAACCACGCTTCAAGACATAGCCGCTACAGCGAACTTGGCAATGGAGACAGGCCTTGCTAACCAAGAAAGGATTCAATACCTCCAGAGACACGAGCGTTGGGTGATGGAAAAAATACTAACACTCGATAATAAAGCACAGGAAGGGCCTCTTAAGCTTCGTGGGTTTGATGAGAAGGAGGAAGGCACTACTAACCTCTCTAGTTTCATTGCATCCTGGTTGGCCTTGGTGCTTCAACTAGAAGCTAACATCACTCCCCACATCATCCGTGCTTACAGACTAGGCTCCCAAGCATCTAACAGAACCCGGGGCCCAAGGTTTTGCATTCATGGAGGATTGACATGCTTCTCAGTGAGGAGCAGACCAGACCCTCTGTTCTGGGCAGAGAAGGTGTTTTAATGCCTGCTATCCACATCTTCTAGACAAGAAGGTGGCCAAGACATGCTTATAAAATTCTGAGGAGATTTACTTTGGCTGACGAGGAATTTCACTGGGGTTTCTTTTTGGCTTTGAAGAGTCTCCGGAGAAGAATCGCATTCCAATGTCTATAGAATATCTGAAGTCATTAAATCAACTTAAATTCATCATGAGCCAAAGCTTCTTTGGGACTAATTAATATCTAATGGAATTTGACCGGTGCTTTTTGAAGGATCACATCTTAAAAAGGTAAAGATCTTTATCTGTTGCTCCGGGACTAAATTAAGATTTATTTGGAAGAAAAATAAAGGTCTGGATACTAATATAAGACACTAAAACAAAGAAGAAGGAGGTGGGGGAGGGGAAATGGAACTGAGAAAATTAAAGCAACGGCTAAAAAAGGGAAAAAATGGAATTGTTATACATACCTGTGGTCAGCTACCCCCTCCAATACTAGAAGAGAACTGCAGAACAACAAGATGTCACAGGAAGTGACATCATAGAAATATCATGAGACTTCTATATCCTAGAGAACGAGACTTGGTGGCAAGAAGTGAAAGTAGTGGCCATTAAAAGAAGGGGAGAAATAAGCCTCCTAAGCCTCTCTAGGATTGTAACCATAAATAAACATCTGCAGCCATTATAAGAAAATAATTTTTTGTAAAAAAAAATTTTAAAAGAACGGAACAGTTAAAAAGAGTGGAGCCAATAAATATCAACATTTGAAGGTTAAATATACTGGACTATGTGATTTAAAGCTATCTGGGAGTAATTTATAAGAAAAAAAATTGGAAAAAAAAAGGAAAAAATCAAGCTGTCGCCATTTTGGAAATTTTAAAAATTTAAAAATTAATATCTTGGCTAGGGAGCTTAGGAGGACAGCAATTTTGGGCTTATCTGAAAGGGCATGTCCTAATCTATAAGACTGTATAGTTTCAAAGGTTTTGGTGACATCAACTTTAGTGCCTATATTTATAATTTGAAGGCAGTAATGGCAGCCCAAAAGCCAGGGAAACCTATACAGACAAGAGCCAAGACACTAGAAAAAGTTTAAAAATCTGAAAAAAAGAACAAATGGATGCCATGGAAGCAAGACTGCTGAAGGTGATTAAAGAATCTGTAAGTGAAAGCAAGAAGGAATTTAAAAAGATATAGAAGCACTCACTAAAGAAGTTAAAGCAATATCAAAAAGAATTCAAGATGTTGAAGATAAAGTGACAGACCATGATGTAAAAATTAACACAGTGGATTCTACTATTTAAAAAATGCAGGAAAAAGCAGTACTGCAAGATTGCAAATTAATGGAGAACCAGATACGTTTGAAGGGGTGCCTGAAAAAGATGGAATGGACTTAAGAACATACATAATAAGGATTATTGCTGAATTTGTTGGTGATGACCCTGAAGAGACTAACTATTTTTATGACTATATTTACAAAGTCAATTCAGAGTATGCAAGGAAAAATAAACTACCAAGGGATGTGGTAGTAAGATGTGTAACAAGAGACCTGGTGAGTAGAATTTTAAGTAAACAATATGATGGTAATTTGGTGGTGGAGGGCAGTGAAGTTAGAATCATAAAAGAATTACCAAGAAAAGTTCTAAGTGACAGAAAACTATATAAAAAATTGACAGATCAGTTGAGAAACAGTGAACTGAGATATAGGTGGATTCTTCCAGAAGGTGTGGGTTTTGAATACAAAGGGAAGAGATGTACGATCGTGAGTGTGCAAGATATGGAGAAATTTCTGATGGAAAATAAAGAAGTTGGGGGTACAGATTAAAACCAGGAAATCACGATGGATTACAAATTATTATCTTGGAATGTAAATGGATTTAACTCACCACAAAAAAGGACAACTTTTCATTGGATTGGGAAGCAAATTGTAACATTATTTGTTTGCAAGAAGTACATATTAAACAATTGGATTACAAATTTTTATGTTAGCCGCCCTGAGCCTGCTTCGGCGGGGGAGGGCGGGGGAGGGCGGGGTACAAATAAAATTTATTATTATATTATTATTATAATACTAACCTCACTAGTTTAATTGCGTCCTGGTTGGCCTCGGTGCTTCAACTAGAAGCTAACATCGCTCCCCACATCATCCGTGCTTACAGACTAGGCTCCCAAGCATCTAACAGAACCCAGGGCCCAAGACATATAATTATAGAACTTGCTGACATCCATATAAAAAAAAAGCTCCTAGAGACAGCATACATCCAAAATGGTCTTCCTTTCAAGGACAAGCAAATTTTAGCCTTCCCCGACCTATCGGCTGAAACTCTGCAAAACAGAGATCTTCTTAAACCTATGGCCCAAAAATTGGCATCCACAAACATCCGCTATAGATGGTCTCCCTCTGGCAGACTGGTAGTTCACCATCAGGGCAAGAGCTGGACAATTGAAGAACCTGATGCTGGCTTATTTCTACTGCAATCACTCAATTTGGAAGTCCCAATGAAACTTGACCACAAGTCTTAGAAGTGCAAACTGGCTTTCACGTCTCCATTTAAAGATTGCAAGATTTCAACATGCCTCTCCGATTCAGTTCCAGGACCTGATCTCCAACAAGCACAGCAACTCGAATCTGAATCATCTGCTTAAGTTCGTGTCATGATTTATCACTTTTTTGAAATTTTCATACCTTAATAATGTGAGGGAGGGGGGAGGGAAAGGGGGTATAGAGTCTTGCTTCTCAGCTCCCCATGGTTGCGGGATGACGGGTTGGTAGGGCCAGGGACGCCCTGTCTCAGGAAGCTTTCTGGGATCCACGGGTTTGTCCCCTGTTTTCCTTTGTTACTATTGTTCTTATCATTTCTAGCTTCAAAGGGAGGGGCTCCTCCCTTCCTAGTAACCATGGTTGGTTATCACTGTTTTCTGATTTGGAAATGGGGAGGAGGAAAAACAGGGTTTTTTTTTTCTTATGTTACTAGCCTTAATCGCTAATATGAAAAATTTTTCTAGCCCCACGGGCACCAGCTTCACTTAGTTGACCATTATAATGGTTTATATACAGTTAACACATATGTGTAATCCTCGATTTATTTGGCTGGTCGGTTTTTTTTGGACCTCACTCATAATTTGTTATCCAGTGTTTGGACAGCTATTTTTTGTACTTTGACGGGCGCTCATTATAAGACCCAATATTTTATATTTAATAATTGCAAACAGCGAACTACTATGCTCTTAACTTTGTTTTCTTTGTTAATGCGATTGCAATTGGCAGTGCTTCACCAAACATATACTGTTTATCGCCTGATTTTCAAGACTGGGTTATGTTATCAATGTTTAGGTATAGCAGATTATACCTGTGTGTTTTTTTAATTTTCACAGTCTCAGGTTTACACAATGCTCCCATACAAATTTTGAAAGATGGTATTCAGATATTTCGTGTGATCCTTTTGAATCCTTAAACTATTCATCTTTACTTTGGTTGCCCATTTTGTCAACTCCTTATTGGGTCCCGAGTGCTGTCTTCTTTAATGCCACCCAATGCCTTCCAATCTAAAAATCCTTACTTTTAATTGTCGTTTGCTTTATAGTAAGATCAAATCCAAATGTATCTACAATAATTTAAAACAACAATCTGTTTTCCTTCAGGAGACTCATCTCAGAAACGATAACAATATCATGTTTCGATCATCATATTTTCCCACGACTTTTAATGCTCCTGGTTCCTCGCATGCCAGAGGAGTAGCCATTTTACTTTCACGCTCCATTTGTTTTTCGTGCCAAGCCATAGAAAAAAGATGACCGTGGCAGATACCTCTTTATAAAAGTAATGCTCAATAAAGAACTAATCACTCTTGCCACTGTCTATGCACCTAACTCTGGGCAAATGGCTTTTATCCTTGATATAATGACTCAAATTATTTCAGAAAGGGCCCCTTATACTCAGAGCTGATTTTAACTATCTCATGAACAAGAATCTTGACAGGAAATCAGCTAACCCACATGTCAGATCTACAACACAGCATTCAAATTCACCCTCAGGCTTGAGCAGCCTCCTGACAGACATGGGTCTAACCGACTCTTGGTGGTTCCTACACCAGAATGACCGGGATTACACCTACTTTTCATTACAGTTTCAGACACACACTAGAATTGATTATATTTTCATTTCTAATACCCTTTGCAACACCTTAGTAAACACTTCTATAGAACAAAATCTTTGGCCAAATCATGCACCTGTACTCTGTACCCTGTGCAGTAAAGAACAATCCGATCACAGTTTCTCTTGCAGATTTAACAATACTCTACTTAAGCATGGAGAATTTTCACAACTTGGAAAAGAAATCATTGATTTTTTCCAGTCCAATCTAACTGAAGACTTCCCCCTCCATACTATTTGGGATGCTCATAAAGCAGTTCTGAGAGGTAAAGTCATCTCCCTATTTTCAGCGTACAAAAAACAAAAACAAATTTTAGTCAAAATGCTTACCTCAAAGATTTGGAGCTCCAACATAAACGCACATGCAATTAAAGAATATATAAGCAACTTTTAGAGGAAAGAAAAAAACTGGAAGCTCTGGAAACTTACAAAATCAAACAAAATTTATTATTTACAAAACAAGCCTATTGTTTCCGCAGTCCTAAGTTTCAACGCCTTTTGGTCTGGAAAGTAAAACAACAGACTACGGACATGCACATAAAGGGCATTAAAGACCCTAGAGGCAAATTGCACACTTCTTCTAAATCAATTTTAAATGTTTTCAAACAATTTTATTCAAAGTTATATCGGTCTGACTGTCCTTCCCCTGAAGCAATTACAGAATTTCTTAACTGAATTTCTTCCCTTCCCTCCATTTCGGATACTCATAAACATTACCTTGATCATCCATTTGATGAAATAGAACTCTTGGAAGCTATTAAGTCACAAAAAATAATAAATTACCTGGCCTGAATGGCTTTACCTCTGAGTTTTATAAATCATACTGTGACCAATTATCTCCTTATTTAGTGGATCTATTCAACTACATTTTGGAAACGGGTAACGTCCCCCAATCTTGGTCCTCTACTAAAATCATAGTCCTGCACAAAAAAGAAAGAGATGCACTCGACCCTAAGTCCTACTATCTGATATCTCTTTTAAATACAAACTATAAACTTTTTACCAGCATATTAACCCGCTTTATCAGTGACTTCATCAATCCGGATCAGACAGGATTTATTCCTAGTCGAGATCTAACTGACAATACGCAGAAAACCTTCAGTATTATTCATCACTGCAAAACCAATGCAATTCAGAATGCCAGACTCTTATCCATAGACATAGAAAAGGCCTTTGATTCGGTGGAACCAAATTGCATTAGATCATTGCTCCAAAAGATGAATTTTGACCCTAAATTCTGTAACATTATTAACATCTTTTATTTCCCCCCTTCCACAATTTTGCGAATGAACAACATGAATTCTTCTTTTTTTAATTTATCCCGCGGCACTCTCCAAGGATGCCCACTTTCACCCCTGCTCTTTGCTCAGGCAATTGAGCCTTTGGCAATTAAAATAAGAAAAGACACCCAAATTCCAGGAGTTACCATGGCAAACAAAAATTTTAAGATTAGTCTTTTTGCAGATGACATAACCCTTTATTTCACTGATCTATTACCTTCCCTGTCAGCCATTCACTCACACTTACTTAATTTTGCAAAAGCCTCAGGTTTGAAGATCAACTTTGATAAATCACTTTTGTACCCAATTAATGTATCTCACAACAATATCTCTTTAATCAAAACGCAATTTCATTATAAATGGGTACACAATCACTGGAAATATCTAGGCATCCTTATTCCTTTGGACATTAATAATATTTCAAATATTAATTATATCAAAATCACTAAAACAATAAATCACCTCTTGCCGCAATGGAACAACAAATTCCTCTCACTATCTAAATGAATATATTTAGTGAAGTCACTAATACTCTCTAAGTTTGTTTTTACTTAACGTGCAATCCCCCTCAATATTCCAAGTGTTCTTTTGCACAAATGGCAATCACAGGTAAAGAAATTCATCCGGCAGTACCGGAAACTGCGCCTTCATTTTACCTCTATCAGTCGTCCACTTTCAAAGGGTGGCTTAGCAGTGCCAGATATAACTCTTTATCATGATGCCATTATACTTACCAATTTAGTAAAATATTATAAATCCTCATACCATGCAGACTGGAAGAGGCTCCTAGACCAGTATCTTACATCTCTACACGAAGAACTACGGCTAACTGTCAAAAGCCCCAAATGCATCTCTCATACTAGTCCTATCCTCGCTTCTATGCTTCAGGTTTGGCACCATCGACGTAAATTGCTAGCTCCTCCAACCTCACAACTCACTACCTTCACTGGTCAGCTTTGTTTTAAACCGGGGCAGCCTGCAACTTCTTTCTTAAAATGGAGGCACTCAAACCTAACTTTATAGACGTCACTGCAAAAGAAGAACTGAAAGACAAACTGGCCTTATATTCAGAGGCAGGAATCACGCTTCCGTGGTATGAGAACCTCCAACTTCGGCACTTTTTAGAATCTCACCCCTTTAACTCTCCCCTTCGTCTAACTCCAGGTAGCTTTGAAAGAGTGCTTTATTGCGAGTCCACTCCAATAAAAGAACTGATATTTATCATATATAGACTTTTGCTTCAGTCCACTAATACAAAACCTCATCACTACCAACTAGCTTGACACTCTGACCTACAATGCAACTTAAATCCTTAAGAATGGCAATCTGTCTGGGACTCCCATATTTATAAAACCAAGGCGTTAAATGTACAACTTCAGGCCCATAAGGTCTTATCCAGATGGTATTACACCCCTGTTCAATTGGCACACCTTACCACAACAATTTCTCCCCTATGTTTCAAAGGATGCGGTCAAAGAGGCACATTCTTTCACTCATGGTGGTCCTGTCCTATAATCAATAACTTTTGGAAACAGATATACCACGAACTAACTAAATATTAGTTAACTAATATTAACTAATATTTATGTTAACTAATGTTAACTAAATATTCTCCACCTGTCACCCCGGAATTTGCTCTTTTAAACTTACCTGACCCATTGTGCACCTCTACCCCAACAGCAGATTTAGTTTCTCTCATACTGGTGGCTGCTAAATAAATAATCACTAGGGTATGGAAGAGACAAGCACCTCCTACGTGGCAAGAATGGTGGATGAAGTTATGGGAATTTTTTGTCCTAGATAAACTAACTCATGACCTAGATCATTTTAAATCTCACCAATCGGACTCATTGTTCATAGAAAAATGGCAACCTTTTATCGAAAAAACTTCTGTTTTAGATGCAAGTCCTAATAGCCTGTACTGTGATATATTTTTAGCTTGCCAATTAATGATTTGACTGTCTATTTTTTTGCTCCTTTTAAGTGTTGTTGAGTGCTCCCCCCTTTTTTTCTTTCAGTTGATGTTCTGATTTATTTATTTCTGTAACTGTTGCAAAATCTCAATAAAGCTTTTGAAACCTGAAAAAAAAACCCAGAGCCAGTATCTTTCTATTGGATCCCTACTCTGTAGAATAGACTCCCTGAGGAGGAGAGGAGAGCACCATCTTTAGAAATCTTGAAGAGCAACGCTTTTCTCTGTAGGAACTCCTTTGCATATTAGACCACACACTCCTGATGGAGTCAATTCTCCAAGCGCTTACAGGGCTTTTAGTATAGGGCCTACTGTAAGCTTCAGGAAGATTGGCTACATCAGGCATGTGTGGCCTAATATACAAAGCAGATCCTGTTACAAAAAAGAGTATTGAAAAGGTACTGCAAAGCCATTTTCTTTGCCATGGCTTTTAATGGAGCATCAGATGGGGTCTTTCAGGTTTTGTTTTATTCAGAAATGTTTTTAAACTACCAGATTAATAAGGTCACTTGTCTCCCCCTCTGAGCCCTAACCATCTAACCCATCAGGGGAACACCTCCAACACAGGTAGAGAATTTCCTCATCACAGATGAATCTACAGATGCATTAGCTAAATCCTGTTGTAATGAATATCCTGTTGAAACTAATATCTTGTTGAAACAAATATCCAAATTCCCATTGGATACAAATGCTAGTTCCTGTATTTGGATTGCTTTGCTGAGACAAGATTTCTGCTGGAGTGAATGAACACGCAATTGCATTCCATTGTCAACAGCTGTCAAATGATTAAAGAATTTTAGTTGATGATTGATCTGCCTTTGAGCTGATTATCCATGGAATAAATGTTCATATTATCAAAGCCTCGCTGTAGATGCTTCTTTGACATATGTAAGGAAGTGTCAGGAGGAAAGGTACGCTTTTGTATTTTCTTTGTCATTTCCTTTTACAATAACACAGAGAAATTTTGAAAGTGACTTTGAAATAATCAACAAGCCTTCCACACACAGCCCTGCCTCTCCTTTTGTTACTTCTAGGGAAGTTTTCAAGAACTTTACAGGAGCAAAATCTCAGTCTCGCATACAAACACACACATACACACCAATTATGACTTTCAGTCATTGACATAGATACAGCGGTGCTCAAGCAAGAACAAAACTGATTTAGTGAAGTTATGCTTGAACAAGATCTTGTGCAACACCTAATTCTTTCCTCCTTTTAGAAGAAGATATTAGATTTATACCCCGCACTACACTCTGAATCTCAGAGTTTCAAAGCAGCTTACAATCTTCTTTACCTTTCCCACACCACAACAGACACCCTGTGAGGTAGGTGGGGCTGAGAATACTCTTCCAGAAGCTGCCCTTTCGAGGACAGCTCTGCGAGAGCTATGGCTGACCCAAGGCCATTCCAGCAGCTGCAAGTGGGGGAGTGGGGAATTATATCCAGTTCTTCCAGATAAGAGTCTGTGCACTTAACCACTATACCAAACTGGCTCTCAGTTAGTGTGAACGTTTTCAGGAGTGCCATATTCCATGCTTGCATGGTGAAGTTATTGGACCATGCCACACACATGACCTTGACATAGGAGATCTGCCCCAAATTTGGGGGACTTTTGAACTGCCATCAAAACATGGTTACAAATGGTAATTTCTTCAGATAACAAGTTCTATGTAGAACTTTTCTTCGTTCTTTTGTGAGATTCTGTCTTTCCTTCCACATTGTCATCAGTTCATTCAAATTGAAGCTGAATTCCTGGATAAATAAGGCTGCAGATAATAGAGTCACAGACACTCCAAGGCAACTATCAATCATTGCTTTGAAAGAAAACGTGGGATTGTGGCTATCATGCCTATCCAGAGACTAGTGCCTGAGCCAAAACATTTCAATGGCAAAAAGGGAAAGATAACAAAAAAAGAGATGGCTGCCTGTCAGGCCTGTGAGTGACTTGACTGCAGATTGCCTAGGAAATTTGCATCTTTGCAAATAGTAGCTATTTTAAAACGTAGTTGTAATGGGAACAGCATATAGGAAAGACAGAGAGGCAGTTCAGATCATGTGATGTTCCATGGTTTAAACCGTGCTGCAGAAGAAGCCTTCCCAGCTGGGTCTGCATTTGGCATATGAACATATACTGAATCAGACCCTCAGTCCATCAAAGTCAGTATTGCCTACTCAGACTGGCAGTGGCTCTCCAGGGTCTCAAGCTGAGGTTTCTCATGCCTATTTACCTGGACCCTTTTTAGTTGGAGATGCCAGGGATTGAACCTGGGACCTTCTGTTTACCAAGCAGAAGCTCTACCACAGAGCCACCATCACTCCCCACTGCATGCAGGTCCTGAAGTCAACTTCTCCTGTGGTGTGGTTTAAACCATGCCACAGAAGAAGCCCTCCTAGCCTGGTGTGTATGAAGCAGGGAGAGACCTCCTTATCAGTGGAAGCCCAGATCACAAATGTTTCCAGGCTGGTGTTTTTCCAGCTATACCAGATCAGGCAATTGGCCCCCTATCTAACCTGCCCAGACCTTGCCACAGTAATCCATGACTGAACTACTGTAATTTGCTCTACACAGAGCTACCCTTGAGACTGACCTGGAAACTCCAGCTGGTCCAGAATGCAGTGAACATATATATGAACATATGAAGCTGCCTTATACTGAATCAGACCCTTGGTCCATCAAAGTCAGTATTGTCTTCTCAGACTGGCAGTGGCTCTCCAGGGTCTCAAGCTGAGGTTTTTCACACCTATTTGCCTGGACCCTTTTTTGGAGATGCCGGGGATTGAACCTGGGACCTTCTGCTTCCCAAGCAGAGGCTCTACCACTGAGCCACAGTCCCTCCCCTAGTGGTGTGGGTCCTCACAGGTCCCTGCAATCAGAACATATTCTACCTGAGCTGTGCAAGCTGCGCTGGTTACCAGTTGAGCACTGAATCAGGTTCAAGGGTTTGGTGCTTACCTTTAAGGTCCTTAACAGTCTGGGACCCATGTATCTTCAGGACCACCTCTCCCAGTATACCCTCTGAAGAGCATTACACTCAGCTGATAAGAACTTGCTTGTGGTCCCTGGCCCAAGAGATATCCAACTGCCCTTGACCAGGGCCAGGACTTTTAAGTGTCCTGACCCCAACCTGGTGGAACTCTCTGTCAAGTAATATCCATGCCCTGGAGAATTTATGACATTCTTCCAGGCTTTGGTTGAGGATAGCAACAGTGTCCATCTGGCTGGCACTCCTACCCCCTCATCCACCCCCTGTAAAGCAGTAGCACAACTGGAAATTTGACCACCATCTATTTAAACGGCATTGTTATTATGAATTCTGTTGTGATGTTTATTATTTTTAAATTGCTGTTTTAGTGTCTGTTGTACACCACCCTGAGCCCTCTTTAGAGGATGGGTGGTATAGAAATTGAATATAATAAGTAAATAAATAATAAATCCTGGAGCAGCTTCTCCTGAAGCACCATTTAAACCATGCCACAGAAGAAGCCTTCCCAGCTGGGTCTGCATGCAGTGGGGAAAGACATCCTTGCTGCATGAGGTCATGGTGCCAGCTTCTCCTGCGGCACAGTTTAAACTGCATTGCAAGAGAAGCCAAACCAAGCCAGCCTCAGGGTCAGGCTGGCTGGTTTTTTTAAAAAATGCATTTTTCTTCTTGGGTCTATTGGACCCAAACAAATTCAGGATTTCCAAAACAAAAATCTCAGACCTGAATACCATATCAGTATTGGGATATGGGATTTTTTGGAAGTACCTTTTTTTTTTTCAGGTCCAATAGACCTGAACAGAAAAATGCCAATTTTTTTTTTGCACACCTCTAGTTCATAACACAAAGGGAAGTGATCCCTTACCATTATGACCACCATCATTTGTTAAAATGTCAAGGGAAACTTGAGGTCTGTGTCTTTTCATTAGAGCACCCTGTCCACAAGGATGCTAGTACTTATAATGCGTGCATTTTTATACATTATGCTTGGCAGTATCCAACTGCACACTCTGGAACTGTGCTATTTGCAGTCCTCTCAGAATGCACAGTTAGATAAATCTCAGACATAACAGCCCTGTTCAGAAGTTATAAAGACTGCATGTACATCTTACATCTGAAACAGGAGACCACTACCAGAATAAATAGGGGTTTTAAATCATACATTCAGCTATACATTTGTTGAACATTACATGAGAATTACTGGCACACATATAAAGAAAAACCAGATCTGAATAGTGCTAAAGTGAACAGGACTAAAGTCTGAATAGGGCTACCAAGAAGCCTCTATGCCTGTATATACATAACTTTGTTCTGACCTTTTCTGTAGGGGTAAAAAAGAGCAGAGGCAGCAGATAATCCACACATACACATTCAGCTGTACCCTATTCATTGTTTGAACAGTGTTTTTCCATTTGACGCTGTTTTCTGTTCTAAAGTTCAGTGCTGTGAATAAAAATGTATATTATTTGTCTTTATTGAAACTTCCAGTAATATTGTTATTTTCAGTCATTTCAAAATCTGAAATCCCCTCCCACACTAAATACTCAAAGGTCATCCTCTTTTTAACATTTCAAGATCAGCAAATGCAATCCAGCATAAATCCCAGGACTGCTAGGTAGCATTACTTGCACTTTCTCTGAGACGAATTTCTTGAATGAAAGCCTATCCTTTTATTTCCAATTCAGTTCACATATGCAGTAGACTTTAGAGGAGGAGCTGGACCTCAGTGCTACGGTACAGTGTTCCTGAAGCATTACAAAAGCACAAGCAAAAAAAAAATCATAATTTTCTGGAGATATAATTTTTGTCCTGCCCTGCCAAACTTTTTAATGTTTTCAGTAGTCTTGATTTATTGGGATTGCTTTGGGAGATAGCACTCCAAAGTGTCTTCTCCCATAAAATCACAGTGACAGAGAATAATTTTTACATCTTTCAAACTGTCCATTGTGAAAGATTTTTCCATTACGATGAAGGTGTTCAGAGATTTCCAGTGTAATATGAAGTAATAACTCCCATGAGACCCTGTGGAGAAAGCATGTGCCTACATTCCTGACTGGATTGGGGAAAGTTTGCCAAATGCATATTTATTTCTACACAACATACTGTGTAAATTTTAAACAGGCTGTGAATAGTATAGTTCACAACTGGGCCTTTCAGCTTTTCCTGTTACTAAAAATTACCCTCATAATAGGCTTATGATGCATCATGCAGTGTGAATTTGTTATCTCTAAATAACAGATTTTAGAGTGGTAAAAGGCTGTGGTTCAGTGGTAAGGCATGCTGATGGTCCCAGATTCCATCCCTAGCATCTCCAATTAAAAGTATCAGGTGACAGATGATGTGAAAGACCTGGGGAGCCACAGACAATATGGACTGTGATAGAACAAGAGTATAAGGCAATGTCATGTGTTCACGTTTGTACCCTGCTGGATAGATCAGGCAAGCCTGACTTTGTCAGATCTTGGAAGCTAAACATGGATGTCCCAGGCAAGTATTTGGATGGAAGACCTCCAGAGAAGACCAGGGCTGCTACACAGGGGCAGGCAACAGCAAACCACCTCTTAATGCTTCTTACCTTGAAAACCCTACAAGTTTGCCATAAGTCAACTGTGACTTGATGGCACTTTCCATCAGCACCATCCTGCTGGACCTACAATAAGGCTGGTTAAAGGGTAGATTTTTTTCTCCAAGTGCAACACACATTTGTCAAGGATTAATAGGGACAGTAAATCAGAGCAAGGATGCCAGTTAATACTGAGTAGAAAAGTGCAATCATGTTATCTTATCCTATATATATAAATGCCTAGCTGAATTGAAGATGACTCACCTGCCTTCGCTTTGGCAGAGCAGCATGTTGCTCAAAGAGCAACCCCACCCTCCAGCCCCAGGACAGACAAAGATTGGGTCACTGGGGAAGTTGCTAGACAGTGTCTGTTGCTAGGCAACTAAACTTGGTTCTTCAGTAAAAGGTGGGGGGGAGGCCCTTACAGGCCTAGTTAGGCCTTTGAGGGAGAACTCATTGGGACACGTCCTGACCAGGGTTGCCAGCTCCAGGTTGGTGGGAAATTCCTGGAGATTTTGAAATAGGGTCTAAGAAAGCCAGAGTGTGGGGACGGGAGAGGCCTCAGCTGAATATAATACCATATAGTCCACCCTCCAAAGCAGTTATTTTCTCTGGGGTGGGGAGAGATCTGTTGTTGAGAGTTCAGTTGTGATACCAGGACATCTTCAGGCTCCACCTATAGGTTGGCTACCCTAGGCCTGGCAGCACTCTCTGGTAACTTGATGCCTCCTGACTGGCATGACTGTTCACCAGCAGCCACCCACCCCCCACCCATGGCAGTCAGTATTGTATAGCAGTTAGTGTTTCAGATCCTGTCTGGTATGCCAGACCCAGATTCCTACTGTGAAAGCTGATTGGGGGATTTTCATCCTAACCTACCTCATAGGGTTGTGCAGATCAAAAGGGGGAGAGGATAATTATGTAAGCTGCTTTGGTCCCCACTGTGGAGAAAGACAGTCCTTTTCCTAAGTAAAGGCTACAGGGAGTGGAGAAGAGATGAAAAGCTGAAGTCAGAGGGGCAGATAAAGGTAGGGTGATTGTTGGCTGGGAAGGAGATAGGGCTGCCAACTTCAGGTTGTGAAATTCTTGGAGATTTGAAGGGTGAAGCCTGGAGAGGGTGGGATTTGAGGAGGGGTGAGACCTCACACAGGTACAATGTCATAGACTTCACCCTCCAAACCAGCCATTACCTCCTGGGGAACCATTGTTCCCAATCTCCACGTGAGGGCTGGAGATCACTCAGAATTACAACTGTTCTCCAGATGGCATCACTTCCCCTGGAAAAAATGACTGCTTTGCAGGGTAGACTCTGTGTCATAATACCCTGCTGAGGTCACTTCCCTCCTGCTTTGGTTCACACGGTGAAGATATATACTTTTCCTAGATGGAGACTGCAAGAAGGGGGGAGGAGATAGAAATCTGAAGTCAGATCAATTCCCTTGCAGAAAACAGCCGCCTTCAGGAGCATACTCTATGGTATACCATAACACAACCATGCCAGGCCAAAACACACACACACTTGCACTTTCAGAGGGCTCGTAAAACCCCCTGAAATCTTTAAACAGCCTTGAACTCCTCAGGTGTTGTGAAAGACAGTGGTCTATGTTGGATTTTAAGGGGGGTTTGATGGTTGTTTTAATTCTGTTGTTTTTAAAAGTATGTTTTCATTGGTTGATTTTGTTTTCATTACTATCCTTGAGTTCCAGTTGCCAAAGAGAAAGACAGGTTTCTAAATGTTGTAAAGAAGTAAATGTAGAAACTAGGACACCAACTTTCCAAGTTTTTTCACATGCTAAATTAACAGCCCATAGCCAGCAGAGAGCTTGGAGAGGACAGCATTAAGAAAAATATCAGAAAGAAGTAACAGATATCACTGTGATTAACTTAAATGGTGGGAGTAAAAGTGTCCTCATGAACTGTAAGCTGGCAATCACAACAAAGACTTTAACCATTTGTGGTATATAAAATAGTGTCATGATCTACCTGGAGTAGTTGTAAAATCAACAAACCAAAGGATGTCATTAATTTCAAGATCTTTATCCAGTTCCACAGGGCCTGCAAGACTACCCTCTTTCAGCTGGCTTTTTCTTAATGTGGAACCTACTGTACCGTCACCACGTAAAATTGTAAGATGAGTAACATCGAGACTGTAGCACCAAACTAATTTGTTGGTTTTTAAATTTGATGGTTTTAATTAGATGGTTTTAATGTAATAATACATATAATTGGTGAGAGCCAGTTTGGTGTAGTGGTTAAGTGTGCGGACTCTTATCTGGGAGAACCGGGTTTGATTCCCCACTCCTCCGCTTGCACCTGCTGAGATGGCCTTGGGTCAGCCATTGCTCTGGCAGAGGTTGTCCTTGAAAGGGCAGCTGCTGTGAGAGCCCTCTCCAGCCCCACCCACCTCACAGGGTGTCTGTTGTGGGGGAGGAAGGTAAAGGAGATTGTGAGCCGCTCTGAGACTCTTTGGAGTGGAGGGCGGGATATAAATCCAATATCTTCTTCTTCTTCTTCTTCTAATTGAACTGTAATATATAATTGTTATGTAACCAGTGTACTTTTATTATTGTATTATTGTAATGTTTGCATTTTATATTACGTTATGTAAGCCGCCCTGTGCTTGCTTCGGTGGGGAGGGTGGAATATAAATTAAATATTATTATTAAGATCTAAATAAATTCATTTATGTATGGCCATTTATGATTTCTGGAGTAACAAAACTGTAATAAAATGAAGTCATAGAAACTCACCGATTTAGAGTTGAAAATTCATTCATGACTGACTGACACCTTGTATTACTTATGCTGGTGTTTCAATTGTAGGCCACTGGCATCAAAAGCAATTTCCTCTCATGAATTACCTTATCCCCTTTCTAGGTCAATGGCTACAGTTGGAGATGAGCTACTGGGTGTATTTATTTAAATATTTCTTCATGGCTCCTAAATATTTCTAATGACATCAGAGCACTCGCCTCCTCTCTAAGCCCTTTCACAAAGTGGGATCTCCAATGGAAAAAGGTGTGGGCTCTGGTCAATGCCAAATGGGTCACCTTAAGTGGGTGTGCAGTCTTTAGGTGGCAGCCTGAAGGCAATACTGGCCCCCAGGGACATATGGGAGGAGATGATCCTTTAGATATGTGAGACCTAAACTGTGAAGGGCTTTAAACATCATAACTCAGTACATTCAGGGCTTTAATTTTTGTAGAAAAAGTCCAGCAAGAACTTATTTGCATATTAGGCCACACCCCCTGATGCCAAGCCAGCCGGAACTGTGTTCCTGCTCAAAAGAAGCCCTGAGTACATTGAGTTCAACTTGGAAATAAACTAGCAGTCAATGTAGCTGTTTAAGATTAGTGAAACATGTTCCTTTCAGCTAGCCCCTAACAATAACTGGGTTGTCACATGGGTCAAGAGCCCAAAGGGTGGCTTTCATACCCTAGAATCCTGTCAGTTTCCATGGCAAACTCAAGCTGAATAACTAAAGGACAAATGTGGTTCTTCTGACACACAAGGAACCAAATCTACTCTTGGCTTGGCCTCTAAAATGGAACAGATAAGAAGTTACATGGAATGCTAGCAGTTCTTGTAGAAAGTCACATGTTTTGCATTGTTTTGTAAGATAATGTTGCAGCAGAGAAACTGCACATTGTTTCAGCATATTGAGAAAATATTTCTGCATTAGTCAGACATTCTGCTAATACAAAGATGACATACTAATATGAAATATGTTTTCATTTGAAGCAAGGGTGCTTCGGGTGTCTTCTTAAGTATTCGTCTGACTTGAAAATGGTTCTGATGGAAAATATTTTAATATTAATCCAGATTTGCAATCATACCCTTCCTTCTCCATAAGCTTATATCCACAGGAGAGCAATGCATTCAGAATGTAATAAAGAAATAATGGCAGAGGGTTGATCATCACCCACAGGATAATATAAGCCTTCAAAACAGATTAAAGACAAGTTTTCATTTCAGCACTGATCTGGGAGGGGGGGTTAACCTTTTTTAATAAATAGCTATTAGTTCATCACGTAAAATTAAATGAACTAAGAATCCATTCCATCACCCTGGTGAATCAAAAGCAAACCTGTACATTTATCTCATCAAACAGTGAATCAAAACCAGTCACATTTCTCCTCAAACAAATCCTCTAATTTTGAAAAGCCTCCTTTAGCTTCTAGGAGGAAAAAACCTAAGGAATTGAAGAACCTGCTGTTCTACTTCTAGTTACACATTGAACAGACTCAGACCGATTTTGCACTCACCCTACGCTGCTCTGACATTCCTCTTTTCAGCGCGGCATCCTTCAGATTTCCCACTATCTGCCCCGGGGCATGACCTTGCGTCGACATTTTTGCGAGACAAAGAGAAACCACTAAAAAACAGTTTCTCTTTGCCGTGCAAAAAAATGGGTTTGTCTCCTATGAAGGAAGGATTTTGAATTTGTCTTTCCATGTTTTAATCTGAAAATCCTGGTTTTGTTTTCAGTTCTCCAAATGAACCCATGGTTCCTTGCTACACATTGATCTGAGACTGCATGCAGGGGATGGCATGATATAAATCTCGTTAAATAAATAAATCTTACCCAAAAGACCAAGAAGTCATGGTTCCTTGATTCTGTTTCCTTATATTAATGTGTTCTGATAAAACTGGTGCATTTTGCAATGTCATTTAGATAACAACAAATCAGCATCACATAGAGGAATGGCCACAAACCAGGAAAATATGGTTCAATTCATGACACACCAGTTCATGAATCACAAACAGTCACAAACTATTAGGGGCCAAACAAACTGGTTCAGTTTGTGAGGTTCATGGTTTGCTAAAATGCCCCCCCCCCCAGTGTGCTAGATAAACCAAACTCACAGGGAATCTCTGACTGACACTCTTCCACCTACCCTCTAAGTTTGATGAGGCACCCCAGGAAAGTGAGCACATCCTCTACCTGTCCAGGTAGAGGAGAGTCAGCCAGAGATCCACTGTGAGTTTGGTATCTCTAGCCTGCACAGGATCTGTTCTATACACTCCTGAACCTCCTGAACCTGTTCCTGTCAAAATGACAGGTGGTTCAAGAGGTTCATGAGTGTATAGAATGGATCTTGAGCTAGCTAGAGCAGGGGTGTCAAACTCATTTGTTATGAGGGCCACATCAGACATAAATGAGACCTTGTTGAGCTGGGCTATGTCAGGCCAGGCCATGTGTGTACCTCTTTAAGATTAGGTAGCAGAAATATAAATTTTATAAAGGACACAGACAAACACAATTATATGTTTAAAAAAACCCTTAAAACATGCTTAAAACATTATCACATTGTCTTAAAGGTGCTTTCTTTGTATTTCTCCCATGAGATCCAGGGAACTGGGCAAACGAAGCTCTGGCTCTTTCCTTCCTTCCCCAGGGGACCAGGATGGGGAGGAACCTCAGCCAATAGAAAGAAAAGAGGCTTGGCTCTGCTGTGTGATTGAGAGAGCAAAGCAAGCTCTCCCCCCCTTCCTCCCCAAGGGTGGAGCCTCAGACAATGGAGAAAATAGAGGTTTTGCTCTGTAGCTCCTGCATGATTGAGCAAGCCTTGCAAAGCAAGCTGTTATGCAGAAGGAAGCAGGAGAGAGGGAGAAGGAAGCAGATGACAGCCAGTTGCTCGAGGGCCTAATAGAAGCCTTCTAGGGACCTGATTCAGCCTCAAGACTGCATGTTTGACACCCCTGAGCTAGAGAGACCAAACTTGAAGGCCGGGGAGGGGAGAGTCAGCTGGAGATCCCCAGTGAGTTTGGTGTCTGTAGCTTGCACAGGATCCATTCTATACACTTCTAAAACTCCTAAATCTGTTATCTCAAAATGGCCACCCATCATTAGCAGACTGTCATTTTGACAGGCACAGGTTCAGGAGGTTCAGGATTGTATGGAATAGATCCTATGCAAGCTAGAGACATCTCAGTTGTAGGGGGCCTCAGCTGGCTTCTTTACATGCCCTACATTCCACCACCCCCCCCCGCTCTGTTGCTTTGAAGTTTGGTAAGCATTCAGATTGAATGGAGACTGTCTGGAAATGCATCCATTCACAAACCAGCACAAACCTCCAGGAAAAGCTTGAAAATGCAATGAAACTTTGTGTCAGCTGACCAGCCATGAACGACTTCATGAACCATGAACTGGCCAAAAGTTTTAATGAATTTCAGTTCATGAGCTGGGTTATGTCCATCCCTAATTATAGCTATATTACCCATAGGACTGCAATCCTAAGGAACTTTACACAATGTAGTGGGTTCAGACTGGAATAACTTTGCATAGGATTGCACTGTATAAATATTATATATATTGTGTATACACATTATACAGAATCTATACACAGTATAACAGAATCTACATTCCAACAGAGAAATGCAGAGAACCAAAGCTGCTGATAAAATGATAAGGAGATATAAAAAAAAAGAAATGAAACTGGGAATATTGCCTTCTCCTCTTATGCCCCATTGTGATTCTAAGATTTATGAAGAATGCGGCTATAATGATGCCATTTAGATAATGATGCTTCAGAGAGTTTTTTTTAGTGGCTATTCCACAGCCTAGATTATTATTAGTTACATTTTTATCCCTCCCTTCCTCCAAGGAGCTCAGGGTGATCAGAAGGAGGAGGAGGAGATTGGATTTATACCCCACCTCTCACTCAGAATTCAGAGTGGTTTACAATCTCCCTCCCTTCCTCTTCCCTCAACAGACACCCTGGGAGGTAGGTGGGGCTGAGAGAGTTTTGAGAGAACTGTGGCTTGCCCAAAGTCACTCAGCAGCTGTGTGTGGAGAAGTGGGGAATCAAACCAGATTAAAGTCTGCTACTCTTAACCACTACACCAAACTGGCTCTCATATTCATGGTTCTGCCATTTTATCCTCATAACAACACTGTCAGGTGGGTTAGGCTGAGAAAGAATGACTTGTACAAGGTCACTCAGTGCACTTCATGACAGTGATGATTTGCCCAAACTCTGAGACTCAGTCTACAGATGTGAAAAGAAATGTGGGATTGCCCTGTAGAGCCTGTTCCGCTTCTCAGTTCATGGGGATGCAAGGAGGACAACTGCATGTTTCAGTGCTTCCATACACAAAACCTCTATGCACATATGACACTGTCAGGTCTGTAGAAGATTAGTTTCAAGCCCTTCTTCCTGGCACATGTGCTTTCTATATGGAGTTTCTGATATGGAGAATATTCAGTCAGGCTAGCCCCCATGTGCCCAGTCTCCTGCTTAGGTTTTGGATGGGAGACCACCAAGGAATTTCAGAGTTACTATGCAGAGGCAGGCAACAGCAAACCATGTCTAAATGTCATAGAATCATAGAGTTGGAAAGGACCTCCAGGGTCTTCTAGTCCAACCCCCTGCACAATGCAGGAAACTCACAAATACCTCCCCCTAAATTCACAGGATCTTCATTGCTGTCAGATGACCATCTAGCCTCTGTTTAAAAACCTCTAAGGAAGGAGAGTCCACCACCTCCTGAGGAAGCCTGTTCCACTGAGGAACCACTCTAACAGTCAGGAAATTCTTCCTAATGTTGAGCCAGAAACTGTTTTGATTTAATTTCAGCCCATTGGTTCTGGTCCTACCTACTGGGCCACAGAAAACAATTCCACACCATCCTCTATATGACAGCCCTTCAAATACTTGATGATGGTGATCATAGCACCTCTTAGCCGCATCCTCTCCAGGCTAAACATGCCCAGCTCCTTCACCTTTTCTTCATAGGACTTGGTCATCACCATCTTCGTCGTCTCTCTTGCCTTGAAAACCCAATGGGGTCACCATAAATTGGCTGTGACTTGACAGCAAAAAAGAAAACAAGTCCCCAAATAATACCATCACAGGATGAATCTTCTGTGCACTTGTTATGGATATTTTGAGATAAGACGGGCCATTTTGTCTCCTGCTAATCCCTAGATTTGCTCCTGCCCATAAAGTAAAAATAGATTACGAAAATATGACTTATATTTTGTCTGATTTGAAGTACCGTAAGTCACTTTCTAAAAGACTAAACATGCTAATTTATTCTGACCCTTTTAAAATCTTCTTAAGCAGTCTCAGCTTTAGCTATGTTCCTACCCCATAATTTTGATAACTTTTCTGTGTGAAGATTTTCTTTTGTCTCCCCCCCTTTCCTTCATTCCTTTTGTCCCAGACATTGTCTCATTAGCAAATATTTCTACTTTTATGACACTTGGTTTAAGTCAACCAAGACTTCTATCCTAACTAGACACACTTCTGAACTAATTTGCCATTTTTCAAGGACACATTCATTAAGGGGAAAAGCTTACACCACCTGAATTTTCTTAAAGTTTCAGACATAAAATTATTCTACCATTGCCCAAGGATATGATAAAATATAAAACTATTACAATATTTCCCCTAATCTTAACATCACTTTCCTGAAGAATTTGTTCATATCATAATGTCTACCACACTGGTCTTCCTAACTTTATGAAATTATCCCTTTTCAGGTTCAAATGCCACTGGTGGTTCATGAAGTGCCTTGACATACTAATACAGCCAAATCTTTTTTTGTTTATTGTTTTTACTTTCAGAATATGAAATTAATTCTTGGTTTTGGGAAATTAATTATATCTTCTCAATCCATTCACATACAACTCATCCTCATTTTGATATTAAACCACCATGTGATTGTGCCTGAAACCTTGAATTTCCCACATTGAAAGGCAATGTATGTTGACAACTAGGAGAACCCAATGAGAGCCTTTCCAAGAAATGTTACACTACATACTTAAGGCAGCTGCAAACCTGTTTAACAACTTTATCTTGTAATCAAGGAACACTGGATAGTTCTATGGCCATACTCTCTAACGAAAGGATCCCAACAAACTCGCAAAGCCACATGGGGTAAATGTGACACTAAACCAGTTAAAATCAGTTTGATCATTTAGGTATGTCACTTGCAGTTTGGCTCATGGACCTGTTACAATCAGACAGTCAATTTAACAGGCTGTTTGGTTCATTTTGTTCTCTTTGTGACTGTTTGTATACTCCAGACTTGGGGAGGGGGATCAGAAATTGACTTCAAAGTAATTGGGGTAATCAGATGAAGACCAGCTTTCCTCATGGGAATCTTCCCCTCTGTCTTGGATTTAATCTCATTTTGCCTAAAATAGCCAGTGTGGTGTAGTGGTTAAGAGTTTTAAACTAGTATCTGGAAGACCCAGGTTCGACTCCTTATTTGTGCTGTGGAAGCTTGCTGTGTGATCTGGGGCCACTCACATTCTCTCAGCCTACCCTAAAACAGAAATGAGAAGAATGATGAAAGCTGCTTTAGGTCCCCACTGGGGAGAAAGAAGGGGTACAAATGAATTAATTAAATAAATATTTTTCCCCTGGACAAAATCCAACAAAGGTTTAACTCCCTAACCCTGATCCTGGAAATGCTATTCATCATGCCTGGTCCCCAATATATTTATTGCATGGGTGAATAGTTAAGAAAATGTGACCAGACATCAATAACCATAGCATCATAATGGACTAATAATGCAAATAAAATTTTAAATTATCTGCCTTTCTTCAAATTGCAGTCTTGGTGTAGTGGTTAAGTGCACGGACTCTTATCTGGGAGAACCAGGTTTGATTCCCTACTCCTCCACTTGCAGCTGCTGGAATGGCCTTGGGTCAGCCATAGCTCTTGCAGAGCTGTCCTTGAAAGGGCAGCATCTGGGAGAGCTCTCTCAGCCCCACCTACCTCATAGGGTGTCTGTTGTGGGAGAGGAAGGTAAAAGAGATGGTGACTGCTCTGAGACTCTGAGATTCAAAGTGAAGGGTGGGATATAAATCCAATGTCATCTTATTTAATAAATTAAAGGGCAGCATCATTTTAAACTAGTGCCTTCTATTGTCAGAACTTAAGAACTTCAAACGGATCCCATACTTGGTTTCAAAGCTAGGATTTTATTAGAGAGAACTAAGTACTGGAAGAGACGAGATAACAGTGATGGCAAGGGCCATCACTAGCACAGTTTTATACACTAAAGCAAACACATCACAAAGCCACAATTCACCCCATTGCAAGCACATCTGTCTTCCCACCATCCACTATCAGTAGGGAGGTTGCCTCCTCGTTCTGAAGGCCACACGGCTTGGCTTCAAAGGGCACTAGTGTGAGAATGTGCAGAGACACACCATAGTTCAATCTACAGCCCTAAATATTTTGGATACCAGTAGGGCAAGGTTAATTGCTACATAGGCATTTGGGGTTGTTAAGAGGTTACAACATGGAGTCAGTTTGGTTCAGTTACAATCTGAGCAAAAGCAATACTGAGAATACAGAGCGGGTACTGGTTACATTACAGTTAAGCCTCAGCAGTAGTTACAAGTTCTGACATACTGCCCCCCCTAAGCACCCCCTCCCCGGGGAACCAACTTGGGCTTGTGTGGGTACAGTAGGTGAAACTTTTTCAGCAGTTGCGGAGCGGATACATCCTGTGACTTGACCCACTCGTCACAGCTCGGAGGGAAGTGTTTCCATCTGATCAAATAATACAACTGGCCCCTCTTTACTCTGGAATCCAGAATTTCCTGGACCTCATGGTGATTCTGACCCCTCACTGTCATCGGAGGGGGCGGCGGGGCCCTGGGATGGAATGACGTAGCACCAGGGTCTTTCCGAAGAAGGCTGCAATGAAAAACAGGATGGATCTTACTTAGGGATTTGGGCAGGTCGAGTTCTACGGTTACCTTGTTTATGACCCTTTTGATTTTGAAGGGCCCCAGGAACTTTAGAGCAAGCTTGCGGCACGTTTGTGGGAGGGGGAGGTTCTTTGTAGATAAGAAGACCGTATCCCCCACCCTCAATTCCCACTCGGGGGAATGTTTCTTGTCGAACTGCTTTTTGTATGCCTTTTTCGCTTCCTCCAGATTTTCCTGAATACCCTTCCAGCCTTCACGAAGGCCCTCCCACCATTGTTGGCAAGAAGTGGGCTCGGACGGGCTGGCGGGGAGGGCGAGCATGGGAAACGGCTTGCCTTCGTAGCCGTTAATGATTTGGAAGGGAGAAGTATTGGTAGAGCTGTGGAGGCTGTTGTTATAGCCATATTCAGCGAAGGGGAGGAGGTCCACCCAGTTTGACTGTTGGAAATTAATAAAACATCGGAGGTATTGTTCTAGAAGGCCATTAACCCTCTCCGTCTGTCCGTCCGACTGGGGGTGATAGGCGGAGCTGAGACCCTGTTCAATGCCAGCAAGTTTGCAGAACTCCCGCCAGAAGTTGGCAACGAACTGCGTTCCGCGGTCATTAATGACCTTGTCGGGGAACGAGTGTAGGCGTACAATGTGAGTGAAAAAGAGCTGGGCGAGCTTTTTTGCTGTGGGGAGTTGCTTACAGGGGATGAAGTGGGCTTGTTTAGAAAAAGTGTCGACTACAACGAGAATGACTGTTTTTCCCTGTGAGGGAGGAAGCTCAACAATGAAATCCATGGAGACTACTGACCAAGGCCGGTTGGCCGTGGGGAGGGGGACCAGGTGGCCAGGGGGTTTACCCCCTCTTCGTTTTGCCATGAGGCAAGTGGGGCAGGCGAGAACGAATTCAGAGACGTCTTTCTTGATTTTTGGCCACCAAAACTGTCGAGTGAGCAAGTTGAGCGTTTTGACATAGCCGAAATGGCCGGCTAGACGACTAGAATGGCAGCGTTGGAGGACTTCTTTTCTGAGGGAGCTGGGCACATAGATTTAGTCATTGTGCAACCAGAGACCGTTTTCACTTTTAGTTAGGTTAGGTGGACGGTCAGTTTCCAGGTTTGCCTCAGTAAGGAACCGGGGTAGAAGGTCTCCGTCTGGGGGGAAGGTCTGTTTCCCCGAGCGGGTGGTGACTCCCCCCGAAATGGCTGAAGGGGGAATGAGTGAATCTACAATTTCTTCTCGGAGACTGTCGTGTTGGGGCATGCGGGAGAGGGCGTCTGCCAAAAAAATTTTTGAGCCTGGGATGTGTTTCAACACAAAGTCAAATTTTGCAAAGAAGCCCGCCCACCGGATTTGTTTTGCAGTCATTTTGCGGCGCCCGGTGAGGGCTTCGAGGTTTTTGTGATCGGTCCAAATTTCAAAAGGTACCCTCGCTCCTTCAAGCCAGGAGCGCCAGGTTTTCAGGGCAAACATGACTGCAAACGCTTCCTTGTCCCAGACAGACCAATTCCTTTGTTCGTTAGAAAATTTTCTAGAAATGTAGGCACATGGACGAAGCACCCCGTCCTCTCCCTTTTGCATCAATATGGCTCCGATTGCGGCGTCGGAGGCGTCGCATTGAACCACGAAGGGTTTCAGCTCGTCGGGGTGTGCTAACACGGGTTCTGAGGTGAAGAGGCGCTTCAATTCGGTAAAAGCCTTTTGGCAGTCCGGCGTCCACGTTAAGCGTGCGCCTGGCTTTTTCGCCTCTTCACTTTTGCCCTTGGTTTTTAGGAGTTCGGTTAGGGGAAGCATGACTGTGGCGAACCCTTTGATGAACTCGCGGTAGAAATTTGCGAACCCGATAAAACTTTGGAGTTGTTTGCGGGTTTTGGGGGGTTCCCAATCCAGCACCGCTTGGACCTTTGCGGGGTCCATTGACAGTCCCTCCCCCGACACTCGGAAACCCAGGTAGTCAAGCTCAGTTTTGTGAAATTCACACTTTGCCAACTTGGCGTACAATTTGTGTTTACAAAGGGTGCTTAACACTTTCCTGACTAGTGGAACATGAGATTTGAGATCTTGCGAATAGATAATGATGTCATCAAGGTACACCACCACCCCCTTAAAGAGGAAGTCACGTAGCACTTCATTGATAAAGTTCATGAATACCCCTGGGGCCCCCTGTAGTCCGAAGGGCATGACTAGGTACTCAAATTGTCCTAGAGGGGTGTTGAAAGCCGTTTTCCACTCATCCCCCTCTTTGATGCGGACACGGAAGTACGCGTCTCGAAGGTCAAGTTTGGTGAATATCTTTCCTTTCGCTACAGTGTTCAACAAGTCTTTTATCAACGGGATCGGGTAGGCGTTGGACATCGAAATCCCGTTTATCGCACGAAAATCTGTGCAAAGTCTAAGCGTCCCGTCCTTCTTCTTTCGGAAGAGGACGGGGGCGGCGTGGGGGGCTGTGGCCGGCCGTATGAACCCACGCTTAAGGTTTTTGTCCAGAAATTTTCGGAGCTCCGCTTTCTCCGCCCAACCCATGGAGTATAGTTTCGCCTTGGGGAGCTGTTGCCCTGGGATCAATTCAATGGCGCAATCCGTGGGGCGATGGGGCGGTAGCTCATCTGCTTCCTTCTCACTAAAAGCTAGTCTCAAGTCCCGATATTCCTTGGGAATCGAAGCGACTTCCTCGAGTGTGAGGCAAGCCCGTTCGTTTTGGGGGGGAGCGTGCGGCCCCCATTCGGGGCGCCAGTGGTGGTGTTCGCACCTCCAGTCAGGGAATCGGACGATCTGTTCCGCCCATCTTATGTCGGGTTGGTGGCGGGCGAGCCAAGCCGAGGCCACCACCACATCGAAAGAGCAAGAGGGGGCGATTACGAAAGTTTCAATCCCCCAGTGCTCTTCGGTTCCTACCGGGACCGCTTGGGTCTCAAGTGTGCACGGTTCCCCCCTCATGGGCCCCCCGTCCATCTGTTGAAATTGCATCGGTTGTGGTAGAGGCGAGGTGGCTAGTCCCAGTGCCTCTACTAAGCGGGGGGTAATTAAGTCTCTGTTACACCCTGAGTCGATTAACGCTCGGGCGTGCATGAACCGCTTTAAGTTTGGATTAAGGAGGGTGACTGCCATAAACAATAAACCCCCAGTGGCTCTCACCGTGAGGAGTGCCGGCTGTTGTTGGACCTGCTTTGCGGCACCCATTAAAGCAGGTCGCTGTCGTTTCCCGCCGACTCGGTCTCGTCCGACTCTTCGGTTGATTCCTCCACGGCCGTCAGGTCGGTGGTAAAATCCTCGTCAGTCGCCAGGGAAGTGGCGACGGAGCCCCGACTGGGCTCCTTCGAGCGGCTACTCTTTTTCTTTTTCGGCCCCGAGGCGGTCGGTTTCGCCGAGGGTAGTGTTGCTCCTGCCTTGACAGGGCAGTTGGCGGCGAGGTGATCCGGGTCTCCACATCTAAAGCATCTGCGCGCGGCGGTGGGGGTCGAGGTCGCTGGGGTCTTCCTCCCTTCCGCTTTAGTCGGAGTATGTTTGGTCCCCTTCTTCCCCAACTGCTGCCGACGCATTCCCACATGTTGGAGGTTAGTTTCCACCTCCCCGGCCAGTTGGATCCATCCGACCAGGGTGTCCGGTCTCCCTTGGCTGTAGCAGCGGTCGAGGATGTTCGGGTTCAAACCATTGCGGAACGCGGTGTACTTCATAACTTCGTTCCACCCCCGGGCCGCTGCACAATATCCCAGGAACTCAGTAGCATACTCGCGAGTAGTGCGGTTGCCCTGCTCGATGCGCTGGAGGGCAGCGATGGCTTTCTCCTCTCGGAGAGGGTCGCCGTACTGGCGGAGCATCGCGTGCAGGAAACCCGCGACTGTTGCCAGCTCGGGCTTCCTTCCCGTGTAGAGCCCCACGTACCACTTGCGGGCCGGGCCCCTCAGGCGGGATGAAATATGGTTTACTCGGCTGGCCTCTGTCGGGTAGTCGGCACCCCAATGGGTGAAGAACGTGTCGCATTGTATCGTGAAATACTCCACGTCCTCTGGATTCCCGTCGAACGTAATCTTCAACTCTCTGCCCCTGCCGTCGCCCCCCCCGGGGGCCGCAGGACCCGGGACCGCCGGGGGTCCCCCTGGGAGCGGGGCCTGGGGTACTGCCGGCGGCGGCACCGGGCCTGGCGGGACAGGCAGCACCGGGGCGGGTGGCGCCGGTTGCACCGGAACGGGTGGTGCCGGGGGCGCCGGGGCAGGCGGTGCGGGCGGTGGCGGAGCCGGCGGAGCCGGGGCGGGTATCACCGGTGGCGCTGGGGCTGGCGGGGCCGGTGGAGCCGCGGGCGGTAGCCCCAGCGGCAGACCTCCTCCTACCGGCGGGACCCCCAGGACCGCAGTTTGCAGGGTTCGGAGCTGGTCGTAGATCGCGCCCAGGTTCTGCTGCATGTCCTCTGCCATCGACACGCGGGATCTGTGCACATCATCGTGAATTTCCCGCACCCAGTCGAATAGATCGTTGCGGAGGGTTCGGATCGGGTCGTCCCCACCTCGCGCCCCGGGACCTTCTCCCAGGTCCTCGTCGTCGTCTCCGGTTCCTCCCTCGCCCAACATGCTTCGGTAGCGCTGCTCCGCGGCGTCGATCGCGGCCGTGGACTTCCGCGGGCTTCAGGGTCGTGGGGCCGGGAACGCGTCGACCGAGAAAGGCGCCGGGACCTTAATTTTACGCCGGACCCCCGTCACCTTCGGGTCGAGCGGCGGATCGTCTGTAGGGGTGGTAGGCTCTCCGCTGTCTGGAACTTTTGCCGCCATCGGACCAGGTTTCCAGTTCAGATAAGCCACGAAACAATGGGATCACTGTTATAATGTCAGAACTTAAGAACTTCAAACGGATCCCATACTTGGTTTCAAAGCTAGGATTTTATTAGAGAGAACTAAGTACTGGAAGAGACGAGATAACAGTGATGGCAAGGGCCATCACTAGCACAGTTTTATACACTAAAGCAAACACATCACAAAGCCACAATTCACCCCATTGCAAGCACATCTGTCTTCCCACCATCCACTATCAGTAGGGAGGTTGCCTCCTCGTTCTGAAGGCCACACGGCTTGGCTTCAAAGGGCACTAGTGTGAGAATGTGCAGAGACACACCATAATTCAATCTACAGCCCTAAATATTTTGGATACCAGTAGGGCAAGGTTAATTGCTACATAGGCATTTGGGGTTGTTAAGAGGTTACAACATGGAGTCAGTTTGGTTCAGTTACAATCTGAGCAAAAGCAATACTGAGAATACAGAGCGGGTACTGGTTACATTACAGTTAAGCCTCAGCAGTAGTTACAAGTTCTGACATCTATGAGGGTTTAAGTACCATAGATACATTACAGTTTTGTAAAACTACCCCAGGCTAGCTGATCTCTTCAGATCTCAGACACTAAGCAGGATTGGCCCTGGCTAGTGTTTGGATGGGAGACCGCCAAGGAATACCAGAATCTTGACAAGGAGGCAGGCAATGGTAAACCTCCTCAGAACTTGCCTTGACAATACTATGGGGTGATCATAAGTCAGCTGTGATTTGAGAGCACTTTCCACCCTCAAACACTTTACCCATTCTTTATACTTATAGTGCAGCTAAGTAAATAAAATATTCCCAAACTCACTAAATTCTCCTGCAATTTGGAAAAAAAATATTTAAAAATTAAATGTACATAAGACGCCATAATTCCCAAGCTCTCCACTTGAAGACAGTGAGTCTTCAGACCACTCCTGACAGCAGTTGAAAGTGCTTTATAATTTTGCAACCAGACCTTTCTTGAGAAATAGCCCCTTTCGGATGACAAATTCCATTCAGTCTGAAGGAGTTTTGTCATGGGATTCCCTTCTATTGCTTTGAAAGTACACTGTTTTGTTTTTCAAATCAGTGGGGTTTTCAAGCAGACTTTTCTTTTACACAACAATTGTCAGAACATTTAACAAATCCACACACCCCCTCCCAGTACAACATGAAAACAAATGCTTATGAACAAATCCCATAAAAGGGAAAGGGGAGGAGGTGATTGCATCTTTCAGGTGCATTTATTACATCGCAGTTGGGGAGTGAGTTGGGGAGGGGGAAGATACTGCTAGCATGGCAATGATTTTAAAGCTTTCTAAATAGTGGGAATCCTTTCTGTATGGATTTCTCTTCAAGAACACATGGCTATATGGAGCTACCTTGAGTCAGGCCATTGATGTGTCAAGGTCAATACTGTCTATTCTGACTGACAGCAACTCTCCAGAGTCTCCAGCAACTCTCTCAGTCTGAGATCTTTCACATCTCCTCTGCTTAATTCTTTTAATTGGAGATGCTAGGGATTGAATCTGGAAGTTTCTGCCTACAAAACAGATGCTCTACCACTGAGCCATAGCCCCTCTACATTCACTTTTGACCTTTGCTGGAGGATTATGGGACATATTTGTAGCACATGCTCAGTTCACATAGGGCACTTAGGCTGTTGGTCTGTTACATTTATTAACATAATTTTACTTCACTTTCCTTGAGTCTCAAAATAGCTTACAGGTAATAACCAAAACATTACTAATTAAAACCATTTAAAAAAAAAAAACAGCAACAACAACACTTCCTTCTCCCACAAATAGATACCTGCTGTTCATTCTCCACCCAAACCCCTGGCAAATAAGTCTTGCAGTGTGTCCCAAAGATTTCTCACAAGGGGGCTCCCTTCATACCTAGGAGGGTCCCATTCTACAGAGATAGAAAAGGCCTATTACCTCTCCTGCTAGATCTATTAGCATGTGTATGAACATGAGCTGAAGTACATCTGGGAAGCAACTGAACAGCTCCCCCCCCCCCTCCATTCTGCCTGTTCTTTGCCCAAAGGGGTGAAGAAACTATTAAAACACTCAGTGGAGGTTTGGCTTATCTCAGAGACCTCCCAAGGGAAAAAAATACATTTCTCCACTGTCCACCATCGACATCTTTCAGAAACCCTTTGAGAGATCTCTGAGGAACACCAGGATGCCCCAGAATACCATATGAAAACTACCCAGGACCCAAGTGTACAAGATACAGGAAGCATGACAACAGTCCCCTGAAATGTTTTTGCAAGATAGGGAGGAGACTGTAAATTTAATCAGAGAAGCAGCAGGAGAGGAATATTTCACCTTTCCCTCACAAACCATTTTTTAAGTCAAAATCCTTTTTTCCAGCTTCTTTTCTCCCCTAAGGATCAAAAAATAGGGAGTCAAGGGGCTGGTTGTTGTTATTCAGTCGTACAGTCGAGTCTGCCTCTTTGCGACCCCATGGACAAAGTCACGCCAGGCCCTCCTGTCTACCACCATCCTCCAAAGTCTGCTCAAATTCATGTTTGTAACATCAGTAACGCTGTCCAGCCATCTCACCTTTTCCCGTCCCCTTCTTCTTTTGCCTTTGTCTTTCCCAGCACCAGGATCTTCTCCAGTGAGTGCTCCCTTCTCATTTGGTGGCCAAAGTATTTGAGCTTCAGCTTCAGTATCTGACCTTCTAGGGAACAGTCTGGGTTGATTTCCCTTAGGACTGACTGATTTGATCTTCTTGCAATCCAAGGGGCTGGCAAAACTCAATTAGCAATTTCCATCGATTCTCCTTTCTCACTGCATACTCTGCCCTCCCATGTCATTCTTCAGGGTTCTCTGTCCCCCAGGAGCAGTATTTAAAGGGCTGCAGTAAGAGGCAGGTCTCCGGAAAATTCTGTCACTGAGAGAAAATTTGGTCTGAATCGAGACCATTAAGATATACTCAGAAAACTGAGCTTTCATTTAAGGCAGTCAGATGGGTTAAATGTTGAAAGTCCTTAGAAAATGAATGCTTCAGCTTCCGAGTATTCCATTTCATACATAGTTTCCAATTATTCTTCCTATTTGAGTTGGTTGACATTTGAAATCCAGTGTTTAAGTGCTTTAAAACCACAACCTAAGGGGTGAAGATCATTCTCATCTGGTAGAATGAAGTCATCTTCAGCTAAAGGTCAAGCTAAACAGTGCAATTAGTATTTTTTAAGTATTGCTCATTCAAGGTGATCTTGTGTTCAGGGATTTATCTAGTGATATGAATGCATGGACACAAGGGCACAATAGCCCACCCACCTCCAGTTTCTACATGACGATGCCTTTGTGCAGAAAGGGGACATACCCATAATCTTCATCTTCACGTAATCACACACTCATTGATTCCATAATATGTGGCCAGTCATATGGGAATGTACCAAATGCATGAGTTATTTCAAAGAGTTTTGGTAATGGAACAGTTTGTCAAAGCAATCTCTCTGTGTGTGTGTGCGTGTGTGTGTGTGTGTGTGTGTGTGTGTGTGAAGTGCTGTCAAGTCACTTCTGACTTATGGTGACCTATAAATTATTGTTCCTCAAAACGTCCTATTGTTAGCAGCCATTCTCAAGTCTTGCAAACTGAAGGTTGTTGCTTCTTTTATTGAATCAATCTATCTCTTTTGAATTTATTTATTTGGAAACTGTCTACCACATCCTGGGCATAAAGCCCCCAAGATGGTATCTAAGAAAAATCAACAATAAAAAATGCATCAGAATCAACAATAAAAATGCATCAAAATCAACTCACATAGGACTGATAGCAGCAATTAAAGAACAGAGGAAATAAGCAGAAACCCAGAATAACCCAGGTGGAGTTTGCATGGCTCCTGATAGTTAGTAGATGGATGCCGGTCTTGTTGGGCCCTTTTGCTTCCCATAACAAAAGCCATACCCTTACACTTGTAAATTTTCAGAAAGTTTGTAGCAAACTGTTAGACTGCTATAAATGCATCTTTAACTTCACAATAATGGAATTGTAAAACTTTTTTTTTTCTATACAGCTTTAGTGCTTGTATAATTTAAGTATGCTATACAGAGTTAGATTGGCATTGGGCAGTAGGCCACCAGTATCAACACTGAAAATTATTGTCACCATTTGATTTTAAAGTATGTTGAGTTCTTTGAGCACAGGAGGTAATCATTTGGCAGGGTTTTCTTTTCTTTAAAACTCAGCATAGAGTGTATACATTTAATCCTAATCTGTAAAAACATCATGAAAAACAGTTCCAGGTGGGCGACCATGTTGGTCTGAAGCAGTAGAACAAATTTTGAAACCAGTGGCATTTTTAAGACCAAAATGTTTTATTCAAGGTGTGAGCTTTTGTGTGCATGCATATGTCTGAGGAAGTGTGCATGCACATGAAAGCTCACACCTTGAATGAAACTTTATTCTTGGTTTTAAAGGTACCACTGGACTCCAGATTTGTTCTATCATGGGCAACAGTTTAACACGTAATTTTGCATTCATATTGATTTTGGCTTAGCATTTCTTCCACATGTTACAAAATACGTGTCAAGATTTGGTCATCTGTAGGTCTCGGATTCAGTGGGAGCTCACAGGAGCACAGCTCCTGAACCTTTCTGAGAATTCCACCTCGTCTTCTGAGAGTTCCACCTCCTTATCCATTGAATAGTAGGTGCAGCTGCATAACAATCCCTGGATGAACTCTACCACCTATTTTTCTACAAAACGATCCCTGGTCATCTGTAATAACATCCAGGGCTCTTTTTTTTTAGCAGGAATGCATAGGAACACAGTTCCAGCTGGCATGACATCAGAGGGTGTGGCCTAATATGCAAATGAGTTCCTGCTGGGCTTTTTCTACCAAAAAAAGCCCTGATAACATCTAACATCATCTCAATAGTCGTGTCTGCAGATTTTTCCCCTGGATCTGAATGTGTAAAGGATGCATGACCAGTGATCACAGGATATGTAAGCAATTCTGAAGACAGTCACACACTTCTAACTCCATTGATTCCAATGCACTAATAAGGGTGTAATCTTGTTTAGGATTGCACTGAAAGGCTCCCCATCCCAATTTAAAAGCTGTTGACTGAAATCATTTCCCTCTCCAAATTGCTGGAAAGTGTCCTTCTCATTGGCTCTTCTCTAATAGAGATCTCTAGCCATATACTAGACCCAGGATTTTTCTCCTTCCAATAAATGAATAATTCCTAATATAAATTGTGTGCTAATAGATATGTTTTGTCTGTCTTTTCAAACTGTCTCTAATTATGTGCCAGCAATTTGACATCAGAAGAATCAATCACAGCAGGAGGTTACAGAATCTGGATGCCTGATTAACAAGGCAATTAAAGCACTTGACCAAATTCTATTGTTTGCAAGTCATTGTTGAATGGTCTTCTGAGATTGCACATTTAGATAAACTTTGTTATTGTGGACCTGTGTATTTTCCTCTGTGTTGTTGTTTTAAATGCATTAACGGATTCACAAGAACCCAGCATGCTGCAGTAGACAGAGTGTTGCATTTGGACATTGATGATCAAGCTTCAAATCCATGCTCAAAATCTTTCTCTGCCTGTATCCATGGATGGCCACCAACAGTCAGAGTAGAAGACACTAGACCATGTAGGACTTGTGATGGCATGATCAGGGCTTTTTTTGTAGCAGGAACTCCTTTGCATAGTAGGCCACCCATCCCTGATGTAGCCAATCCTCCAAGAGCTTACAGGACTCTTAGTACAGAACCTTCTGTAAACTTCAGGAGGATTGGCTACATCAGGGGTGTGTGGTCTAATATGCAAAGGAGTTCCAGCTACAAAAAAGCATATTTTCATTTGCTGAAGACAGATGGTGAATTCTGCCAATTCCTCTTTCCCAATGCAAACCCATGCTTTGACCTTTTTTCTGTTCTGGAGGGTCCATTGTCTAATGGGAGGGTGGTGTCCTGCATCAGCCAGAACCTTACAACAGCAGGGACTCCTTGGGAGAAGAGGTCATCTCAGGAGAAGAGCTTCAGAAAATCAGCTCTGAGGCAACTGATTCTGGCAAGCAACACAGTTGTCAAAACTCACAGCTGACAGCTGGGACAGGGCCATCAGCATTCCCTAGCCCTGCTCTAACAAATGAGACTCAGGTATTCATTACCAGCCCTCTGGCTTCACCCCCAACCTTGGAACACAGTAGGCAAAGACTTAGGCAGAGTTTCAGGAGAGAAGGCTTGATGCCAGCTGCTTGATGAGAATGAGTAGCTGCAGGGTTCAAGCAGCTGGCTGCAATGGAAGCTTGTTCTACAGATAGGTATAAAAGCTGCAGGGTTGGGTTCAAGCAGCTGGCTGCAATGGAAGCTTGTTCTACAGATAGGTATAAAAGAATGAGTAGCTGCAGGGTTGGGTTCAAGCAGCTGGCTGCAATGGAAGCTTGTTCTACAGATAGGTATAAAAGAATGAGTAGCTGCAGGGTTGGGTTCAAGCAGCTGGCTGCAATGGAAGCTTGTTCTACAGATAGGTATAAAAGCCAGTGAAGACGCAGTAAGTAAAACTGGTAGAATTTTAGATTATAGTTTTTGAATCTTGTCTGCTTATGTGACCTTGGACTGGTTTTGGTATAGTGTTCTGCAAGAACTGGATTTGATTGCCTATTCTTTTACGTATACCTACTGATTGATCTTGTTCTCAGTTCTCAAAAGAGCTCTCTGTCCCACCTATCTCACAGGGTGTCTGTTGTGGGGAGATGAAGGGAAAGGAGATTGTAAACTGCTGTGAGATTCTGAGTGAAGGGCAGGATGTAAATCCAATCTCTTCTTCTTCCTCCAGACTTTGGCTATACCAACCTTGGGCTTGTGTATGATTTCTGGACTTCCTGACTGTGCCTTCTGTGAACTACTCTGATAACGCATCCGCTCTTAACTCTTGCTAGGGAGGGGGCTGGAAATATCTCTCTAGCTTGGCCAGCCTGGCCCATGGCAGGGAATTGATGGGGTGAAGCATAAAAGGTAAGTAAGGAAGTTCTGCTCTGCGATTTCTATTAATGGTTGGAAACACCCCACTAGGCTAGATGGACTAGTAGTTAGACTTGATATAAGGCAGCTTTCTATGTCTATTGGAGAGCCCTGGGCATGTCACTATGAGCTGTGAAGTTTATAAACTGAAGAATGCTCTAGAAATTACTAATGGTCTTGTTCCCTGTTTCTTACTTAGCAATATAGTGTATAGGATTATGTGGAAGATATTGGTCTGAAATATGTCTTCCCATTCAAAGGGATTAAATGGTGTTTCCCCCCTTTGGATTGGTATGACTTGTTACTGGAGTGGGTAGGGATAGACTCTACAAGGGACTTTTTTTTTCACTTGAAAAACCTAGAATGTTGATTACAAACATATCTGAGGAGAAGTCTGAACTAGGATTTTTTCCCCTGTCATAAGAGAACATCTCAGAATAGCTGTTAAGATTTCCTGGACCTGGTGGGGTCATTAGGATTAAAAGCCCCCTCCTCTATGCTTGTTTCAGGGCCCATTTACTGCATACTTGATGAGTTGTTCTTTAAGTATTACCAATGCACCATGGCCTGCAACAGGCATCTGATGTGCTATCTTTAACAATGCTGATCTCCTTTGGGAACTGAGTGGCACTGAATCAAGACTTCCTTTTCATCCAGTGGAAAGCTGAAAAAGGGAGGGAGCTTGGATTCCATGCTCTTTGCATTCCAGAGGAGTGCCTGCTGCTGTTAGAACTGAAAGAAACTTTTGTATCTTAAGAACAGAATGTGAGGAATGGCATCAGGGATCTCCACCCTCTTCTGTCTCTAATGGGGCCATATTTTGTTCTTCATTCCCTGTCCTTGCGTGAAGCTCAGAGTCAAGGTAAAGGATGTTCAGAATCCCCCCCCCTTTTTTTCAAGATGATTTTTTTTTTGCCTGAGATAATTCCATTGCATTGCCTTTATGCATGTGGTGGAGCAATATTGCCCTCTGCTGTTGCTTTCTTGCTGTTCACCATAATAGAAGAACTCTATGCCAAAAAGGATGCAGCGTGAGCCTTCTGCAAGACCTTTTTGCACATTGTAATATTCCCACACTGTTTTGTCTAAAAGCTGCAAATGGATCTCAAGGTAACGGGAAATGCAGCTCTTTAATACTCATTTTTGTTCACACCATATTATCCTATGGAAGAGAACTGTGTTTGAATTTTGCTGCTTTAAGTCAATGCTCTGTGCATGAGTTGGGGCATGGTAACTGTTCAAATAAACTAAAATGTATATTGGAGCACATACAAATGTCAATTATAGGGTTTTTTACACATACTACATGTTAGGTAACATCAGTGGAACCTTGGTTTGGAGAGTTTTAATTCTAGACCACAGAATAACTTCAGACATAACCTAAACAAACTAAAATTAGACAAGAAAATAGACTCTCACTGGCCATTCTTGCCATCCTTATTTTTGAGTTTCTGTGGTCTGCAAGCCATTCCCTTGCTTCTCAATTTCAGTCATCTTCATTTCTTAGACATGGCACTTCATTTCCTTCATCAATTTGCATCATCTCTGTTCTTCTTGCTTCCCACCTGAAAAAGCTCTGTTCCCCCCTCACTTACATAAATATCAATAAATGAGAAAAACCATCATTTATAATCATCAATATTGTTTAATAAATTGTACCTAACAACATTTTTCTATCTATAATATCATTGAACAGATCTTACTTTGTTATGTACAAATTACTTGTATACTTTTGTTTTGGTCTGGTCTACATTACGGGGGAGGAGCTGTAGATTCAAGGTAGGGGCACCAATTTTCAGCATAGCATCTGGTGCCTTTCCTCAGCCCCCTTCCTCCAGTTTCAAAAAGATTGGGCCAATTCTATAAGCCCCCAAAGAAGGAGCCCCCATCCTCCATTATTTCCAACAAAGGGAAGGCATTTAAAATGAGCAAGGTCCCTTTAAATGTGATGGCCGGAACTCCTGTTGGAGTTCAGTCATGCTCATCACAACCTTACTCCTGGCTCCACCCCTAAGTCCCCAGACCTTCCAACCCAGCTAAGGAGGGACTTGAACCTGTGTTTCCCAATCCTAACCATTACTTCTTTCTCCTCTCTTGAAGCACATGCTGTACAGAATGTTGAGCTATTATGGGGGTTGAGAGTTTCAGGCACAATTCCCTCATTCCCGTCCAGCCATCTATAAATTACTTAAACTTGCAGTGTGAAAGGAAAAGATAGATGAGGAAACAAGAGGTGTACATAGACTTCATAATTCTTGTAGCTGTGCACAGGGCCAGCACATGAGAGTAGGCCAGGTAGGTGGCCACCTAGGGTGCCACCTGGCCTATGGGTGCTCCTAGGCACCCCCTGCCTCTGCCACTCTCAGATTCTCGGGTCTGCACAGACCCGGAAAGCTGAGAGTGACAGGGCAATGCAGCAGGCTCGGAGGAGCACACAGGCCGCCGCCCTACACCACCCTCACTTTCCCAGGTCTGCCCAGGATGGGGGCAAGACCTAGGGCACCAGGAATTCTGGCACCAGCCCAGGCTATGCAGGTGTATGCTCTAATGAAGGGGGACATGGTGCTCTGAGCCTTATGAGGATCTTTTCCTTCATAGGCATGATGTCCACACTAGCATGAATCATGCCCTTAGGTTTTGCTGAAATGGAAAGAGATTTAAGTAAGTCGTTGAAGGGCTATATTCCAAATGTTTGTGAAACACTGGTCTAATCTCAAGTGTTGTGTCAATCATTGCATTTGTCAATAGCTGACTAGCCACTTAACTCTGGCACATAGAGAAAGCAGCTGGAAGTTTCAGGGGGAAATATCCAATTGTCTACATTTAAAATGTCAATTTATGCAAATTTAAAATGAACCATTAACCAGCACTTACTTGCTCCTGATGAGCTATAGCAAAGTGTTCAGGCTGGAACCACAGTAAATGGACAGGGCTGATCAGAAACAACTACTGCCATCACTTTTGAATCTCCAAAACCTGATGAAATGTGCATTCCAGTATTAACCACATTTATTCAGAAAAAAAATCCTATTGATTTCAAAGTAGCTCATTTCTAAGTAAGTAAAGTAGAAATGCATTAATTGCCCACTTTTGGATAAAGATGGCCCATAAATTGTTTATCACATTTATATCCCACCTTTATATCCCACCTAAGGACCAAAGCAGCTTATTATCATACCCTTCTCTTCCACATTTATTTACACAACAACCCTGTTGTACCAGCATAGTGTCGTGGTTAAGAGCAGCAGACTCTAATCCAGAGAACTGGGTTCAATTCCTCAGTCCTCCACATTAAGCTTGCTAGGTGACCTTGGCCAGTCACAATGCTCTCAGAGCTCTCTCAGCCTCACCTACCTCAAAAGGTGCCTTTTGTGTGGAGAGGAAATGAAGATGATTGTAAGCCACTTTGGGACTCCTTAGGATTGAACAAAGTGAGGTATAAAAATTCTTCTTCTGCAAGGGAAGTAAGAAAGTAACTGGCCCAAGGTCACCCAGCAGGCTTCCATGGCAGAATGGGGGTTCCAACCTGTGTCTCCCAGATCCTAGCCCAATATTCTAGCTATTATGCTACACTGGGTCTTTTAAGTTACCAAATTACTTCTAGGCACCATTTAAGAGGCTGGTGTGGTGCCCCAATCCATACAATAACTCAAGGTAGATCTGCTCGCATAACAATTTCCTCATTTGATCAGTCCATATCAGAAACCATGCTCGGTATGATATCTGAATTTGGAGAAATGACAGATTAAATGTTATTTATTTTAGTGCATTTTAATTTAACCTTTCCCCTATTGTTCTGTGCTCCTGCATTTTATCCTCACCACGACAATGTAGGGTGTTGTAGGCTAAGAGTGTGTGACTGGCCCAAGGTCATCCACCAAGTTTCCAGGGTACAGCTAGAATTTGAAACTGGGTCTTCCAGATTCTAGCCTGACACTCTAACCCAGGGGTGTCAAACTCATTTTGTTATGAGGACTGAATCTGACATAAATGAGACCTTGTTGGAGGCCATGTCGGGCCAGGCTGTGTGTGTTCCTATTTAAGATTAGGTAGCAGTCATATAAACTTTATAAAGGACACAAATACAATTAAAGATTTTAAAAAACTTAAAACATGCTTAAAACATTAGCATTTGTTGGTCTCAAAAGTGCTTTCTTTGTATTTCTCCCATGGGATCCAGGGAACCAGGCAAAGGAAGCTCTGAATCTTTCCTTCCTTCCCCAGGGGACCAAGAGGGGGAGGAGCCCCAGCCAATAAAAGAAAGAAAGGCTTGGCTCAGTAGCTCTACTGTGCGACTGAGAGAGCCTAACAAAGCAAGCTCTGCCTCCCCCCTTTCTCCCCAAGGGAGGAGCCTCAACCAATGGAGAAAATAGAGGCTTTGCTCTGTAGCTCCTGTGCAATTGAGCAAGGCTTTGCAAAGCAAGCTGTTATGCAGAAGGAAGCAAGAGAGGGAGAAGGAAGCAGATGACAGTCAGTTGATTGGGGGCCTGATAGGAGCCTTCTGGGGGCTTGATTTGACCCCCAGGCCACATGTTTGACACCCCTGCTCTAACCACTATGCGATGCTGGCTCTCAAATTGTAACACATTTCATACTTTCAAGACCACTCCTGCACTGGCTGTGAACTGAACTTGAGTTGGAAACTGGTAGCTGAGCTGTCAAGCTACATTTGGTTCTCATTCCTTAGCTAAGAATGCAAACACAGTTCATGAAATCAGTAGGAAAGCACTACTTCAGCTGCCAGAAAAGAGAACACCCATGAGGAAGCCTTCTCACAGGCTAATAATTTTGTCAGAAGTGCCTTCACCCATCAAGAAGCCATCTAAAACAACCTTGAACAGCCAATTAAACTGCAGCATCTATTTCTATTGCAGTGTGAGGGTATGTTAAAGCACTGGTTCACTCTGCCTCTTTCCCAAGTAGCAAGAAGTTTGTAGGCTCAGTTTCCTCTGGAGACAGCTGAGGTTATCTGCAGAATTTTTTTCTTGACTAATTTACAAGATGAACTGGTATCTTGGGGTTGCAGCAGCGAACACTGGCAAAGCTGAGTCTATGGAAATGTTAGTCCAGGGTTCCCAAAATCCACTTTGTTCCTAGCATGGGTGTGAAAGTGCCATCAAGTTGCAGCCAACTTATGGTGACCCCACCAAGATGCTTTCAAGGCAAGTGAGAAGGAGAGGGGGGTTGCCATTGCCTTCCTGTCAGGAGCCATGTTTTGCCCCCTGCTATAGTTTCTTCTCTGGCTCTGTCTTCTTCTATTGCTAACATACCTGGACTTCTGGAGGGGAGGGAGGCTGGGCTGTATTGTATACTGTGTTGGATGCAATGTCCTTGGACTGCCTGGTGAGATGTCTGTGAATGATGCCTGTTGAGAGTTGTGAATACCATCCTGTGAAAGTTCTCCTCCCCCTCTTTCCATCTGGACCTAAAGAAGGGAAGCAACCTTAGAGATAAGAAGACGATATTGGATTTATATCCCGCTCTCCACTCTGAATCTGAGTTTCAGAGCAGCTTCTCCCCACAACAGACACCCTGTGAAGTGGGTTGAACTGAGAGAGCTCTCACAGAAGATGCCCTTTCAAGTACAACTCTTGTGAGAGCTATGGCCAGCGCCAGGCCTAGGGCGCGAGGTGCCCCAGGCAGGCTCCCTGCCCGGCACCCCCCCCACCTCCTGCCCTCCATCCACTGTGCTGCGCTCCATCATGCATGCCCCCTCCCCCAAAGCTCACCACAATGAGGCTGGGCCCTACCGGCTTCAAGGCAGCCACACGTTTTTTGAAGCCAGTGTGGGAGGAGCCTTCTCCCCCCTCCTTTCCGGAACCAGAAGTGAGGGGGAGTGAAGCCTCCTCCAGCACTGGCTTCAAAAAACACGTGGCTGCCCTGAAGCCAGTAGGGCCCAGCCTTGTCACAGCAAGTTGGGGGGGGGGGGGAGTGTGGTGGAAGTGAGGGGGATGGCACCAGGGGGGGAGAAGTGAGAGAAACTAGGTGATTGTCTTGGGCACTGAGAGCGGGGAGCCCAATTCAGGGGGTTCCTCCCATCATGCTAGGCAACTGCCTAGTTTGCTTAGTGAGTGAGCTGGCCCTGGCTATGGCAGACCCAAGGCCATTCCAGCAGCTGCAACTGGAGAAGTGGAGAATCAAACCTGGTTCTCCCAGATAAGCGTCTGCACACTTAACCACTACACCAGACTGGCTCTCTGTGTGATCTTCCTGGCTTGTCTCTGGCCTGTGTTACGCCAGACATAAATATTTGCCTTTGATCTTTTATTTGAGGAAGTTAGCTTCAAAAGGCAGAAAGTAGTGAGAGGTGGGTAGAGCAGGAGCTATTAGTCCCAAGTAGACCCTTTTATTGAAGCCAATGACCATGCCAATATGTAAAATTAAATGAGTTTTATTTATAAAATAAAATAATAAAAATATAGACAAACAGAATTTAAACTAACACACATTCAAGAAAAATAGTAGTTAGCAGGACTGACAGCATGTAGTGGGGCAGGGCTTTTTTTGTAGAAGGAACTCCTTTGCATATTAGGTTGCACCCCTGGATGTAGCCAATCCTCCTGGATCTTACATTTTGCTGTTGTTCAGTCACACAGTCGAGTCAGACTCTTTGCGACCCCATGGACAAAGTCACACCAGGCCCTCCTGTCTACCACCATCCTCCGAAGTCTGCTCAAGTTCATGTTTGTTACATCAGTAACGCTTTCCAGCGATCTCATCTTTTGCCGTCCCCTTCTTTTGCCTTCTGTCTTTTGCAGCATCAGGATCTTCTCCAGTGAGTGCTCCCTTCTCATTTGGTGGCCAAAGTATTTGAGCTTCAGCATCCGACCTTCCAGGGAACAGTCTGGGTTGATTTCCCTTAGGATTGACTGATTTGATCTTCTATAGCTTGGAGACTATTTAAAACTATAATCCTAGAAGCTCAGATAAAATACATACCACAAGTTAGGAAAGGCACAAACAGGTATAAGAAGAGGCCAGCATGGTTAACAAAGAAAGTAATGGAAGCTGTAAAAGGTAAGAAGGACTCCTTTAAGCGGTGGAAAACCAGTCCAAGTGAGATTAATAAAAGGGAACACAGGCAGTGGCAAATCAAATGCAAGACTGTGATCAGGCAGGCAAAAAGGGACTATGAGGAGCATATTGCAAAAAACAAAGACCAACAATAAAAATTTCTTCAAATATATTAGAAGTAGGAAACCAGCCAGGGAAGCAGTGGGGCCCTTGGATGACCATGGGGTAAAAGGATTACTGAAGGAGGATGGGGAAATGGCTGAGAAGCTGAATGCATTTTTTGCCTCCGTCTTCACCGTGGAAGATGAGAAGTGTTTGCCCGCCCCAGAACCACTAATATTGGAAGGGGTGTTGAAAGACCTGAGTCAGATTGAGGTGACAAAAGAGGAGGTCCTACAACTGATAGACAAATTAAAAACTAATAAGTCACCGGGTCCAGATGGCATACATCCGAGAGTTCTGAAAGAACTCAAAGTTGAACTTGTGGATCTTCTAACAAAAATCTGTAATCTTTCATTGAAATCTGCCTCTGTTCCTGAGGACTGGAAGGTAGCAAATGTCACCCCCATCTTTAAAAAGGGTTCCAGAGGAGATCCAGGAAATTACAGGCCAGTCAGTCTGACTTCAATACCGGGAAAGATGGTAGAAACCATTATCAAGGACAGAATGAGTGGGCACATTGATGAACACAGGTTATTGAGGAAGACTCAGCATGGGTTCTGTAAGGGAAGATCTTGCCTCACTAACCTGTTACATTTCTTTGAGGGGGTAAACAAACTTGTGGACAAAGGAGACCCGATAGATGTTGTTTACCTTGACTTCCAGAAAGCTTTTGATAAAGTTCCTCATCAAAGGCTCCTTAGAAAGCTTGAGAGTCATGGAGTAAAAGGACAGGTCCTCTTGTGGATCAAAAACTGGCTGAGTAATAGGAAGCAGAGAGTGAGTATAAATGGGCAGTCTTCGCAGTGGAGGACGGTAAGCAGTGGGGTGCCGCAGGGCTCGGTACTGGGTCCCATGCTCTTTAACTTGTTCATAAATGATTTAGAGTTGGGAGTGAGCAGTGAAGTGGCCAAATTTGCGGATGACACTAAATTGTTCAGGGTGGTGAGAACCAGAGAGGATTGTGAGGAACTCCAAAGGGATCTGTTGAGGCTGGGTGAGTGGGCATCAACGTGGCAGATGCCGTTCAATGTGGCCAAGTGCAAAGTAATGCACATTGGGGCCAAGAATCCCAGCTACAAATACAAGTTGATGGGGTGTGAACTGGCAGAGACTGACCAAGAGAGTGATCTTGGGGTCGTGGTAGATAATTCACTGAAAATGTCAAGGCAGTGTGCGTTTGCAATAAAAAAGGCCAACGCCATGCTGGGAATTATTAGGAAGGGAATTGAAAACAAATCAGCCAGTATCATAATGCCCCTGTATAAATCGATGGTGCGGTCTCATTTGGAGTACTGTGTGCAGTTCTGGTCGCCGCACCTCAAAAAGGATATTATAGCATTGGAGAAAGTTCAGAAAAGGGCAACTAGAATGATTAAAGGGCTGGAACACCTTCCTTATGAAGAAAGGTTGAAACGCTTAGGGCTCTTTAGCTTGGAGAAACGTCGACTGAGGGGTGACATGATAGAGGTTTACAAGATAATGCATGGGATGGAGAAAGTGGAGAAAGAAGTACTTTTCTCCCTTTCTCACAATACGAGAACTCGTGGGCATTCGATGAAATTGCTGAGCAGACAGGTTAAAACAGATAAAAGGAAGTACTTCTTCACCCAAAGGGTGATTAACATGTGGAATTCACTGCCACAGGAGGTGGTGGCGGCCACAAGCATGGCCACCTTCAAGAGGGGGTTAGATAAAAATATGGAGCAGAGGTCCATCAGTGGCTATTAGCCACAGTGTGTATGTGTGTGTATATATATATATATATTTGGCCGCTGTGTGACACAGAATGTTGGACTGGATGGGCCATTGGCCTGATCTAACATGGCTTCTCTTATGTTCTTATTCTTCTTGCAGTCCAAGGGACTCTCAAGATTCTTCTCCAGCATTACAGCTCAAAAGCATCTATTCTTCTGCGCTTGGCCTTCCTTATGGTCCAGCTCTCACAGTCATACATTACTACTGGAAATACCATCACTTTGACTATACGGACTTTTGTTGACAGGGTGATGTCTCTACTTTTTATTGTACTGACCAGGTACGCCACAACTGTCCTCCCAAGGAGTAAACGTCTTTTAATTTCATGGCTACAGTCACCATCTGCAGTGATCGTGGATCCCAGAAATGTGAAGTCTGTCACTACTTCCATGTCTTCCCCTTCTATTTGCCAAGGTGTGATGGGGCCGGATGTCATGATCTTCGTTTTTTTGATGTTATTTCAAACCTACTTTTTTGCTCTTCTCTTTCTCCCTCAACAAGAGGTTCTTTAGGTCCTCTTCACTTTCCGCTATTAGAGTGGTATCATCTGCATATCTGAGGTTGTTGTTTTTCCCAGCAATCTTAATTCCAGCTTCTGCTTCATCCAGGCCAGCATTCCGCATGATGTACTCTGCATATGAATTAAATAAGCAGGGTGACAATATACATTCTTGTCGAACCTCTTTTCCTGTTCTAAACCAATCAGTTATTCTATATCCTATTCTGACAGTTGCTTCTTGACCTTTATACAGGTTTCTCAGGAGACATGTGAGGTGGTCTGGTACTCCCATCTCTTTAAGGACTTGCAGGATCTTACATTAGGCCTTGTACTAAGAGCCATGTAAGCTCTTGGAGGATTGGCTATGTCAGGTGTGTGACCTAATATGCAAAGGAGTTCTTGCTACAAAAAAAGCCCGGGGGGGGGGGGAGATTCATAGCTACCTTTTTGAAGAGCAGAAGTCAAGAGTGCAGAGGGTCAAGATTGTCAGCATCTTAGGTGTGTGGTTGGATTCAGGAGCACACAATACACTGAGCTTGGGCAAAGCTGGGTCTATTTGTATACAAAAATGTATCCTGAAGATATGGCTGGGTGTGTTAAGAAGTCTATACAATAGTCTGATGGAATTTCCATTGTGTAGTGAGGGTGAGTTGAACACTGCCTAGGTACCTGACACAAAAGTGTAATCTCTGTTTGCTCAGAGAATGGGGCAGAAGATGAGTTTTGGGTGTAAACAGGAATTGTAAGTGTCTCTTAATGCAATTTGTCCATGAAGGTCAGAATGCTAATGTTAGCTGATGAACCTCAATTGCTGGAGAGAAAAGGCTACCCAGTGGCAGGGATGGCCCATTAATTAAGGTGACAAGATTAGGAAGGAAGAACCCAGAGGTGTTGGACTTTTTTTTATAAGATGTGAGGGACCTATAGCCTGGAGACGCCCTAAAACCCCCTCCCAAAATAACAAGCACAGACTTGTCCTTTGCTGCTAGAACTATTTTGTTGAGCCCTACTCCATCTCAGTTTATACTGTACACTTTGAGTCATAGTTCTCCGAGGCAGAGACTATGAGGAAAGAAGGAGGGAAAACTGAAGCCAAAGGGGCAGATAAAAGTAGATTGGCTGGTGAGTGAAAAGGAAAGCAGAAAAGGGGGAGAGGATATGAGCAATTTCAGAGATTGGAAGTAAGAACTGGTAGAGGGAGAAATTAGATGTTCTCCACAAGTACTTGCAGGTCCTCATTTATAATATCTATTAGTTGCCATGGCTGAATGGAACCTTCATATTCAAAGGAAGCGTGCCTCCATATACCTGTAGCTTAGGTGCAAAAACTGGGTCTTGAATCAAATCCTATACAACACAAATAGATCTACATCTCACCAATGGCAACTTTCCAACCTTCTGACTCCTCCTACTAACCCCAAAGCCACGCACTTTGGGGTCAGTGGACTCCCAAAAACATCATGGAGTCAAAGAGTAGGTTGCAATGAGTGGCGTGGAATTCGCAAATTCTGGTGAGCAGAAGTGCATTTGATGAGCAGAAAGGGAAACTAGGATCCAAGCCAAGGTAATTGTGGGCCTCTGTTATCCTACTGTGGATATTTCAAAGCTGCTGCTGTCATTGCAACCAGAGAGTGCTGTCTAATGATCTTTTCCAGATGCAGCAATTACAGTGCAGCCATAGGGCTCCCTCATGTCATTTCAACAGAAAGAGTAAATCTACATATACTTCCCTTTCATATGTCCATGCACATGCTCCTATGTGCAATAGTGCATTATTGTACAAATATAACCCTGGAGTCTCTAACCCCACCTCTCAGATGACATCACTATGAAGAACTCAAGGGACATATGCCCAGGAAGAAAATGTGCAATCTGTCATCCAAGAGAAGCTGAACTAATCAGTCCCCAACAGCTATGAAAGCTGCATTCTTCTGGGGAGCATCAGAAACATTCACCGAGATACCACAATCCCGCAGACATTTGCTCCACCAATTTGCATTTTAATGGGAGACCACAGGACCTATTATTGTGAAGTGCCAGGAACCAACAGACCCACAGAGTCTATGCTGTCTTAACTAATAAATGAACTGACCCAGTTTCACCACCACCACCACATTTTATGGGACTGCGGGGGAATTTGTGAGGAAGAGCTAATTTGCAATAGCATTTGTTATTAGTTTTATGGGGGAAACACATCATCACATGCCACCAGGCAGCTGGTCTTCAAGGACAGTTTAGTCTTGTGTTTAGAGCAGATAATTGGGCACCAGAAGGGTCCTAAGATACTATGGTGATGGCAGAATCACTGACTGTGTGTGTTGTGTCTGGGCCCTTGACTTGTGTGCACCTTTGACGAGCCAGACACAAAAACTGTAAAAACAGCAGGACTTCACTGAAAGGCAGATGCTACATCTGGATAGAAGTTTCTTAGGTAATTAGATTTCCCCAGGTCACTACCACTGGGTGGGGAAATAAAGGAGTTCATGAAAACTTCTTGAACAAAACGTTTACTTTCCCTGAACTAGGACAGCAATCAATTGAAGTGATGGGGGAAGCATTTCTCATTCTTTTATCATGATGAGTTGGAAACAAAAACTCTAGACTTCAAACCAAATGATTCCCTTTTCAGAATTCAGGGAGGGGACTCACTACTGGCACCCAGGTTTTGTCACACATCTTAGGGCTGCCTTCAACAAATATTGGGTGCTGGCTGTAGATCATGGCTGAAGCTAAACTTTCTTAATAAGTGGGATTGCCATATTTCCATGAAAGACTCCAAAGACATGAATGTAAAAATCAGCAATTTTTCAGAATCCACAAAAATGTTTATAACTCTTTGCTGACACCATGCACCCAAATGTATTTTTAGAATCAAGTATTGTGGTTTTCAAATTCACATGCTTTTGTCCACTTGCAGTCAACATATTTCTTGTACAAATAAAGAGGTCCCTTAAAGTACTGGTTGCCTAATTTAAGCATCCATGCATAGTTGTGAAAGGATGACTTATATGTAAAGGTAATCTTGATATAGAAAACCCTGACCTAAATTAGGAAACATCCTGGCCGGGATGGCAGCTAAGCAGGGCTGATACTGGCTAGTACTTAGATGGGAACCTAGTACCTAGACCAACAGGTCTAGGGGAGACACACCATGCTAGGCAATTGCAAAAGACTTCATGCGAAACAGCCAGTTTGATATAGTGGTTAAGAGTGGTGGACTCTAATCTGGAGAACCAGGTTTTATTCCCCCCCCCTCCTCACATGCAGTCAGCTGGGTAACCTTGCATCAGTCACAGTGGTCTCAGAGCTCTCTCAGCCCCACCTACCTCACAGGGTGTCTGTTGTGAGGAGAGGGATTGTAGGCTGCTCTGAGTGAAGGGCAGGGTACAAATTCAACTCTTCTTCTTTCTTCCTTGCCTTGAAAGCTCTCTGAGCTTATAATAAGCCAGCTGCAACCTGACAGCATTTTCCACTACCAAACTAGAAGAAGGCTTGATAAGACACAAATGTCTAAAACTCTCTTATTCTTTAAATGGCCTTGTTACAAACTGAAAAGCCTGTTTTTTAAAAAAAAAAAAATCTTAGGCAGGGCTAATCAGTGCACCAGTTAGGATGCCACACTAGCCCTTCAATTTACTGGGCTATGGTTCTGCTGTGGGCACGTCTGTGTTAATTGTCTACAGTGTGTTGATGTCAACTAGAACTATATATTGGGAGTCCCAGCATGGTGTAGCATTCAGCATGTAGAACAGAACTGTGGAGTCCCAGAGTCAAATCCCCACTTATCAGGAAGTGTGACCCTGGCCCAGATGTTCTTTCTCAGTCTAGCTTACCTCACAGGTTTTTTATGAGGATAAAAAAAAGAGGAGAGAGGATGTATGCCACCTTCAGCTCTTAGGAGAATGTGTGGAATGAAATTGTAACAGATAGCTATACAGGCTTTCTCTTATTTCAAATTCAGAGTACCTTGTGGCAAACATTGAGCCATGGCATGAAGTGACAAATGTTAAGCCATGAGCGATAATAGACTGCTTAAACCAACTGTTACAGATATCAAAAAGTGGATAGAAAGTCATAAAACTGACTAAGCTGGCAAAGGTTGAGAACAATGGTTTGGGTTGTTTTTGCCCTGATATGGGAGGCATGGATGTTGTGATAGGCAGCTGAAAGAATTCTAAACCAAGTGCCTCACTAAGGCAACAATTTGCAACTTTTCCAGTGTGTGAATAGTAAGCAGAACCCAGATTTACCTCAGGATTTTGCAGGGATGGCCAAACAATGGCTCAGGAGCCACCTGCAGGTTTCTTACACATATTATGTGGTTCCCGGACGTTGAGAAGGAACTTAATGCAGACTTACTCTCAAGTAAGTGTGCATAGCATCAGGACTTCAGCCTCTGAGCACTGACCCATAGGTAGGTGACTATTTCTGCCTCGTGTGAAGCAGGGAAGGAGGGAGAAATAGCTGGCTTGGCTTGCAAGCCCTTCTCCACCACCACAGAGGTTGTCTGGAGACCTAGAGCAAAGAAAGAGTGCAAGAGAAAAGCAAGTGCATAGAGGAGGGAAGCCACTGGCTGCTTTGCCAAATCCAGCTGAACTACTGGCTGCTCTGCCAAATCCAGCTGCACTCAGGATTCCCACCCTTCCCTGCTAGATGGATAGACTGGCTTAAATGCAGTCACTGCCAAAAAGGGCAATAAGATTGAGGGTGGTTAGTGAAGGAAGGAATACAAGAGGGTGAGCTAGGGCTACTAAGCTCCTGCCAGGGATGGAGGATCCCCCAGTTTGGAGGGCCCAGCCCGCTGGCATGGAGCCGGCTGCCGGGGGGATCCCTGCCGCCAAAAAGCCCCATCACCACACAACATGCCCTGCACAATGATGTCCCCTGGAAGTGAGGTCATCTTGCCGGGCAAGTCACACTGGGGATGCTCTAGGATTCGAGATAAAATTCTATTGTACTGTAGGGTTTTACCATGAGTCCTAGAGCGTCCTTGGTGTGATATGCCTGGTGCAATGATATCACTTCCAGGTGATGTCATTGCACCATGCACATGAAGTGCGAGAGAGAAGAGTCCCCTGCCGCAGTGGTGAAGGAACTTGGCAACCCTAGGGTGAGCACCAGTGGTAGCCCTTGGCTCAGCAAGCAATGATGGTGTTGGGAATTGGGGAAGGGTGATGGCTGCTCTCATTCCTCCTTTGTGAGGTGCACCAGGATAGCCAATGGCAGGCCCTGTGGCCTAGCTGAGTGGACTGCAGCACTGATAGAAGAGGCTTGCCTCTCTCCCTCGACTGGCTGGGAGGTGCAGGCTGATGCAGGCCTGGTAGCCAGGGTCTGTGGCCAGCTGAGCACCATTGTCCCCTGACAGGTTTGCAGGCCTGCTGAGCATGGGGGAACTGCTGCATCCCCCTTGTGTGCTGGGCTTTAAAAGTAAGCGGGTTAACTAGTCGCCCACCAGGCTCCAGGCAGCTGCAAAAACTGTGCTTTCCCTTGGCTCACCTATGATAACACTTCACACTTTTTCTCAAGCACTTCCCCCCTCATTAGGCTGTTCCACTGGAGAGATGGAATTAAAAAGGGCAGCGCAGGGCTTTCCCTTAGTTTCATACCTCTTGTAGGAGCTGTACTTACTAACCTTGGTGTCAAGGCAAAGAAAGATGCATAATGATAATAGTGGTCAGTGATTTGTATGTGTTTCTTTCTCCCACTGGTGCAAAAAAATAATTCCCTAACCTTTATCTATGTTGGTCTTATGGGAACTGTTATCCCCAGCTTTTTAAAAAAGTCTCTTTCTATCATGGTTGTGCCAAACAGTCTAGGGCCAGTCCTGGCATCAGCTACCTCATTAGTTTGGTGTAGAGCATAGGTAAGAGAAAACTAGGGTTCAGCAGCTTTCCACTCCTTTAAGTGGGTGAACTTAAAGGAGTCTCTCTCTCTCTGGCTGATTCCGCATTAGCCTTTGTTCCGGCACTGTGTTTCCCCCAGGGCAGGTGTTGGTTTTCGCATATCTTGAGCTGGGGCAGCAGTTTTACCCGCCTCCAAAGTGGTGTCGCCCACTTTGGAGATCCTCAAAAAGCGAGAAGTTTATTTTTGATGTGGTTTCAGGGCTTGAAATTTATGTGCAGAACTCACGCCAATGCGCTGTCAAACTTCTCGCATCAGTAGAACACACCCACATAACTCCATGTCCACGATTCTGCCCAGTTCTTTTGTCATACTGCCTTAATTTTACTCCCTTTGAAAATTATCCAATATTTTTCTGAAATAAAGTAAGTATTTTAAAAACGCGAAAAATATATAATGATGTAACGAGATTTTCTTTTACTGAATTCATCCCTTGCTTCCACCCGCCCCCATTCTTTATGGTATTCCACGTGATTTTGATAGTGTCATTGCATTGTGATTACTTCCCCCTCTGATTAAATCACTCCTATTATAATTTTTTTTCAACTAAGATCGTTACAACGCAACTAAATAAATAGTGATGTTACACAAACTACTTTAAAGATGCGCGATTGCCACCTTTATCGATCCCCCCCCCCCCAGTATGGCTTCAAACGGGAATTTGATTATGTTTATAGGTTAGATTTTTGATAGGTTGGGGAAACTTTCTCCCTTAACCCCTCGGCATAAATCTCTCCCCCCCACACACCTTCATGCATCTATTTGTAATTTGTTATAGCTTTTAATGGAAAACTGTGTGCTTAACATTCAGCGTGTGTGGATAAAAATGGTGGATCGCCGATTCAGATTTCCCAGGGCTTAGATAACCTGCCAATGGCAGGGCGAAAGGAAAACACGTGACTTTGCCAGTATTATGCCTCTGGCATTACGTTGTAACGCAAACAAAGACTATCGCGTTGTAACGCAAACATGCATGCGTGTTTTAAAAAAAGGGGAAACGTATGAGGGAGGGGGAAATTGCTACAATTGTGGGGGAAACTCCAGGAGCAGCAGTAATGTGGAATAAGAACACACGGAACAGATTGGAAATTGAATCCACGAGAAATCCTCTAGTGCGGAATTGGGAAATCATGCCCGCATGGAACAACCACGGAGCAAAAGGAAGGCAAACGCCAAATGTGGAATCAGCCTCTCTCTTGTTCTCGCTCTGAGCCTTGCCTACCTCTCAACGTGATCCTGAAGATAAAATGGAGGTGGGGAGAACCATGTATCTTCAGCTCTTTGGATGAAAACGTACTAGCTAGCTAGATCTCTCACTTGCATACCTTGCCCACTTTGCAGAGCCTAACCCACTGTTCAAGAGGCCACATTCATCTTGATCTTGTTATTCTCACTGCAAGCTATGCTGCACCATCACTGCTGTACTTTGCTAAATCCACAAGAGAATATAAAGCACTGAATACTCGGAAAGATGTCCCATGGAAACTAGTGGTGTGTGTTTAGGATGAAGATGTAAAAGTGTTATGGAACTATTAATAATAGCAATCCAATCCCCATGTTCCAGTTTCCTGGTATACATTTTTAATCTGAAAACATAAACCACGGACACTTTATGTGCCGAGGATTGCTCTCTGAGGTCGTAAATAAATAACCGTAGTATTTGAGTTTCTGAAACAGTTTTCTATATCCTGCAAAACTGTGTTGTCTTTGGTTCCTTCCTAACAAAGTCAGTTTGGTGACAACAGAGAGCCAGTTTGATATAATGGTTTAGTGCGCGGACTCTTATCTGGGAGAAGCGGGTTTGATTCCCCACTCCTCCACTTGCAGCTGCTGGAATGGCCTTGGGTAAGCCATAGCTCTGGCAGAGGATGTCCTTGAAAGGGCAGCTGCTGTGAGAGTCCTCTCAGCCCCACTCACCTCACAGGGTGTCTGTTGTGGGGGAGGAAGATAAAGGAGATTGTGAGCCGCTCTGAGACCCTGAGTGGAGGGCGGAATATAAATCCAATATCATCATCATCAACAACAACAAAGTTGCTTATTGATAACATAAGCCAATAGGCTAAAGTCCCAAAATGAACAGCACAAACAATTTCAGGCGTATAAGTGACCCTACTATTCTAACATTTTATTAACTCATTTAAATGAGGTAAAATAAACTTAGAGAATATGAGCATTATAGGCAGACATTTTTATTGACTAAATTGGTGCTCTTTCAATACCAAATTGATGAACAATCATAGGCGATATTATTAAAGCTATTTTGCATATTTATGAAGACCCTGTAGCTTAATATACTGTTATAAGGCCATGAAAGTTTATGTAGACCTCTAGAAATGTCAGATGAGTACTCCAAGGGTCCTATAAAATGGAGTATTACTTGCTTAAATCACAGCCCAACTAAAATAAAAACCAGTAGTTGTTTTATTAGTTTGTCCTCATTGAAACAAAATCCAATTTTCTTACATAGCGTTTCTAATAACTCGGAGGCCAAAGTGGAGACCCGTTAAGGCTTACAATGCTAGTATAAATCCAAGACTTAGATTTCACTTAGCAGAAAATTATTTCTCAGTGGAGAGCCATTGGTTGTAGCATAAAGAGGTGAAATGCTTAAAGAAAGAGAAACAAAATGACAGATGTGGGTATGACAGATGGTGGGTGGCAGCTTAGATCCTGTATACTTCAGTATTCTCCATATTAACCACAATCAGACTCTGAGTACATTCAAAATTTTGTTCCCTATTCAGTCTATCAACAGATTGGTGGATTGGGGAAAAGTCTACTCTAGATGGGGTCGTTCACGTTGAAGGAGCAGATACAAAGTCTGGTTGGCCTCTTGAACCTGGGTCTGCCTTAAGATTCTCAGGTAGTACCCGTAGGGACAACACCTTTTTCAGCTTTGGTTGAGTCACCACCAGCTCTACATGCTACTAGAGCAGAGAGATCTGTCACTCATGCCTTGGTCACTTCCAGATTAGACGAGTGTTGTGATGTGTTTTATGAAGCGGTACCTTTGGCCAGGATATGATTGGAAGGAAAGATGCTGTTGCTCAGGAAAACAAGCAGAATCTGAACTTGAACCCACATTAGGGTTGCCAAGTCCAATTCAAGAAATATCTGGGGACTTTGGGGGTGGAGCCAAGAACAAGGGTGTGACTAGCATAATTGAACTCCACGGGAGTTCTGGCCATCACATTTAAAGGGACAGCACACCTTTTTAAATGCCTTTCTTCCATAGGAAATAATGAAGGATAGGGGCACCATCTTTTGGGGCTGATAGAATTGGACCCCCTGGTCCAATCGTTTTCAAACTTGGGAGGTATTTTGGGCAGAGAGACTAGATGCTATACTAAAAGTTTGGTGCCTCTATCTCAAAAAATAGCCCCCCCCAGAGCCCCCAATACCCGCAGATCAATTCCCCATTATTCCCTATGGGAATCGTTTTTCACAGGGAATAATAGAGTGCCCAGTAGACATTTCCCTCCCCTCCCCCCACGCTTTCTAAAGCGAGGGGAGGGCCTTCAAACCAGGGAATCCCCTGCCCCCTCCCTCTCTCGCTCACACAAATACTTCCTGGGTCTTGTTCCTGAAGAACTTTACTTGCTCTAAAAACTGAAAGCAAAAGAAAGGGAGGGGTCGTTCTCCTGCAAAACTGTTACTGACCCTTTCCCATGAAGCCCTTCCTGTTTCCTGCTTCCTGCTCAGCCTTAAAGACACACAGACCTGTTTGCAGGTTTCTAACCCTGCAGGAGCACTAAAATTTCATGGTGACTGTGGGGGCTGGGCTTCCCCTGCCAGCCAGCTGGCTGGGGGCGGGGGGAAGCCTGTAAAAACAGGGGATCCCCCGCTGGGACCTGGGGACTGTGAAGCCTAACCCACATATATTTTTAGGGGACGATAGTTTCAGTTCATTTCACTGAGAACCCTAGATTCCGAATACTGTTCTAGAAACCAAAGTAATGACCCAAATCAGTGGTTTTTGTGTATATGTTTAGCTTGGGAAAGCTATTATGTACACCCCTAGTAGGAAAAGAAAAGCTGAAGGTAAATCCCCCCCTCCCCGAAAAAAAACTATGTAATAAACAAAAGGAAGGATGTTACTTGGACAGAAGCTCACTCATAGGGGATACCAGTCTGTTTTGATATGAAGCTAAACTTAAAATTGAATTTTTTAACCATGTATTATCATTAAATACCAAATTAATTGTTACCAAAAAAAAATTCTATTTAAACAAATAATCTAGAAAATGTTTTGTGTCTACAGTATGACAGGCCTTTTTTAATGCTCCCTTAAATTTCCCCATTTTTTCCACTGGAAAATTGAGGAAGTCCTCAAACATTTTCATGCTGTATATTTGGAATGAGTGAAATGCTTTATAAGACAAGATTTTTCTCACACAAAAAGAAATGAAGGGTTTTTTTTCCAGTACTACCCCAGATTTTCATGCCATATCTTCTGACTGTGAAAAACTCGGTTTTAATAAGCATTTTACACATTCTGGAAGTGAAAATATTTTATAGGAGTTTCCTTTCTGTGTTCCCTCAAATTTTCCAATTTTTCCTTGAGAAAAAAAATGTTAAAGAATTGAGGGGTGATATTTTCCCCCTATAATTGTCCATGGTTTGTGAGTGTGTGTGTGTCCTCATATCATTACATACATTAGTCATGTGGCACTTTTTGTTCCTTATAATTGCAAATGAGGCTGCCCATAAGTTATAGACTGAGTACCACTAAAATAGATAGTTCTTGCCAGGGCTTTTTTTGTAGAAAAAGTCCAGCAGGAACTCATTTGCATATTAGGCCATACCCCTTGATATCACCATTGTTTCACACAGGGCTTTTTGAAGAGAAAGCCCAGTAGGGATTCATTTGCATATTAGGCCACACCCTCTGGCACCAAGCCAGCTGGAACTGCGTTTCTGTGCGTTCCTGCTATTTTTTTTTTTTTTTAAGCCCTGGTTCTTGTAATATAGGGATTATATGCTAGCAGCAGAGTATCTCTTTCAACAACATAGTAACATTTTGGACTCCCTCACTAAAGGTATTATAGCATGCTAACCTTGATTTAAGAGAGCCAGTATGGTGTAGTGGTTAAGTGTGTGGACTCTTATCTGGGAGAAACGGGTTTGATTCCCCACTTGCACCTGCTGGAATCGCCCTGGGTTAGCCATAGCTCTGGCAGAGGTTGTCCTTGAAAGGGCAGCTGCTGTGAGAGCCCTCTCAGCCCCACCCACCTCACAGGGTGTCTGTTGTGGGGGAAGAAGATATAGGAGATTGTAAGCCGCTCTGAGACTCTGATTCAGAGACAAGGCGGGATATAAATCTGCAGTTCTTCTTCTTCTTAACTCCATGACACTAATTCTTTACCAAGAAGGGTCTCAGTGCCATACTGTAAAGGGGACAGAAGATCATTGGAACCACTGGGAGCAGTGGACATTTAAAGATGACCAGTTTTAAAAGGACCCACAAGCTATAAACCTGGTAGTTTAAGGAGAGTGCCACCCTCTATGAAATGGGCAATCATCCATCACCCTGGTCCATGGAGTTCCCTACCAGTAGCACTTACTGTCTTGTCTGGAGTGAGCTTCAATTTATTGTGAATACCTATGAGAGCTCTGTATTAAGAAATTCCTGCTATGTTTGTGAGTACTCAGAGCCATGTCACTGTTCTACTAGTTGGCACAGGAGGATCAAGCATGGTTAATTAAAAGCAGGGTTAATTAGAAGCAGGGTTGCCAGCTTCCAGGTGGGGGCTGAAGATCTCCCAGAAGTATAACTGATGTCCATACTACAGAGATCAGCGAAAAAAAGGTTGTATTGGAGGGTGCATTCTATGGCATTATATCCCAATGAGGTCCCTCCTGTCCCCAAACCCCACCCTCCTCAGGCTACACTCTCAAATCTCCACAAATTTCCTGACCTGGAGTTGGCAACTGTGGCAGCTGTAGGGGGGAGGGCCCTGAGGCAACTGCCTTGAGAACTGAAGAACATTGAAACCCCCACTCTGGCCTCTCCTATAGATTCTTTATACCCAAACCACCCACAATGGCATAAAAAGGGAGGGCACACATTTTTAAATAAATATTGGTAGCTTGTAAATGATGTGCTCCCTAAAGTGTATCTTATTTGCAGATCTGCTAGACTAAGGCTGTACTTATATCTGAGGTAAACAGAGACTACTGCTTCTTAGATTTTTGGCTTGACAGACAAGAGACAGCTGGAGATGAACAACATAGGTTTATTTAACAGAAAAGAAAGTATTTAATGAGGTAAATATGATGTGTGGATAGCTTCAATATATAAAGTAAAGCTGCCTCTCAAATAAAGTAAATAGCCCCTGAGGGGAGACTTGATTCCCCTTTCTTTGGACAGGGTACCTCAGTAGGTTCAACGTTGCTATTTTCTCCCAGAGAGCACCCTTGCCAAAGAAACCTACACACACCTGTTAGGAATAATGAATCATTAACAGGATGCTTATTTGCACCATTAAAATAAGCTTTCTTCCCTGAGCCAACCTCAAACTCTAACTATTTAACACCTATATGCACCCCCTGTTCAGCTGGTGTAGAGGTTCGGGCTGGGATGTTATCAATATACTGATAGTGTCACATTCTCAGGGTGCAGGCAGGCAGGAGTCCAAAGCCAGTCCAAGGTCAAAGTCCAGGAAGTCAAGCAGGAGCCAGGTCACCAATGCAGAATCACAAACCAGAATCAGAAGTCAATGTCCAAAAGCCAAAAGGTCAGGGTGCCATGGAAATCAAGCAGGTCAGGATCAGGAAGGAGCATGGATGAAAGCCAGAGAATAGACTTGTTGCTTCCACAAACTTATCAGGTCCTGGGTGGGAGCTATATGGGAGTCTCAATCAGCCTACTCCCTGGGTGGCAGTGACTCCACTAGAACTCAGGGCTGAGAGATCTGAAGCATTGGCGTGCCTCATGTCTTCGCTCTGAAAGTTCTTTCCAGAGCCTGCTTCATACTCTTGAGATGGGAGGAGGAGAGATTGGAGGAGATTGATCGTCAGCAGCTGACACTGGCTCCTGGAGAGTGATTGATGGGCCAGCTGCTGTTTGTTCAGCTGAGGAACTGGCTGGCAACTCTTCCAGGTCTGTTAACCCTTCCAGCTCCTCCTCATCAGGGCTCATGACAGATAGCACCCAGCTTTATCTGCTGATGGGTGGCCAGCTGGATACCACTCCAGAAAATCTGGCAGAGGGGTTGGAGGCTGTGGTTTGAAGGCTAATACAAAGCTGGCTGAGACTGAATCCTCCTAAAACAGAGGTTCTGTGGCTGGAGCGGGGAGATTCCAACTTGGGATGTCAACTCCCAGTTCTTGACAGTTTGCCCTTGAGATCAGCACTCACCATCAGGAGTCTGGGTGTGATCCTGGATGCCTCCTTGACAATGCAGGCCTGGGCCACAAATATTGACAAACCGGCATTTTTTTCAACTGCATCAGGTCAGGCAACTGCCTCCCTACCTGTCTCACCCTGATCTAGCCACTATAATCTAAGAAACAGTCATCTCCAGACTGGATTACTGTAACCCGCTCTATGTGGGCCTGCCCTTGAGACTGACCTGGAAATTCCAACTGGTACAGAATGCAGCAGCACAAGTCCTTACCACACACAGTGCATATCCACCCTGTGCTACGTAAGCTGCAATGGCTTCTGGTGGAGTACTGGATCAGATTCAAGGTCTTCGTATTGACCTTTAAGGCCCTTAATGGTCAGGGACTTACATATTTTTGGGACAACCTCTCCTACTATTCTCCCAGAAGAGGGTTATACTCTACATGTCAGAACTCACTGGTGGTCCCTGGCCCAAAAGACATCTGGCTGTCCTCAATTAGATCCAGGCCATTTTCTGCCCTGACTCCAACCTGGTAGATCTCTCTGTGGAACAACCTCCACACCCTGTGGGACATGCCACAGTTCTGCAGCATATGCAAGGCAGAGAAGTTCTGCCAGACATTCAGCTGAGGACAGCGACGGTCCCATCTTGGTACTCCCACTTTCCTGCACTTTCCCCCCAGGAGATAGGGGCATCGCAGCGGTTTTAGTTACGCCACTATGTTTGTATTGTCTTACCTGGTTTTAATTGGTTTTATCTGATGTTTTATAGGATCATGTTGTACACCGCCCTGGGCCCAGTTCCACTGAGGAGAGTGACTGATAAATTCAAGTAATAATAAGATAAAGAGGAAGGAAAGGAGGGGGAAGAAACTTCCTCCAGAGGTCTCTTCACACAGAGACTTCGAAGCTGGTATGGCTGGGGGGGGGGGGTGCGAGTGGGGGGCACTTTGTCTGAGTGCGCCTGCCTACTCCCTCGTGAGTAGCCCCACGCCTGCTGCTTACTCACGAGTAGCCCTGCGCCTGCTACTTACAAGTAGCTACTATTCATGAGTAGGCAGCAGGCGTGGGGCTACTCATGAGTAGCCAGTAGGCCCAGGGGTAGGGATGGAGCTGTGCTGCCCTGCCTAGAGTGCCAGAAGGGCTCGGGCCAGTCCTGCTCAGGGGACACAGTGCCATAGAGTCCACCAGGGCTTTTTTTGTAGCAAGAACTCCTTTGCATATTAAGCCACACACCCCTGATGTAGCCAATCCTCCAAGAGCTTACAATAGGTCCTGTACTAAGAGCCCTGTAAGCTCTTGGAGGATTGGCTACATCAGGCATGTGTGGCCTAATATGCAAAAGAGTTCCTGCTACAAAAAAAAGTCCTGGAGTTCACCCTCCAAAGCACCTATTTTCTCCAAAAGAACTAATATCTGTAGTCTGGAGATGAGCTGTAATTCCAGGGGATCTCCACTTCTCACCTGGAGGCTGGCATCCCTAGACTGAGGCCTAAATCACAAGGACTGGTTCAGAGCCCAGGAAGAGAGAGAGGACTTTTAAGGATGATTTCACAGCAACCTTAAATTAGAAGCAGTGGTACTGGTTTCTTTAGTGTTATTAATGTTAGTGACATTAATAATCCAAGGCAGTGTACTCTGCCATCTATCAGCAAGCATGGTAATGATAAAGAATTGGTATAGTATAATATATATTATAATATAGTTGTTCCAGTGTTGAACTTAGCCTTGGGAGGTCCAGCTTCAAATCTCCAGTCAACCATGATGCCCTATGGGTAGCCTCATTCCGATTATTTTGTCTCAGTCTAACCTGACTTCTGTGGTTGTTGTGAGGACTCAGTAAAGGAAAGGAGTCCTTTATTGTCCATTGCCCTGAGTTCCTTGGAGGAAGGCACAATACAGAGAGAAAAATCTATTAAACAGAGAGTAAAAATAGGTCATTTTCAAATAAGCAACAATCTATCGTTATGTCTCTTGACATCCTGTAATTCCCAGCAGCGATATGTAAATAATGTCAAAAGCAGTGAATTGCTACAAATTTATTTGAAAACGATTCAACTTAAAAAGGAAAGTTTACAAGCTTGGATAAATACAATTCAAGTGTATTCTTTGAAGCCTGAGGCATCTTGACCAGGCTCACATCTTAGATGGGTTACCCATCAAAGAGCTAAAAACATTACCTTAATCTTTAGGGTTGTGTTTTATAGCTCTCCTTGCTCAGTTATCTCCAGAAGTGACTGCTGCGGGCTAAAATTCTCTACTCATTTCTGCTTCTCCAGCTCCCAGAACACATTTTTACAGAACAATAATAAAAAGTTAGCATTCAACTAATTTATCCATGTTGCCCCCATCTTGATAAGTAGGTTCAAATCAGGAGAATTTAATCTTCTGAGATTCTGTCTTCAAGGCACGTTCCAAAGATTGGGGTTATCCGGCACATAAACCTGATGGAGGCTTGCATTTCAAAAGTTATGGTGAGTGTGGCTGTGGAAGCAATGTTTCTTCCCATTGTGTACTTCAGCCATTTGCTTCAGGAATTTGGGAGGCGCACATAAACTGGGACCATAAGGATCGTCTCTCCTATTACAACCCCCTTGTGCCGCTTGCCTTCCACTTCAAGAGAACTGCTGATGGTGACAGGCCCTCAGATAGCTCATTTAACTTCAAACAGAATGGGTTTTTTTTTTTAATTTTAGTTTCAGCCTACTGGAATTCTCTGTCAGAGGAGACACACGTCCTGGGGGATGTGTGTGAACCCACTAATGGGGAGGGCAGAATATAAATCTGAAAATAAATTGGGGGAGGGAGGTTTTGCAGGGCCTGTAAAATGGAATTATTCCTCCAGGAATTCCACTGAGACAATCTTACTGGGCCTACTGTCAGCTTCTCTTATTATCACACAGAGTGCCACTGTATTAAACTGTTTTCTAGAATATTTGTATTTTTACATGTCATTTTGATGTTGTTAATACGGTTGCCAGCCTCCAGGAGGCCTGGAGGCCTGGAGATCTCCAGCTTTTACAGCTAATCTTCAACTGACAGAGATCAGCTCCCCTGGAGAAAATGGCTGCTTTGAAGGGTGGACTGTATGGCAATGTACCATGCTAAGGCCCCTCCCTCTCCTAGCCCAACCCCCAAAGCCTCCAGATATTTTCCAACACCTCTCTGTATCTCTGTGAAGGGGGACAAAAACCCCAGCTCCCATCAGGGATGGGAGAGGACCTGAGCTGAGCACATATCAATCAAAACTTTGGAACTCCCTCTCCATGGAAATTCATCTGTCCCCCTCTAGCCAGGTCTTTTGCCAGTTTTGTTTGGCCTGGCATATTCCCAGTAATGGTTATTGGCCCTCCTAGTGTTATTCGTTTGTGTTTTTAATTAAATTTTACCATTTTGACTGTATTTTTAATTATTTAAATGTTTTGTTGTTTTTATGTTCAGGGAGAGAGGCAGCATAAACACATTTTGAATAAATAAATAAAAGCCAGGCTCATCTCCAGTAGTTGTGCTTAATCGCCAGTTTGGTTCATAACTGTTGTGCCAGTTGTAAGCAGGGAACCAACATTTTTACAAAGTGTTCATGTGTGTCTGAGTGAATTTAGATACATGCAGTTTGCATGATAATGGTGCTTTCTTGCATGTTTATGCCATTGTCTTATAGCCATCACCTCACTTCCCCAGCACACTGCTGCTGATATTGCTGTCTTCAGTTTCTACACCCATTTGATTTTCTTTTCAATTAGACTTACAATGCAGGTGCCTTTAGGATCTGCCCACAAAACTAGTTAATCTTGCAATCAGTCATTCTTGAACAGACATCACTTAACCATACAGGCACAAAAGGCAGCCAGTGCAGGCTGATGTTGGTTATTTAAAGTATGCATATGAATGGGCAAGTGCAAAGAGAGTACAAACTACAAGCAAATTTGTGCTTTACAATACAAGCCAAGTCATTTTAATTACCTGAACATTACTCTGAGGAATATGTGCCTCTCCTGAATGATCTCAATTACTAGAATTCTCAGACTGAGGAAAAAAAGCCACAAGGATATGGTCCTTTAGTTTAAATGGCTTCCAAGCAAATGGAAATTCAGCCACCCAATTGTCACACCAGCCCCTCCAGAAGCCACACAGATACACCAAGAATTGTGAATGGCCTACAGGGAGCTGCCATAGTTCAGTGGCAAGGAAGAAGGACATGTGGCATCACATGGCCTATGCCCACTCATCACGGCCTTGCTGCAGCAGAGGTAGGCCATAAGCTGACACTGGAAGTGACTTCATCCAAGTTGAGAGAGTCCAAAGGCTCTGTGAAGGTTTGGCTGCAAAGGTCAAGGACTCTAATTGGACAGGACAAAGGGGTTTGGGATGAGACAAGGAGAAGAGGAAAGCCAGAAAAAGGGCAGAGAAAGGGTAGCAAGGGTTGTCAGGTCCCCTCTGGCCACCAGTGGAGGATGGTGTTGTCAGTCTGCCAGATCCAGGTTGGAAATTTGGGGGTGGAGCCTGGGGAGGACAGAGACTCAGTAAGGTACAATGTCATAGAGTCCACCCTCCAAAGTATCCATTTTCTCCAGGGGAACAGATGGAGACGAGCTACAGTTTCAGGGAATCTCTAGGTCCCACCTGGAGGCTGGAAACCCTAGCAGAAGGAATGTGGATAGGAGCAGGGGGTAGAGCAGGAGTCAAGGTCAGAAGAAAGAGAGGAGGAGTTGAAGTGGGGCTGAGAGATGGTGCTTGGGAAGGAGAAAGAGGAAACAAGGGAGGAACAGTAGGGGAAAGGGACTGGCCAAGTTCAGATGTTTGGGTGATACAAACCACAGGTAATGAAAATATGTGAATAATGGTTGAAAATAAACTGTAGTCATTTTTCACACCTGCAACTAATATATCTGAACATAAGAGAAGCCATGTTGGATCAGGCCAATGGCCCATCCAGTCCACCACTATGTGTAACACAGTGGCCAATATGTTTGTGTGTGTGTATATACACACACACACACATATATATATACTGTGGCTAATATCCTCTGATGGACCTCTGCTCCATATTTTTATCTAACCCCCTCTTGAAGCTGGCTATGCTTGTAGCCGCCACACCTGTGGCAGTGAATTCCACATCTTAATCACCATTTGGGCGAAGAAGTACTTCCTTTTTCTATTTTAACCTGACTGCTCAGCAATTTCATTGAATGCCCACGAGTTCTTGTATTGGGAGAAATAGAGAAAAGTACTTCTTTCTCTACTTTCTCCATCCCATGCATAATCTTATAAACCTCTATCATGTCACTCCGCAGTCGACATTTCTCCAAGCTAAAGAGCCCCAAGCGTTTTAACCTTTCTTTAATCATTCTAGTTGCCCTTTTCTGCACTTTTTCCAGTGCTATAATATCCTTTTTGAGGTGCAGTGACCAGAATTGTACACAGTATTCCAAATGAGACTGCACCATCGATTTATACAGTGGCACTATGATACTGGCTGATTTGTTTTCAATTCCCTTCCTAATAATTCCCAGCATGACATTGGCCTTTTTTATTGCAATCGCACACTGTCTTAACATTTTCAGTGAGTTATCTACCACAATCCCAAGATCTCTCTCTTGGTCAGTCTCTGCCAGTTAACACCCCATCAACTTGTATTTGTAGCTGGGATTCTTGGCCCCAACGTGCATTTCCTTGCACTTGGCCACATTGAACCTCATCTGCCACGTTGACACCCACTCACCCAGCCTCAACAGATCCCTTTGAAGTGCCTCACAATCCACAAGAGGACCTGTCCATGACTCTCGAGCTTAGTAAGGAGCCTTTGATGAGGAACTTTATAAGAAGCTTTCTGGAAGTCAAGGTAAACAACATCTATTGGGTCCCCTTTGTCCACATGTTTGTTCACCCCCTCAAAGAACTGTAACAGGTTAGTGAGGCAAGATCTTCCCTTACAGAACCCACGCTGAGTCTTCCTCAATAACATGTGTTCATCAGTGTGCCTACTCATTCTGTCCTTGATAATGGTTTCCACCAACTTTCCCGGTATTGAAGTCAGACTGACTGGCCTGTAATATCCCGGATCTCCTCTGGAACCCTTTTTAAAGATGGACCTCCTCTCTGGTCACCTCAATTTGACTCAGGTCTTTCAACACCCCTTCCAAAATTAGCGGTTCTGGAGCAGGCAAACACTTCTCATCTTCCACAGTGAAGACGGAGGCAAAAAATGCATTCAGCTTCTCAGCCATTTCCCTATCCTCCTTCAGTAATCCTTTGATCCCTTGGTCATCCAAGGGCCCCACTGCCTCCCTGGGTGGTTTCCCGCTTCTAATATATTTGAAGAAATTTTTATTGTTGGTCTTTATGTTTTTTTGCAATATGCTCCTCACAGTCCCTTTTTGCGTGCCTGATCACAATCTTGCATTTGATTTGCCACAGCCTGTGTTCCCTTTTATTAATCTCACTTGGACTAGCTTTCCACTGCTTAAAGGAGTCCTTCTTACCTTTTACCGCTTCCATTACTTCATTTGTTAACCATGCGGGCCTTTTCTTATACCTGTTTGTACCTTTCCTAACTTGTGGTATATATTTTATCTGAGCTTCTAGGATTGTAGTTTTAAATAGCCTCCAAGCTTCCCCAAGGGTTTTGACTGTATTTGCCTTTCCTTTCAGTTTCCTCTTCACATGCCTCCTCATCTCAGAGAATTTACCCCTTTTAAACATGGTTGTGCTGGTCTTTTGGGGCAACTCCCTATTTATACAAATGGTGAAATCAATAACGTTATGGTCACTGCTCCCAAGCGGTGCAATCACTTTTACATCTCTCACCAAGTCTTGGGCATTACTTAGGACCAAATCCAGGATTGCCCCACCCCTGGTAGGTTCTGTGACCATCGACTCCATAGCACAGTCATTGAGAGCATCTAGAAACTCAATCTCTTTCTCTCGACCTGAACACATATTGACCCAATCAATCTGCGGGTAGTTAAAATCACCTATTACTACACAGTTTTTTACGTTTAGCCACTATCTTTAATCCTTCCATCATATTATAACCATCCTCTATCTTTTGATTTGGTGGGCGATAACAAACTCCCATAGTTAAATTTCCTTTTGGGCCCTCTATTTCGACGCAAAGCATTTTTAGAATCTGGATATCTGTAGGTGAGGGGGAGAATCAATATGCCACTGTTCACCCCCGCAGTGCTCACAGCAAAACTGCTTGGTATGGTGCTATGTGAAAGAGGAACTTTGCAAAGAAACATTGAGATAGTCCAAGTAGATGTTCACCTCTTGTGTCATCAAGGGAATCCTTCTGGCTTCATTCCGATGGTATCATTAAAATGGAAATGCAAAGCAACTTAGTGGTCTGAAGATTCCTTGGCTAACATATTATTAATTGTACCACTGTATACATGATTTGATGACTAAAGGAAATTTCATTAGGCCCTTAATTCCTTTTGCAACTTTAATCAGCAAGGATGCCTCCAAATCTGGGGTCTTGATTTCTTCTATCTTGATTTTGAATTTCAGTAAGGCCTTTTTAACTTATCAGCCTACGTGGAATTTCCTACTCTCCCAAGCTCTTAATGACACAGAATGGAAATGGATCTGGGCTTTGCTGGCAAATACCACCCAAATAGCCAACACCTAGAGTCTTTCCAGTGTGGTACCATAGAGTGTTCTTGTGAGTCCTAGAGTGCCCCCGGCAGGACGTCCCCAGAACAATGATATCACTTTCGCAGCGGCGGAGGGACTTGGCAACCCTATCTTGGGCCTACAACTGACCACCATGAAACTTGTGCATTACAAAAAAAAAAGTGCATCGTGGCTTTTACAAACAAGAAAATATGATGCTCCTTTCAGAGGAAAGCTCTAAAGTGAAGTTGTAATATCCTGAATTTTTCATGAAACCACTGTGTTTTCATTGAAGTACTTTTGTTTTCCTCTCAGACAGGGCTGAGTACCAGACGCTGCTGGTTACCTGGCAGCTTAGCTCTACTGGTACACATTCCTTTTGTGTTGCACCCATGAGAGGAGATGAAAGAAAGCTCTGCTGAGCTGGGATATCTTACTGAGCTGTAGGTTAATGGCAGTGACAAATGGTGCAGCCTTTTGAAAAAGCACACACTGCTAAGGGTGGACTGCTGCATCAAGCAACTTATTGCAGCAACTGCAACCATCAGTCTCCAACTGTGCAGATGGCCTTGGACCCAGTGTTAGTAGATCAGGCTAGCAGGAGAACCTTTTCTGAAAGGAAACAATATTACCTGTGAACACAACACTCCTGAAGAGAGGATAAGCGAGCAGCTAGAAGCAGTGACATAATTAAATACTTGTTGCATCAACCCCTGCTCTGAGCACAGATGAGGAGCTGCTCATGGATGATGCTTCATGTGGGCTTTTAAAGCACATCCTTCTTTGGTGAGGAGAACATGAGAACATAAGAGAAGACATGTTGGATCAGGCCAATGGCCCATCCAGTCCAACACTCTATGTCACACAGTGGCCAAAAAACCCCAGGAGACAAAATATTGGATTGGCTCTCTGTTGGGGAGAACTGTTTGGGGAAAGAAGGGAGGGGGCTGGTGGTGGACCTCATAGACATTCTTCTTCATCATGGTGCCCATGAGTGTCACACTGGGAATCACTGCACTAAGCATTATATGGAGAAGATGAGAAGGAAGGAGAGGAGAAGACTCCCTTAGCATCTTCATGCAACTGTAGTCTCCACCCAGATTTGCACACACAGATTTGGTGGAAAATATTATGGGTCAGGAGGTGAGTCACCTTCCTTTGCTGTCATTCTCCTCTCCTCCTCCTTATCTCACCAGTAGCTAGAGCCACAGTGAAAAAAGTAAAGAGGAGGGTGACAGTGATAAAAAGCCCATTTATCATTGGCTGATGAGGTTATGAATCTCGAGCCAGTCAGAAGAAGAATGTAAAAGGAAAGTCTTGACAAAGATTGGTAGTCCAATAAGAGAAGGTCTAAGCTTGGAAGAAAATGTGCACAACATGAACTGGGGAGAGCTAAATAAAAAAAATGGGACAATGCTGTAGATCAGGCATTGGCCAGCTTTCTCATAATGTATCTTCTGTCAAGAATTACAATTGTTCATACCACCCAGGTCATAAATAAGGGACCACTCTCATATTTATCATTTGTTTTTGCATTACTTGATCATTCAATTTGTTAACAAGTGTGTTTCATTTCTGCATGCCTCATAAAGGGAATAGAACACTTTCAGTCAAGCAGTCATCTTTATTATATATCGTTCCAAATGAATATGATTTATTTAAGCACAACAGCAGTTTGATACACGGTTAAGGTTTTTTTATACATTGATTATATGGTTCAGTCTCTACATCAAATGTTATATTATCATTTGATGCTGGATCGAGCAGCAAACATTCTTAAAAACCTATTCATGTGACTGGAAGAAATGATCAAAGGATATTTTAGTGTATTTGATTCTGTGTAAAATTCTACAACCGTTGTTCAGATTCTAGAATATTGATGTTAATTCCAAAGCAAGGGAAACATATGTGAGACTGGACCATATCTGCATTAATTGAAAACTAAAGTGATATTATGAGGTAATTTCAGTGACCTAATAAGCTACCACAGGACTAAAATGAAAAAAAGTTGTCATTTTTAATGATATTTTCCTAAACATCCATGAAAATTATTACCTCAGGGTATGTGCCCCATATTTAGGGTTCTTCTGTCAATGAATGTATTTCATTATAGATATAAATATATGAACTATGATGTGGATTATGAAATACATTTATCTAAAATAACAACAGAGGAAGGATTTTTTTTCTTGGTAATTCTCTTAAAGCCACACTTATAATAGGGTTTCATATACATTATCTGGATACAAAAGGAAGCCAGAAAATATGCTGTCATCTTCTGCACTGACGTAAACCCCATTCCAATCACGTGTAACCTCCAGCCAAACCTGATCCCCCACATTTAATTTCAAAATTGTAAGGAATGAAGCCTGGTCTATCTCCTGACCATACAGAGTTTCCCGAGTTTTGACCATCTTCTTGTTTTGGGCCACAATACTAATCCGAGCGGGCCGCCCTCTGATAGTCATATGGTAAGAGAAGACGTACGCCCCAGCAATGGTGCAGTTGAATTTCCCAGTCAAAGGATTATAACTCTCCTGGTCATTATACAGAATCTTGTCAAATTTAATAGGAATGTTGGGGGGTGGGAAAGGCTTGGATAACCCCACACTGAAAGCTGACCTTGGGGTGTTTGAGGTCTCTCCCTTTGAACCTTTGGGCCCTCTTGCACCTTTCTTTCCAGGAGGTCCTCGGGTTCCTTTGAAACCAGGAAATCCTTTCATCCCAGGAGGTCCCATCATCCCAGTTGGGCCAGGGTCACCTTTTTCACCTCTGATACCTGGGTCACCCTTTTCTCCTTTTGGCCCATCTCCACCATGCATGCCTTCTACTCCCATGTCCCCCTTGATGCCCTTTTCCCCTTTAAGCCCAATATCCCCCCTTTCTCCCTTATCCCCCTTTTCACCAGGGTCTCCACAGTAACCCTTCTCACCAACATCCCCCTTTTCTCCTTTTTCTCCATGTTCTCCATCAATCCCTGACAATCCCAGCTCCCCCTTGTCTCCTTTCTCTCCTTTGGTGCCATTCTCACATGTGTCCCCCTTGGAACCCTTTTGACCCTTTGCTCCTGGCAGGCCATAGTTTCCTTTGTCACCTTTAAGTCCAGTTTCACCTAAAAATGTAAAAAAAGAAATGCACAAGGTCATAAGGAAAAGTACATTTCAAACAATTCACTGACGTCAACAACAATCTCCTTTTCTAAAGTGGAGGACTAGTAGGGTTGCCAACTTCCAGATGGTGACTAGAGATCTCCCACTATTACAACTGATCTCCAGAATACAAACGTTATTACCTTTAAAGCCCTATATGGCCTAGGACCTGCCTACCTTAGGGACCTTCTCTCCCCACATGTTCCCCAGAGAGTACTGAGATCGGGTTCTCAAAACCTGCTTGTAATTCCTGGGCCAAAGGAGGCCCGTCTGAAATCCACCAGGGACAGGGCCTTTTCGGTAACGGCACCTTGCTGGTGGAACCAGCTGCTGGAAGAGGTGCGGGCTTTGCAGGACCTTGGGCAGTTCCACAGGGCCTGTAAGACAGCCCTCTCCCGACTGGCTTATAACTAACTGACATTGAAACTTCATGGAAGGTTGTAGTGTAGCATCTCGGCAGATCGCTGTTCTATGTTTTATTATTTTACTGTTTAAAATTGTTGTAAAGCCAAACTTTATGTTAGATTTTATATGTTGTAAGCTGCCCTGAGCTGCCTTGGTGGGAAGGGCGGGATATAAATTGAAATAAACTGAAACTGAAAACTGAAAGATCAGGTCACCTGCAGAAAATGTCCATTTTGGAAACTAGACTCTATGGCTTTATACCACATTGAAGTCCCTCCCCAAACCCTGCCCTCCTCAGGTTCCACCTCCAAAATCTCCAGGTATTTCCCCATGTGGAGATAGCAACACTAAGGACCAGGTATACTTGTCTTCTCTGTATTGTGGGCTAGAGCAGCAGTTTCTCCTCAAAGTATGAAGAAGCCGAAGACTCTGAAAACAAGCATTTTCTGGAATCATCCCAAGAGGCAGCATCTGGAGAAGCTCCAGGAAGTGCCTTCAACATCCAGGAGAAGCCTAGGGAGACTAGATCAGTTCTCTTACCAGGGAAGCAGCATTGGCTTCACCCCTCAGATTCTGAGAGAAGCCAGATTCTGAGAGAAGATGGCTCCCCGGACAAAGATTCCACTGCCTTCCATATGACCATGAACTAAACAAAATATCATAACAAAATGAATCACCTGGGTTGCTGTAACCATGAATCTATAGTAATAAAAGTATTGGCCTGTCTGTCCACCTGTTGTTTATTTGTTTATATCTTGCCTTTCTCCCTAATGGGAATAGGGTTGCCAGCTCTGGGTTAGGAAATAGCTGGAGATTTTGGGGGTGAAGCCTGAAGTAGGCAGGGTTTGGGTAGGAGAGGAACTTCAGCATGGTGTAATGCCATAGAGTTCACCCTCCAAAGCAGCTGTTTTCTCCAAGGGGGAATGATTTTGGTAATCTGGAAATCCATTGTAGTAGAAGGAGATCTCCAGGAACCACCTGGAGGTTGGCAACTCAATTTACGCTCAAAACCACCCTGCAAGGTAGGTTAGGCTGAGTGTGTGTGACCAAAGGTTACCCAGCAAGTTTCCATGGCAAAGTGGAGATTTGAACCTGAGTTTCCCAGATCTACACCAGGGGTGGCCAAACTGCAGCTCAGGAGCCACATGTGACTCTTTCACACACATGGTGTCGCTCTCAAGCCCCATTGGCTGACTTGGAGAAGACATTTCTCTCTTTAAATCACTTTTTTCTTTTTTTGTCTTTCTTTCCACCTCTCCATCCCTCCTCCCTCCCCACATCTATTTTCTTTCCTTCCTTCCTTCCTTCCTTCCTTCCTTCCTTCCTTCCTTCCTTCCTTCCTTCCTTCCTTCCTTCCTTCCTTCCTTGTGGCTCTCACATACCCGATGTTCATATCTTGCAGCTCTCAAAACATCTGATGTTTATTCTGTGTGGCTCTTACATTAAGCAAGTTTGGTCACCCCTGTACCACACCATGCTGGCAGGTATATCAGAGTATAAAGCTAGGACACTCAAAACTGACCACTGACTGCATAATCACTGCAGAGATTTCAGGGCTGAAATTGAAAGACACTGGAAAATCTTAGCCCAGATGAGACAAACTACAACCACCATGTGCTATTTGCAGTGGAAGCTAAGGGACTCTGTGGTAGGCATAACTCAGAAAATAATGCTACATGTCTGAAAACTGACCACCAACCTCAGAATGATTATGGAAGTTGCAGTGCCAAAACTGAAAGGAATTGGAACACCCTGAACCAGGTTATCTTCACAATAGGCAACATGTAACGAGAGAACTTTCAAGCAACCTGTCATGTATCTCTATCACTCAGATCCCCAATCTGCCATGGAAGGTTACAGAGCAACACACTCTCAACCAGACCTACCTCATAGGGTTGTTGTGAGGATAAATGGAAGCTTAATTGAACAATTAATTATATGCTTAATTATATGAGTAATATAAAATACATGTTCACCCAGCCAATTCAGTGCTAAGCAACTTGGCCAGGCCTAGCAGTGACCACTTGCAACTGTGCAACCTGCATAACTCCTCCAAGCCTGGAGATAGCCACCACACAATTCACCCGAGTGACTCACTGCCACACAACTTTTACAACTTGGCCAGCCTTTTGCTCAGAAAGAATGCCAGGGGGAGGGAAGAAGGAAAAGCTGACATGGGGTAAGCAGATGAAGGTAGGTGGGTGGGAAAGAAGGAAGCAGAAAAAAGGAAGAAGTCAAGGGGTCTGCTGGGGAAGAGGAAACAGTTGAGCGAGAGGAAGAGGAAGAGGAAGAGGAAGAAGAAGAAGAAGAAGAAGAAGAAGAAGAAGAAGAAGAAGAAGAAGAAGAAGAAGAAGAATTGCAGATTTATACCCCACCCTTCTCCCTGAATCAGAGACTCAGAGCGGCTTACAATCTCCTGTGTCTTCTCCCCCCACAACAGACACCCTGTGAGGTGGGTGGGGCTAAGAGAGCTCTCACAGCAGCTGCCCTTTCAAGGACAATTCCTGCGATAGCTATGGCTGACCCAAGGCCATTCCAGCAGGTGCAAGTGGAGGAGTGGGGAATCAAACCCGGTTCTCCCAGATAAGAGTCCGCACACTTAACCACTACACCAAACAGGACACATGAAGAATATCCCCCACAAGTCCTTCTGTGTCCTCTGCTTCTACATTTAAACTTGGTTTGGGTATATTTTTGAAGTGGTGTGTATAAGAATCTATGATGTTAATAACATTATTTGGGGTATTTGACAATTTATTGGACAAGATGACAGTGAGGCAAAAGAAGTGCATTAAATTGTGATATATTTTGTGGATAGTCCCTCTCATTGACTTCCCTCAGATTATACATGGCATACCTTGTTCTCCTGGTTTGCCTGGAAATCCTGGGGTTCCATTTGCTCCTTGGTCACCATGTTCTCCTTTATCTCCTAAGACATTTTCACCATAATATATTTTGTTATTAATATTTTTTCCCTGTTTGGCACTACTATCTCTTACATGACTATACCACACTTTTCTTTAGGTTGAATCAGTTATGACAATTTTAGATGTCTCTTCCATGAATATGACAATTGTTGTATGGTCTATGAATAACAAAGTTAGTTAACTGGAGTTTTATCATGGAGCTTTTTTCTTGCTTGGCTACCACGAAGTTGGTTCATAATGACAGCAGAAGCTATTAACTCTCCAACTTGTGGATTTGGTAATTACATCATATATAAGAAATTATAGAATGTGTGTGCATGTGCATGTAGGGGGTACTTGTATAAACAATACTTTCAAATAGAAACTCCAAGCCAATTTTCTGATTCCAGCATCCTGCCATCTTTTATTTTAAATCAATTTCTTGGAGCCATGCTACGTAAATATATACAGTCATGAGCTTCCAATGACTAGGGAGAAAGAAAGCTGAATGCTTGGGTGATTACAGAAGGCCAGTTCAGGGTGGCATCAAGCAGCCCCAAAGAGAGCTAGCTGGAAGAGGAGCAGAACAGATACCTCCAGACAGCACACAGCCTGCCCCTGAAACAGGGATGGGCTGCATGTGCCCTGATGGAGCTTTCAGAACACTTATACACCTCTCAGTCGCTCCCCAGGTGCTTCCTGGCTTTCCAGATGGCTGGGGAAGCACCTCAAAGCTGCCTCAGAAATTAGGCACCATTTTGTAAGTGGTGCCTTTCTGAGGTGGCTTCAATACAGCCCCAGGTGGGCTGCGGTCAGGATGGGGATGGCAGGCAGATGTGCGTATGTGGACATGCTTTTTTGATCCACCTGCCTTCTGTCCCTGGGACGGCTTAAAACACCTGTCTGTTATCACCCCTTGAACAGTTTTTTAAACCTCAGACAAAACTAACATCTAGACTGGCAAATTCTAGACTTGCAACAAATACAGCACATTGCATCTTAATGTGCATTTTCACTCCTAAATACTATTACAGCCACAGAATTTTTTCCAAGATTTTCTCCATACCGCTTCATATTCTTTCTATGGGTCCTCATGAAATTATGGAAGCCTTGATCCACATATTGCATGCATGCACTTTCCAGTTCACAAAGTCAGATCATTCTGGTGGTGGCACATAAACTGGCCACAGTTATATCTAGCGTCTGATAGAGCATATTGCAAATTCCATGGCCTGGGAGTGAAGGGGTTACCACAGACTAGAAACACTGGACTCATCTGCTCCAAGCAGGAGAGAAATTGCCATGTAATTCACAGCAATGTCAGCACACAGTGGAACCAAAGAAGGACTCTTTTAATGTTTTTGAGGGGAAAAACCCTTGCCAGTGCTGACAAGGCTTCTAGGAGTGAGAAAGCTGGGTCCAGGATCCCCAAACTGGCAGCGAGGTAGGACCTGGCAACTCTGTCCTCAGCACAGACAGGATGTGCCTTCATCTGCAGTGTTGCACATTTCCAGTTGCACCACAGCAGCTGGTAAGACCTCCATAAGATGAGGGACCTGGATAGTGGAATTATTATATTTTCAAATTTAAACATGACAAGTGTTTAAGAAAAAAGGTTTTAAAAAAAATTAAAAGGCATATGGCTTAAAAATAGGCAACCAAAGATGTAAAACCTCTGCAATCACCCAGTTCCCTGTCTGAATAGAATCAATAGAAATGTGGATTTAAGAAATAATTTGTCATATGATTTCTATATTTTTGTGGGAAATGCTGCTATGGAAAACAAATCCATATCTCTTTATGAAATGCCTGCTTTATCACTACATATATAAAGATTGTCACATTATGGCAACCCCAGCAAAGGCCTTTCAAAGCAAGGGAGAAGTAGAGGTGGTTAGCCATTGCCTTCTCTGTAGTCTTCCTTGGTGATCTCCCGTCCAAGTACCAACTCTGCTTAGTTTCTAAGATCTGATGAGACTGGACAATATCATACTGCTGTCCCTCCCCACAATATCACTGTCCCTCCCCATTGTATCACTGTCCATACCTTTTTCTCCTTTGAATCCTTTGGGACCTTGCAGTCCAGGAATTCCTGGTTGACCTGGGAGGCCTTTTTCCCCCATCTCTCCTTTTAGCCCTGTGTTAAAAAGTCAAGATGCAGAATTCTTACATTATAGGACTGAAAAGTATCACTAAGTCAAAGGAATGATATCAACTGAAACAATACATTCCATGAAAAATAAAGCCACAGCAGGTTACAAATTCAGATTATCACTTAGCCATGAGGTTCACGAGATGTATGTTCTTGCACTGGTCACCATCTCAGAGCCTAACCTACCTCACAGGAGTTGTTGTCAGGAAAAAAATTGAGAGAGAACCTCCTTGAAAGCAGTGCAGGTTGAAAATGTAATAAATGAATAACATAAAGAAATACCTATGAATAGTAATTGCAGGTAGACAGCAAGGAAGCACTGACTTTATATCTTGGTTGTGTGCCACACAGAAGCCTACATACAGATTTTCATTTTATGACACCAACATGGCTTGGATATTAAGGATATTCCCAGGGTCAGCACGTGGTGTTCTGCTGCCCAAGGCAGAACCCCGATGAGTGCCCACCCCCCTCCCATGAGGGAAAAGTTTGCACGCACGGGGCATGATGACATCATCCAGAGATAATGTCATCACATTGGGCACTGAAGCGCCATTGTTTCTGGGTGCTGAGGGGCCAGGGGTGTTCCTCCAACCCCTCAGCGCCCAGAAAGAACATGTGCTGCTTTGAATCAGAGTTCAGAGGGCACCGAGGGCTGAAAGCGCCATTGTTTCTGGGCACTGAGGGGCCGGGGGAGCTCCTCCAACCCCTCAGCTTCCAGTCGGAGGCTCAGAGATAGAGTGAGCAGGGAGGGGGCACCTGCCCTCTGCCCCTGTTGGGAGCTGGCACCCTAGGCAATTGTCTAGGTCACCTACTCCCACACGCCAGCCCTGGATATTCCACATGAATTCCAGCTAGAAATAGATTGTTGGGGCAGATAGTGCTGTTTTCTTATTCTTTGGGGCAGGGCTTTTGGCCTCCTCACCTCTTAAACATAGCACTTGACTCATGATGAAAGTTAAACTTTTATATTAATGGTGGGATGTTTGATTTTCCCCCTCCCCAGGGTTGCCAACTCTGGATTGGGAAATTCCTAGATATTTGGGGTTGGAATCTAGGGAGGGAGGAGTTTGGAGAGGGGAGGTACCTCAATATGGTATAATGTCATAGAGTCCACCCTCCAAGGCAGTCATTTTCTCCCAGGGAACCGATCTCTGTACTCTGAAGATCAGTTGTAATTCTAGAAGATCTCTAGGCTCTACACGGAGGTTGGCAGCTTTACACACACACCCCACTTTAAATACTGTTCAGTGGTTGATTGTTCTTTGAAATACGAATAACAAAATGCTGTTATCATCCTTTTTCGATGAGACTATAACATCAGCAAGCTTTTGCTTTGCTTTGCTTTACCTGGCAGGCCAGGTTCTCCAGGTTCCCCTTTCTGTCCTGCCGTTGGAGTACAGCAATCACAACAGTTAAAGAAGAAGTCTGCTGAATCAAGGGTAAAGTTCTCAAATGGGAAGAGCGTAGTAGCAGTTCTGAAGGCATAGTTTGGTGTGGAGAGCTCCGTCGTTGTGTCGCTGGTTTCACCTATTTCTGTGAAAAGGCCGTCTTCAGTGGGTGGGGCAACAGACGTGTCATGACTGTCAGTGGCTTCTATTTCAATGGCTTTGATCTTAGTGTGCTTGGGGGATGGAGTACTTTTACCTTCTATATTCAGCACAGCAACAATGTTCATTACACTGAAGATGGCCCAACGCCAATTAATGCCCCACATTATTGCTGCTGTTGGAAAAGATAAACACAACAGTGAGGAAATCATCTCCATAGGATACATACAAATTGTTAGCAGTACATTATGTCCCCACCCCCTCCGCCCCATAGCTAGACTTCATAGTGTCCAGAGGAGGGACCATGAGCAAGTTTCCTTCCTGTACTCCTTGGAATTTGATATATTTGCTAAAGTAATCAACAGAAGATGCCAGGAAATGGCCAAGAAATGACGGTTGTTTTTTTTAATACAATATAGGGAGTAGGCATGAAACCATTTTAACAGTTTATTTTGTTCCTTGTAAGGCAAAGAAATTAACTACACTGCTCCTTTAGAGCTTTTGAAGTCTTGCAGTTTGCTTCCACAGAATCTATTGTGCAACGCTTTTCTGCTACTATACTTTCTGCAAGCTCAGATGCTGCAGTTTGTCCACAGAGTGGTAGCAGCAAGAACAATTTGCTCATATCCAACCCTTTTGATTGGTAATGAGATGGAAACAGCAAAAATAGTTCAAGTCATGCTGAAGAAGATGATGACAAGGAGAAGGAAGAGGAGGAGATTGGATTTATACTCTGCCCTTCACTACCCAAAGGAGTCTCAAAGCAGCTTACAATCTCCTTTCCAATCCCCTCCCCACAACAGACACCCTGCGAGGTAAGTGGCACTGAGCGAGCTCTCCCAGAACAGATCTTGAGCAGAACAGCCTTGAGAGAACTTGTGGCTGAACCAAGACCACATCAGCAGGTGCATGTGGAGAAGCAGGGAATCAAACCCAATTCTCCCAAATAAGAGTCTGCACACTTAACCACGACATCAAACTGGCTCTCTCTCATCTGGTATGTATTACATCCAACAAGGAAATGGAGTTCCTCCCTCAGTTGAGTACATTTCAGGTCTTTATGAGGTATCATCATGGCAAATCATGAAGGGTAAGGATTGCTCCAATGCTGGCCTGTAAACCATTTGACCCACTAAATCAAATGCAGCCCACTCACCACATGGCCTGGCAAGTTTCTCCATTATCACTCCCACCCTGCTATAGCAGTCCTTTGCAGAAAAGGAAGGAGGTCTATCAAGTCCTCTATGGACCTCATGGCACTTTGTTGTTGCTTTATCTTCTAGGATTGCCAAACTTCAAGTGGTAGCTGGAGATCTCCTGGGATTATAACTGATCTTCAGACAATAGAGATCAGTTCACCTGAATAAAAGGGTGGCTTTGGAAGATGGGCTCTCTGGCATTATATCTCATTGAAGTCCCTCCCCTCCCCCAAAGCCCACCATCCTCAGGCTCCACCTCCCCCCCCCCAAAAAAAACCTCCATGTATTTCTCAGCCTAAAGTTCACAGCCCTACATATCTTCAGCTTCATGTGTACAGGACTGCTACAGATAAAGGTGTAGAGCACTTCTTTTAAAAGACGGTATGTGGCCAGATCTGAATTATGTAATAACTGTCAAACTTTACTCCACCGGATTGCCAACTTTTTTTCAAGTAATAGCAAACTAACATACACTTCCATTACCTCTAGTTTTAGTTGTTTGCGCCAAAAAAACCAGCAGGTTCCATCTCTGCACTGTTAAAACTCTTTGGGTCTCTCTCAACTAATTAAACTTTCCTTGTTCCTATATGTTTCCATATGCACATTCTTCCCTTATCTCTAATAAAACTGGCCCACACCTAAGCAGCTGCCTGGGGACAGTTAAAATATATTTATACACTCCGCTCTGCTACCCAAGACTTGCTCTTTCCTAAGCAAGATAAGGAAAATTCCTCCATGAGTTAATTACTCGCATGACTACGAACTATCAAATGTGTATGAGTGCTGGCTTCCAGAAGGATGCAACTTTCCACATTATTTTCACCAACAGGCCTCCTTTTCTTTCCTCCGAATGCCCCCATCACTTTCTTAACCTAGCCCAGTCAACATGTTCAGCTTTTCTGGCTGGTGAGGACTCGGCAGACTGTTGAGGGTTTTAATTTTGCTGTTTAAAGAAAATTAAAACAAAAGTTTTATGCAACAAAATTAGTGCAAACTGACACCACATAAACAGTCTCCCTTTTTACGTTAAGAAATGTCCAGCTGTTTATTCATTACATCAGGGGTCCTCAGCCTTCTTGAGTTTGTGGTCACCTTTGGAATTCTGACACAGGGTGGTGAGCGCAACTACAAAATGGCTGCTACAGGAAGCTAAGCCAGCCACACAGAGGATGTCCAAATGCCAAGGAGAAGAGGCTAATTTAAAAAAAAAAAAAAATACAAAGGGAATGATAAGTGAGAGAAAATAAAATCAACACTATGGTGGCAGTTGCCACTGAACGATGTTGTTTGTTTTAATATGCACAGTCAATTGGATCTCCAACAGCCAACTAAAAGCTCTGCTGGATAAAAGCCGCACCCACTTTCAAAAAGCAGTTGGTGGATGCCAGGAAAGGTAGCAGCGGGCACCTTGACACCCACTGGCATCATACTGGGGATCCCTGCATCACACAGTAACAAACCTAGATTTGCTGTTTGTGTGGGAAAGTATTTTCCCCATTAAATAAAGATTGATCAGGTTTATTAATCAGTGTTTATCAAACAATTGGATGAAGTAATCTATTGCACTGAAATCCATCCAACTCCCATTCTTATTACAGTCCCTGTCCCACACACAGGTCCCATCATCTCAAACTAGAATTACCAGCTGCCAGCTAGGGGAGGGAGGCACATGGAGGATGCCATCAGAGAAATAGCATGATATAACTTCTGGCATGAATCCAGAAGTGAGTCCTTGCATCAATGTGATATCAATCATCATCATCATCACCCAATCCCTGCTACTGCAAGGCTCTGGGCAATTCACAACATATACAAACAACATGATAAAAACCATAGAGTTAGCTCAGACTAGCTCAATTTCCTCAGATCTCGGAAGCTAAGCAGGGTCAGCCCTGGCAAGTATTTGGATGGGAGACCCTCAAGGAAGTCCAGGGTTATGATGTGGAGCCAGGCAATGGCAAACGCCTCTGAACATCTCATCTTGGGTTTGTTGGATACCACCACAAGGGCTTTGAATCAGACTTTTTGTGTCTCTATTTTCTATTCACAACTAGGATATACAGCCAGAAGTGGCTGCTGCTGTCTTCCCCTCTGCACTGCTTCCTTCTCCTCAGACACTTCATGAGCTGCAATCAGTCCATTTGCAAAATCATATTACTTATGTGGCTGCAGGCAAGTTTCATAACAGAACAAATAGTGGCTTCGTGGGGTGATTTAAGGAAGAGAAAACAGCATGGAAAAGAAGACAGGCACCGTTTTTGGCTACATACCAGTTTCAAGCAGGAAAAAAAACTTATTTATTTATTTTTCATAGTTATATCCCACCCTCCCTGCCAAAGCAGGCTCAGGGCGGCTAATCTGGGACTTTCATGAATCTGGGACAAAACGCCCATTGAATGTCTGTTTCAATGCCCTCATGTCATTGTGCAACGAACATGAGGACTCTGTAATGTATGATGACAGAAGGGAGTCATTGGAGGATGGAAGTCCTCCTTTCTCCTATGGAGAAAGTCTTTATCTGTCAGGGGAAGACTGAACAGAAGGCAGTTATTCAATCCAACCCTAAATGAAGAGGCCTTTGAGCTATCAACTTGTTATGAACATATGAAGCTGCCTTATACTGAATCAGACCTTTGGTCCATCAAAGTCAGTATTGTCTTCTCAGACTGACAGCAGCTATCCAGGGTCTCAAGCTGAGGTTTTTCACACCTATTTGCCTGGACCCTTTTTTGGAGATGCCGGGGATTGAACCTGGGACCTTCTGCTTCCCAAGCAGATGCTCTACCACTGAGCCACCGTCCCTCCCCTTATTATCTACTGTGTGTCATATAGCTGCTTTACATATGCTTTATATGTTAGCAACTTGTTTACTGAATATGTGAAGTTCTCAGACAATAATTTCACCTCCTCATCTCAACCTAGCTCTCATGTCTGGAATTGCCCTCTCATGAAAACCATCAAAATCAGAGGGAAGGTAGCACTCACTGGTGCAGTAGCTTAGCTATGAGATTTCAAAAAAAGGGATCCAGTTATGAACTAAAGAAGCCCTTTACCAAGGAATCCTGATGTTCTCCTGCAAGTGTAAAATGATTTAGCCATAATGAGTCTGGAAAGTACTGGGGTCGGCGCAGTAAGAGACCAGAGTCGGAGAGTGATTTCAGCAAGCTTTACTTTAGGAACACCAACACACAGACTGAGCTCTATTCAAACCTCCCACTCCTTTATACAATTCTTGCCCCCTTCTGATTGGACCTTAACTATGTACATGGATTGGCTATTTACAGAGGCCTAAGGGCCTATCAGGGTACAGTATGAGCCTAGATGTTGATTGGCTACTTATGTTTCAATCCTTCCCCTGATTGGGCATGCTTAGGCCTTCTCTGGAACCCTGGTGTGGAGTACAAGCTTGGCTTGTTCAGCTTCCCTCCAAAAGTAACAGTTCCCTCCAAAAGTAACAGTTCTCCATTTGAACCTAGGACACAACAGAGTCCATATTTGATGGAGATTTATGTCTTTGTTCAAAGTCAGCCAACTCAGAATTCCAAAAGCCTTTTTTTCCCCAAGCACCCAGAAATAACAAGACTAACAGCTTTATGGAATTGTATGCCCTGCAACATCTCTAATAACAACTTTAATAAAACCTGAGGAACCATTTGATGTGTAAGCCTGAGTGAGCTAGAACATTTAGAGCAGCTGAAGAATATTTGCAGTGGTTCATTCAGTCCACTGCAAAGTTGAATTCCAGTCAGAGATAATTCCATAATGACTATGAAGTCAAGCACAATTACACACATTGAAATGTTTTAATAGGAAGTAATAAATGGAAGCAAAATTAAGCGTGTTGCTCAAGAAGAAAATGAAAGAAATGCATTAAGAAGGTACAGTCTTTTTGTGATATACTATTCTGTTCTTTGTTTCATAAAATTTCACATTAACTAAGTAATTTAATTCGGAAAAGGTGAGGAGATTGCAGCTTGTTTCATAACTTAATCTTTAGAATGAAATGCTGTCATGGACTGGCCCTCCTCACAGTCCACAACCATGTGAATTATGCCCACATATCTACCATTGTTTACACAACCAGCTGACAACCCATTCAGATGGTGACAGAAGTATCTTTTCATTTGCAATTATGACTGTTGCCATTTAAACTACTAACTCACACTACGCCATCATGGAATGAAAGCTCTAAATGTCCTACCAATCATCACTATATCTAATTTTCAATGTTGCAAAATCTGTGGATACTTAAAATCTGGAGACTGGAATCATGAATAGACAAGGAAAATCTTTCTACAAACCTGAAAAAGCTCCAGGTGAACTGAAAAATCTAAACAAAAACACCCCAAAAGGATAGAAACAGCACTCATTGCTTTAAGAAATGAATGAACTTCAGTGGCTATTATTAGAGAACTGCAACAATATCACCAGATTTCAAGCCTTGGTTTCTGTTAGTAAATGGTACAGGGAGGATGCTTTCCAAGGCTATTTCAACCTTTAAGAGAGAAAGGGCCAGCAGCAATTATCAGACAAGTTGCTCCCACTTGACTTGCATGATTCACCCAGGTCCAACAGCTTGCTACTGTTCAACCACATCGACCCCTGAAAGTCAGTATGGTATAATGGTTCAGGTTTCAGATTAGGAGCTGAGAGACCCAAGTTTTAATATGGACTGTACCATTGAAGCTCATTGGGTGATTTTTGACCCAGTTACACATTCTCAACCTAACTCACCTCATACAATTGTTGTGAGAATAAAAAGGAGGAAAAGGCAATGATGTAAGGTGCTTTGGGTCCCCACTGTGAAGAAAGGTGGCGCATAAATGAATTAAATAAATAAACAGCATTGTTGAAGTTGAGAGAGCAGAAGGTAAATTGGTAGGTGAGAAGGAGAGAAGGGAAAAGTGAGGATATAGGGTTGCGAGGAGGAGGGAAATTGTGTGGGAAATGGATATAGAAGAAAGGTGCCCCTTGCAAGTCCATGCAAGTTCCTCCCTGTGCAACGGGCCCATCCCAGTGGCCAACACTATAAAGCTAGGCCCTAGTTTTCCCAGGTGGAGGCTGCCAAGGGAAGGGAAGGCAGGAATGCTGAAGATGGGGGTGGGGGCAGAGAAAGGAAGGTTGGCTGGTGGGTGGGAAGGAGAGAAAGGAGCAGAAAAAGGGGAGAAGTTATGGGGGCTACTGAGGGAGGGAAAGGGAAAATGAGATGCCCCTATATGTCCTTGTGGATTCTCCACCTGTTGTACCTAATTCTCAACATGGCCTCAGTTATGGATCCTTAAATCCAGAAACTGAGTCCAGGTATAAAGAATGAACAACTTTTTACAAACCTAGGGGAACCTCCAGGTTTACACAAAAATATAAAAACTTGGAAAATCAGCAAGGTCTGAAAACCCCCTGAATCAGAGAAGTAATGTCTGTGCTTGTACAAACATCAGGACTCCAATACAGCCAATTTGGAATGCCATTTTAAGAGTTCCCTAGCAACCTCTATAAGCAACTAAAAAAGGTGCACAAGCTGATGGGGAAAGGAGAAGAGCCTGCTACAGCCCCCATATGGCAACCAGCCCAGCTGCAGGCTCCTGCTCTCACTTTCATGCTTCAGGAGAGGCAATGGGGAAGAGAGTGAGATCAAGCTGGGCCACCAATGCAGCTGTGTAATTTAAACTGTGCATTTGGCAGCAGGGAGTGGTTGCTGCCTCTACCATTTGAGCCAGGCAGGCTGGAGTTGCAGGTAATTAGGGGAAGGGGAGCAGATATGAGCCAGGCAGTCAGGGAGGTGGTGGCACTGTAAGTGGGCAAGCTGGTTGGTGTGTGGTGTGGTGCCAAATGGATGATATACATGGTCAACGCTTATACATGGTCTAATGCTTTAGAGTGGGTTCAGCAACTCCATCCTGGCTTCAAGTTCAGTTAATGCTAATGCCAGCTTTGCTTATCCTGCCCTTCACATTAACTGTACTGAGAGATGTCAGGCTTCATGCACATTCCCTAACACACTGCTCAGGCATGTTAGCTTCCTCCTTCAACAGCTCCAAATATGAAATAATCTATATGTTTAGAACTTGCAGAGGGTACCTCAATATAGGTGAGCAAGACAGGAAAGCCAGGCAAACTGTGTTCTTAACACCTGGGAGGCAATGAACAGCCTTTTTCTTTAATGCAGCTTTGGAGACGCTAGAACAGCAAAGGACTAATGATGCATGCATCTATCTGTGTACTTGAACCTGTTTTAGCACTTTGTAAGAGGATATGGCTCTGCCTGGGTAGCCCAGGCTAGTCCAAGCTAGTCAGATCTTGAAAATTAAGCCAGATCAGCCCTAGCTAGCATTTGGATAGACCTCCAAGGAATACCAGGGTCATGACATGGAGGTAGGCAATGGCAAGCCACCTCTGAGCCTTTCTTGCCTTGGAAACCCCACAGGATCACCTAAGTCAGCTGCGGCTTGACAGCACTTTCTACCACCAAAAGGAACTGAGTCATAGAATCATAGAGTTGGAAGGGACCTCCAGGGTCATCTAGTCCTATATGGTCAAAGTAGGGAAGTCATTTACACTCTGAAAAAGGGTCCAAAGACAAGAGTATCAAAAATTCTAAAATATCAACGGTGAAATTCCTGGTGACTTCTCACAATCACTGCTTTCTCTTTTTGAGCTAAAGCTGCAGCCGAAGGGTGTACTTAAGTAATTGCATACGGAAGGAATAGTCAATTTATACTACAAACTAATATACGCTCTACCCTCACTGTCAGACTGGGTATTCCATGTTGCAGGCCTAGAGGCCCTTGCCAGAACAGGAATTCAGTCAAAATTCAGTGTCCCTCTATTCCTTAGCCCCACGCTGGATCCCATATGAGTCTTTCCTGAGCCTTCAGTTATGAAGCCATGTATTCATATGAAGCTATATAAAACTATTCATTTGGGTAGCTTGTTTGCAGGAAAGGGCAAACTCAGGTTATCTAAACATCAGAAGAAAATCCTGACCATGCTTCCTAAAGATGCCTCTCTCCCTGTGTGTGGCTGCAACAGCTTTCCTCAAGTCAGCAGGGGTTTCTGCAGGTGCCAACCTGCAAATAGGCAAAATTAACAACTGCCCTGTAAACGTTCTCCCTTCTCTGCTGTGACTCCCACCTTGTGGAATGGTCTGTCTGGGGAGCTCAGGAAACCCCCCACTCTCCTGGCTTTCATAAACGATGCAAAACTTAACTATTCAAGAGGGCTTTTCTGTAATAGGTAATAGGGTTTCACTGTACAAAATGGTTTTGCAAACTTGTTTGGATAAATGTTTAGGGACTGTAGAGTCTATAATGCTGTGCATAGCTTAAATAATAATAATAATAATAATAATAATAATAATAATAATAATAATAATAATAATATTATTATTATTATTATTATTATTATTATTATTATTAAAGCAGAGATTTTTTTAGCAGGAATGCACAGGAACGCTGTTCCAGCTACTTGGTGTCAGAGGGTGTGGCCTAATATGCAAATGAGTTCCTGCTGGGCTTTTTCTACAAAAAAGCCCTATGCAAAACAATGGTGATGTAGGGGGGGAGGCCTAATATGTAAATGAGTTCCTGCTGGGCTTTTTTCTACAGAAAAACCCTGGCTTAATGTATATAGGATCCTATTTATGTAATTTCTGTACCACTTAATGTGCCATGTGAATACTTATGCTACTCTTCAGTTCTTTCTGGTGGTTCCAGACCTCTAAAATCTTAATGTACTGGTTACTGAATGTCCCAGTTTGTCAATTGTACTGACTCACTGTGTGTAACTACTTTGAGTCCCTGTGAGAAAGGTGGAGTACAACTAATGTAAACCTCCTTCCTTGGAGGTTTTTATTCAGAAGGGTGTTTTCCCTAACACTGACTTTTTTTGTCCATAGGAAATAGAAAGGTTTCTTATCCAGAAGTTGATCTTGATCATTGCATTATCACTTTGCCTGTGCCCTCCTTGCCCCTCTACCCCCCCCCCCAGCTCACAAAGTAGCCAGCAGTCTGAAATTGAAAATAATCAGAATTCACCATCTGGGTCTTTAAAATCTGCAGTATCAATGTTATTTGGATTTTTCATTTCATGTTGATGTTTTTATCAGTACTATACACAGGGCTTTATATGCAGAAAAAGCCCAGCAGGAACTCATTTGCATATTAGGCCACACCCCCTGGTGCCAAGCCAGCCGGAATGGCGCTTCTGTGCATTTCTGCTCAAAAAAAAGCCCTGCCTGTATATCACCCAGAGACTGAGTGTTTCAACAACAACAACGACTATGATTGGCTGTCACCATATATTCACAGAGGTCTGTGTGCATACTTCACTCAGCATTTCATCTTCAATATGGTGTGAAGCATTGTGCCAATAAGCTGATAATAAAACACACATCACAAGAACCCAAGCTTCAGAGTCAGCCAAGGGCCAAACAACAGAGAGGTTGTTTTGGTTCTTTTAAAAAAAAAAGATGCTGGCAAGAGGTTGAGGCAAGATGCGAAAGGTTACAGGGCCACTTCCCTTTTCAGGAGAGCCCTGGTATATTCCACTCCAAGACCGAGGACAATCCGTAGCATTGTACGAGCCCTGTAGCTCAAACAATTAGCAAGGTAATGGCCTGTGAGGTTTATTGGAGCAGAACACCAACTTAAACACTCAGAAGGAATCTTTGGAAAGACCCATTACTATCAAATGCTACACACCGGCAAACAACAGAAGAGTGGTAACAGCAGCACTGCCAGGGCTGACAAAGGCAAGAGGGAAACCTAGAAGCACTTGAATACTTGTTTTATTCACCAAAAACACAGTTGAGAAACATATAAAATATCTGCAGAGTCAGACATCATCCAAGAAGTGCCAAGGATGGAGCACCACTGCACCCCCCCCACACACACACACACATAACCTTAGATAAATGGCTCTTAAGGTTGCCAATCCCCACATGGGGGCAGAGGATCCCCTAGTTTGGAGGCCTTCCCCCCACTTCAGGGTCATCAGAAAGCGGGAGGGGGGGAAATGTCTGCTGGGCATTCCATTATTCCCTATGGAGAGCGATTCCCATAGGGTATAATGGATAATTGATCTATGGGTATCTGGGGTTCTGGGAGGGCTGTTTTTTGAAGTATAGGCACCAAATTTTTTGCATAGCATCTGGTGCCTCTCCCCAAAATGCCATCCAAGTTTCATAAGGATTGGACCAGGGTATCCAATTCTATGAGCCTCCAGATAAGATGCCCCTATCCTTCATTATTTCCAATGAAGGGAAGGCATTTAAAAGATGTGCAGTCTCTTTAAATATGATGGCCAGAACTCCCTTCAGGGTTCAATCACACTTGTCACCACCTTGCTCCTGGCTCCACCCCAATGTGTCCTGGCTCCACCCCCAAAGTCTCCTGGCTCCACCCACAAAGTCCCCAGATATTTCTTGAATTTGACCTGGCAACCCTAATGGCTCTGCTAAGAGGATCCAACAAAGTGATTCGTCAATGATTCTTGCCACTATTTAAATATGTAACAGCGCCCAGAACACCTCTGCTGTTGTTAAACTATAGATTATATATGTTATAGACTATAAATGCTGGATTAGTGTTGTTTTAAAAAAAATTATGCTGTTTTATAATTTTAATTGTGTTTTATGTGTTTAATGTGTTCTAATTATTGTATTTATATCATGTCTTATTGAATGTTGTTAGCCGCCCTGAGCCTGCCCAGGCGGGGAGGGCGGGATACAAATAAAAATTAATAATAAAAATAATAATAAAGAAGCCATTCAAAACAGATAATCTGTTTTAGTATCTTCAGTGTTTTTTTCTTTTGCCCTGATGGCTTTTCAAATGTATTCTGTACAGGCAGCAGGGGAACAGGATGGGATATACAAGACCAGTCCAAGATTCTGCTGTTGAAATCCTGATAATTTAGTACCTTTAAATGTCTCCTAAAATCTGTCACCTGAGGTCTGCCTTGCTGTACTCTGGCTGGCTCTTCATCTATCATCCCTTGAAATATAAACTGGTAATTCAACTGAAGATAGACATTTTTATGTCACAAGGAAGCTTAGAAATGTTAGAGTTTCCGGTGTGTTCATTTTCTATTTGGTACAAACAACCCGTTCATTTGAAGAACTAATGTGTCACATTTCTGTGAAATCTTGTTGGTGTTATTTGGCCAATTATCTAAATGCATTTCTTGCTTTTCCTCAGGACTGATTTAGAATAATGTTATATTTTGAACCAAAATGACAAAAGTAGAATGCCTTTGCTAAAATTGTCTTTCTGTTCTATTAAGGAACAGAGGAAGAGGCCAATAAAACTTCCTAATAGGATAATTCATGCAATCTTTTAAAAAACATGTTCACTTTTTAAAACATTCCCACCATCTCTGAGTGATAGATGAGATTTTAAAAACAAAACTCTTCAGGATCAAGGACTGAGATTCCTGCCTGCCTTATAAGCCTTCTTTCCTTCCGTTCATAAACATTTCTCATTCATTTCCTAGGGCTTTTTGGAAAGGCCTTTCAATAAATCTGAATAATTAAACATGCCATGACATCACTTTCTGCTTCAAGGTCACTTCCAGAGAGAGGTTCAGGGGAGCATAGCTTCACTAGGCCAGCAAACAGACTACTGAGATCACTGCAGTCCCTAAAGCCCAGATGATAATGCTTGTGTGGGTTTGAGATTACTCAACCTTGGAAAAGCCCCAAAATATAGGTAGGGAAGGAAGACGATATGATCACCATCTTCAAGTACTTGAAGGCCTGTCATATAGAGGATGGTGTGGAATTGTTTTCTGTGGGCCCCAGAAAGTAAGACCAGAACCAATGGGTTGAAATTAAATCAAAAGAGTTTCTGGCTCAACATTAGGAAGAACTTCTTGACCATTAGAGCGATTCCTCAGTGGAACAGGCTTCCTCGGGAGGTGGTGGGCTCTCCTTCCTTGGAGGTTTTTAAACAGAGGCTAGATGGCCATCTGACAGCAATGAAGATCCTGTGAATTTAGGGGAGGTATTAGTGAGTTTCCTGCATTGTGGACTAGATGATCCTGGAAGTCCCTTCCAACTCTATGATTCTAAGACTAATGGCAGAGTGGGAAGAGAACCCAGGTAGGGAATGGCTGCACTACTGTGGAGTTCCTCCAGGCAAATGGTTCCATTGAGCTCAAGGGAGGTCTTGTTATACATAAATAATGGTCTGCTTGTGAGTAAAGGCATTGTAAGGACCTCCTCACAAGCAAGAGAAGAGAGGCAGGAAGAGTCCTGGGAAGCATTATATAAGCAGCAGAGGAAGGGAAAGGCTGAGGAGGGAGATAATAGACGAGTCTCTTGAACAGAAAGAATTACAAACCTATGCAGAGCAGGATGGAAAACTGAATGACTCTTGCAGTCTGGCTGAGGCCACAGGGCTTGCCCCTTCCTTTTTCCTCACAGGGCTAAATCCTGACACTAACTGATTCTCCCCTTCCCCATGTCTCTCTCTCACACACGTACATGTACAGACAATTTCCCTCACTTCTGGTATCATGCTGCAGTTGCTGAGGGAAATGGCTGTATGGGCAGAATCTCAGTGCCACAGAATACTTCATTGCATATTTTTTGTCAATGTGTGTAATGTACCAATATGTACCACATATGTGGTAAATGGCATGTAGATGTTCCAGAAACAGGAAAAGCCACTCTGCTTGATCGGTCTTGGGCATAACTGTCAGATCTGGTTCTTGTGCCATTCAGGCCAAAACAGTGACAAGGAAAGGTGGATAGATCCAGCTGGGCAGCTGTGTTGGTCTGAAGCAGTAGAACAAAGCAAGAGTCAAGATGCACCTTTAAGACCAACAAAGTTTTATTCAGAATGTAAGCTTTCATGTGCTAAAAGCACACTTCATCAGACAATAGTATGGAAGACATATGGAAGTGGAAGAGGTGGAGAGACAGCAATAAGAATAGCTGGCATCCAGCTGCTCAGACAATAAGTAAAGCCAACATGGCAGTTTTTATACAAGTTATGGAGTCATTAAGCCTGCTCTTCCCTACTGGGGCAAATAGACTTCATTTCTTCTTCTCGTGTGCCTTTTCCTTCCTTTAGTCAGAGCAAAGTGAGGTTGACTAGTTGGTAATCAGACTGATTTCTCTCCAATCACGATTTCAGGGCCCACTGTTGGCTCTAGGTCTCAAGAGTAATAAAGGCAAATTATAGACTGGGACTGTATTCTTTCTTGGGCCCCAGTTTCCTCACTGCTGTTCCTATTCTAAAAATGGACACCAGACAAATCAGGGTCTAATTTGAATTTCCTATCCCGGTTTTATGGACCACCAGTGCAAAACGATGTAAAAGAAAATGCTCATACATGTACAAAGGGCTAGGGCTCAGTACTAGAACCCATGGTGTGCAAGCAGCAGGGCCAGCGTGTGGGAGTCAACAGGGTAGGTGGCTGCCTGGGGTACTACCCAACCTGGGAGCGCCACCCTTACTCCCCCTTGCCCATGCAGAGCACTCCTCCAAGCCTGCCTTGAAGGCAGGATCAGAGGAGTGCTGCACAGTGCACTACACCCTTCAGAGGCTTTCAAGGAAGCCTCCAAAGAGCACACTGTTTTTGCAGCACCTAGCTGCTTTCGGCTGCTTTGGAAGGCACTGCTCTGCTGTTTTCAACCTGAAAGCGGCCAGGTGCCACTAAGCCTCTGAAGCCCTTGGAAGCCTCTGAAGAGCGTAGTGCAAGAGGAAAGTGGTGGCATGGCAGCACTCTTGTGCACCGCTCGTTGCTCTCTCACCCCCCCCCCCCCACTCACCATCCTGCATGATGGCATGCACAATGAGCTCCATAAAGGGAGCTTGCAGGGGGCATGGTGCAGGGGTCTTCCTCGAGCAGCAGAACCCCTAGCACCAGCCCTAGCAAGCAGATGCTCCTAGGCTCAGTCACTGTCATCACTGGTTAAAGGATCTTGGGTAGTAAGACTTTTTGTCTGCTTGAAACCCTGAAGAGAAGGTTTGCTCATCAGAGCAAATGGTACTAAGTTCGATGGACCAGTGGTCTGTCTTATGTTCAACCATGAGACCACACCAGCAATGCAACATCACCTTGTGGACTTTCGCTTTTACTTTAGTATCTAGTTCATGCTTTGGACAGCCTGTCCCATGAACACATATACGCACTTTAAGGGCATCCTCCTCTCCAATAAACTTCTCCTCAAAATGTCACTCTTGCAAATGCCTCCCTGGGTGACAATACCTGGAATGGCACCTTCTGCATTGTCCACTTCCAGTGAATCCACCTGAAAATTTTTATGAGGTTATGATGCTGTCTTATGCTGAATTCCACCACTGGCTACCTGTCCTAAAGTTGACTGCTCTACCCACAGCAGTTTCCCAAGATCTCATGCAGAAACCTTTCCCAGCCCTGTTACCTGATATCCTTTTTCAAGAGATGCCAAGGAACTTATGTATGCAGAGTGTGTGCTCTGCCACTTAGCTTCAAGCCCTTTTGCTATTGTTGTTGCTGTTCTGGTATCAGATGGTGATTTGAAGATCTGCTTCCCCCCACCCCCCGCCCCACACACACACAGACGTTCCCCTGAAAACATTGATCAGGGTGGTGCATGCATTGCTTCCCAACTCTATATTATCTTCATAACAACCTGTGTGAAGTAGATCAAATTGAGGTGTATTGACTGACCCAAGCTTCTCTAGAGAGCTTCCTGACTATATTATCTTCATAACAACCAGTGTGAGGTAGATCAAACTGAGATGTATTGACTGACCCAAGCTTCTCTAGAGAGCTTCATCATGGCCCAGTGGAGGCTTGAACTCAAGTTTCCCTTGTCTTGGTTAGTGTAACCACTATACCACTCTGCCTCGAAACTGAATTTTGTCACAATGTCTAGTTGTGTGTGACTAGCCTTTGCCTATTCTTTGTTAGTCTCTTTCTTCTGCTTTTATAAGCCAATTATAAATTACTTTCCCCTGCTAATAAAAGAAGTTAGAAATTCAACTTTCTAAAAGCTTCTACAGTAGAAAGTATTAAGAAAAGCAATACTTGATTGTGTTCTCTCTGTGTCTGTCTGTCTGTCTGTCTGTCTGTCTGTCTGTCTGTCTGTCTGTCTGTCTGTCTGTCTGTCTGTCTGTCTATCTATCTAACATCACCTGGAGTTTTTTCTCTAGGAAAAGATGTAGTAAAAGGCTTCATTTGTTTTAAATACAGTCACTTTCATCAATAATAGCATACCAACACTTGAAATCAAATATGTCTTGCAAAAAGGCCCCTCATCAAGATAAAGAAACATTTGTTAGCATCTCTTACCTTATAATGTCTTCTTTATCAAGAGTTCCCACTCTGCATAGTACACTGGAGAAGCCAGTCTTGCCCTCCACGGGGTAGAGATCTATTTTATTTCTTTAATTTCTTTAATTATAGCCAATAAGAGAGTACAGTGGGTGGAGAAATAAAGGGGATTGGTGACTCCTCCAGAAAGTCACCTGAATGATGCTGAAATTGGAGTAAATGCAAATCCAAAGCCATCTACAGGTCAGAAGCCTACTCTCCATTATCTACCTTACAAGACAACAAAGTTTTTCCTTTAATAGCTACATTTATTTATTTATTATTTTAGTATATTTCTATTCTGCCCATTCCCTGAAGGGCTCAGGACGGAGTACAACATATGATAAAACTATAAAATACAATAAAAACATTTTAAAAACAGACAGCTCAACAGCACTCAGAGAAGTTTACCGTATCACATTTTGCCTAGCCTGGCCGTCTCACATCATGATATCTCATAGAGATGGCAGATGCTAATCCATGTTGTAACACAGGTGACAGTGCCGACAGGGGAGACCAACCAGATCAAGAATAGACATCGGCAGCCTCAACTAAAGGCCTGATGGAACAGCTCCATTTTACAGGCCCTACGGAAGGCTAATAAGTCAGGTAGGTCCAGGATCTCTGTAGGGAGCTGATTCCACCAGGTCGGGGCCAGGACCAAAAAACCCCTGGCCCTAGTTGAGGCGGGGATGGCCAACAGATGTTGGGAGGCTGAACATAACGACCTTCTGGGCATATATGCAGCTATTACTGAATAGCATTTTTAATTTTCTAAGACTTTACAACCATTATTAAACTTCCCTTCTCAATGAACAAATATGATAAATCTTGATTATCTTACAGGTGGGACTGCTGAGGCACAGAGATGGCAACTGGTTCCAGGCCATAATTTTTGCCCACCAGTGAGAACTGTGAGGGCTCAGCATGACCCAAAGTGGGTCAAGGATTCCCCTGTTCCAACTTGCTGCAGAGGTAACATCTGGGAACGATTATTCTCAAGAACTACAAGGCTGGATCACACATAATGTTTTGTTGAGCCCAGAGACAAGCTCAATGGGGAATCCACCGCATCACACTGGTTCACCAGAGAAGCTAAGGAAAGTTATTCAACTATATTCTACAGATGCAAATAGTGGTCAGTAATTTGTATGGTACATGTGTGCTTCCTTCTCCCACTGGTGCCAAAAAGTAATTCCCTAACTTTTCCCTATGCTGGTTTATGGGGGCTGTTATTCCCAGCTTTTGTTTTTTTAAAAAGTCTCCTAGCATGGTCATGTTGTATAGTGCATACATATTACATGTGTAATATTTGTTCCTGTCTTACAGCTCTCAAACATCTGACATTTATTCTATGTGACTCTTCTGATGAGCATGTTTGGCATCCCCTGCTCTATGGTATTATACCATATTGACGTCCTTTCCCAAACCCCACCTTCTTCAGACTCCACCCTCAAAATTTCCAGATATTTCCTAGCTGGCAAACTTGCTCTCTGCATATAGGAAAAATAGTGTGTGAGGGAGACTTGTCAATGCTTGTTTGTTATATGAAGGCAGACATTTTATAGGACAGGGTTTGCAAACTACCTAATGCCATTACCACACATACATACACAGCTACAACCTGAATTGGTGAAGTCCAGGGGGGGATGCCATTCAGTTCTAATGATTTTAAGTTTTTAAACTGGTCCAGCAGTCACCTGTTTCTACAAAATGTTTGTGGAAGCAGAGAGATCCAGAAGTCATTCCAGCCCTCTGTGCTCCTTAATCTACATAGTCTTCTCACTACTTTGATGTCATCTCTGCCCCATTCTTGTGTTCTGCTAATTAATTTGTGTAAATTATTCGCTTGCAATGTGTAAGCAACTTTCAAGGTCACCTGCTCTTAGCATCCTCTGTGCAAGCAGCATCGTATGCATGACATATTTATTTATTTATGAGATTATGTCTGGAAATCTTCCAAATAAGAATAGCCTTCAAAACACACTTGATTGATTTTTCCTTCATCAGCTGAACTAGCTGTCAGGTCCAGTTTGTACAATAGTTGCAGCCTTTTTGTTTCTTTCTTTTTTTTTTTTTTTTGCTAGCATAGGGGATTTGAGGATTGGGCTATTAATCATCGCAACATCATAGGCTGTGTGATTTGTCAGAAATATTCAGGACTGGTGGCCTTCCTTCAAGAGCCAGTTTGGTGTAGTGGTTAAGTATGCGGACTCTTATCTGGGAGAACTGGGTTTGATTCCTCACTCCTTCACTTGCACCTGCTGGAATGGCCTTGGGTTAGCCATAGCTATCGCAGGACTTGTCCTTGAAAGGACAGCTGCTGTGAGAGCCCTCTCAGCCCCACCCACCTCACTGGGTGTCTGTTGTGGGGGGAGAAGACATAGGAGATTGTAAGCCACTTTGAGTCTCTGGTTCAGAGAGAAGGGCGGAATATAAATCTGCAATTGTTGTTCTTCTCAAGATACAGTTAGAGGTTCCTGACCCAAGACTCTTAGGATCAAGCTATAGAATGCAGAGAGGGAGGGGTGGGAGGAACACAGGAAGCTGCCTTATCAACTGCCAATTGGATGTGGTAGAATGCCTTGTACTCCAATATTCATGCCCAAAGTTCCAAATCAAATGCTATCAATTTGATCTCTGTGAACCACTGGGTCCATGTTTACCAAGGGGGAAGGGAGGGGGGCTACCATCCTTGGTGATAGAAAGTGCCATCAAGTTACAGCCAACTTATGGAGACTCTGTAGGTTTTTCAGGGCAAGAGACTAGCAAAGATGGTTTGCCATTGCTTGCCTCTGTGTAGCAACCCTGGTGGTGGTGGTCTCCCATCCAAGGACTAATCAGGGCAGACCCTGCTTAGTGCCGAGCATCTGACAAGATTGGGCTAGCCTGGGCCATCCAAGTCAAAGTACTTAATGACTCAAAATACAGAGGAGCTGAAGCACAGCCCCTTAGACTAAGGCAAACCTCTTAGAAATTGGTTGAGGGTGACAGTATAACCCTGAGAGAGGGGGAGGAAAAGGACCATGGATAGGGGTCTAGAGAAAGAAGATCCCAGGTTGGATGAAGTATATGAGGCAGTGCTGTGTGTTCTTGTTAGCAGCAATGGTATAGTTGGGCTCAATGGCATAGCATCTGCTTTGCATGCAGAAAGTCCTAAATTCAATCCTTGGCATCTCCAGTTTAAAAAGGATTGGTTAATAGGTTATATGAAAGACCTCTGCCATAGACCTTGTTGCCAGTCACAGTAGGCAGTGCTGACCTTGACAGACTGATGGTCTGACTCTGTATGATTTACATACAGAGTGTGGATTTTAAATCATTTTTCCACCTTATAAATGGTACGGCACATTTTCCGTTGGGGATACCAGAGACTGAGCACCTCCTGTACATGTCTACATACAGGGCTTTTTTTAAAAGAAAAGGCCCAGCAGGAATTCATTTGCATATTTAGCCCACACGCCCTGGTATCACCATTGTTTCGCACAGGGCTTTTTTGTGTGGATAAAGCCCAGCAGGAACTTATTTGCATATTAGGCCACACACATGACATCACCGTTGTTTTGCACAGGGCTTTTTTGTGAAAAAGAGCTTCGTGGCGCAGAGTGGTAAAGCTGCAGTACTGCAGTCCTAAGCTCTGCTCACAACCTGAGTTCGATCCCAGCGGAAGCTGGGTTCAGATAGCCGGCTCAAGGTTGACTCAGCCTTCCAAGTTCGGTAAAATGAGTACCCAGCTTGCTGGGGGGGGTGGGGTATAGATGACTGAGGAAGGCAATGGCAAACCACCCTGTTAAAAAGTCTGCTGTAAAAACATTGTGAAAGCAATGTCACCCCAGAGTCGGAAATGACTGGTGCTTGCACAGGGAGCTGTCACTTTTACCTCTTTTTTGTGAAAAAGCCCAGCAGGAATTCATTTGCATATTAGGGCCACACCCCCTGACACCAAGCCAGCCAGAACTGCATTCCTGCTAAAAAAAAAAAAAAAAAGTCCTGTCTATATATTATCTATCCAGGAATAATATCATGTGCAAAATCACAACTTTTGGATAAAGCCTGAACTTCTGTCACAATGGTCTGTTAGTAATGCATGCCCCCCCCCAAAAAAAATTCCTTTTAATGTTGATAGAGTTAATTTTTTTTCTAATTACACTCCATTGCAATCAGCAATAAACAGTATGAAACCAATAAAATGCATATTGCCTTTTTATATTGGCTTTCATTTATTGTTCACAGTGATACATCCACAGCATTAAGGGAGGGGTAAGCCTACTTCTGTTAATGGTCTCCAACCAAAAATTGGAAAACAAAATGAAATATAATAACAGGCGCAAAATCTGCAATGTCATTACAAATGGGCAATTTGCACTTGCAATTTGTAAGCAAATTGCTTACTTCGGCTCAATCAATTACATCCTAATTATAATGCACCCTTTGAATCAAAAAGTTTAAATGTTACTTATGTACCAGCGAAGTTATCCACCAGTTAGAGCTTGTTGCCATATCTAGATTTTATTCCTCATTCATTCGTTGGTTGTTTCCAAACAATATGCTTCTCTTGAACTTAATGCAGTGTGACTGTGTAGAAGAGAAGGTGGAATTCTCTCTCTATAAACCAGAAGCCTCTATCATGATGCTTTTCCTAGTGCCCATCAAGTGTTTTTAGAAAGCAGGTGGGGACAGATGGGGCTTTTGCTGAGCAAGGCTTTTGACTGACCACCAGAAATCTGATTGGCTGGGCAGATTTTTAGAAACATTGTTTTGCCAACAGCTGCCATCACCGCACAAGGATCTTCACTGTCCAACTGAAGGTAAGATGTGGCAGCTATCTTATGGCTGGCCACCTCCTGCAGCAGCCATTTTGTGATATTCATTTTGTAGCTCCACACAGCATGCTATGTCATAGTTCCAAAGGTGACCACCCGCTCAAAAAGGTCGGAGACCTCTGCTATAAACCTACACAGACATTATATTCACTCATAATGGAAGCCTGCAAGCCATGTATATTAGGAGCGCACAGTCCTCATAATGTTCTCAGTATGTGTGATGATCTCTGTATTGTGTGAATTGGGCAATGTATGGATTTTCCTATGACTGGGATTAATCCTCCTTCTGTCTAATGAATGGCCCAGCTGTTTGTACTCTGCAAGCAAGGGAGCCAATGTATGCATCTATAAAGGGCTTTTTTTGAGCAGGAACACAGTTCCAGATGGCTTGGAAACAGGGGTGTGGCCTAATATGCAAATGAGTTCCTGCTGGGCTTTTCCCACAAAAAAGTCCTGTGTGGAACAATGATTACATCAGGGGGTGGCCTAATATGCAAATGAGTTCCTGCTGGGCTTTTTCTACCAAAAAAGCACTGCAACTATATATCTTCTCCCTGTAAAAAAGGGTACTGTCAGAGAGTTTAGAGCACAGGGATCATAATAGATTGTGCCTGGGGAATCTGCAACATTTCACCTAGAAGAGAGTCCCGCTTCCCCAAGGGTCTACTTTTTCTATTAACTCCAGTGGAGAAAATCACCTGTAAACCAGTGAACCCCATGTTCTATGGAAGAACCCTTAACTGAGTGAGCTATTCTAAGTAGGTCTACAGGGCTGGATTAGCAATTAAGCCAAGTAGGCACTGGCCTATAGGCCCCCAAGCCTTTAGGGGCCCTAGCCAGCTTCCCACCCCCTGGTCTTCCCCCTGCTTGCAGTCCTCCCAGCCTGCACACACAGCCAGCAACTGAGCTGCTCTTTGCCCAGCTTGCCTGGTGTGGCTGCTGCTGGCATCATTGCCAAGTATGCCTCTCTCTGCCTCTCCGCCTCAACTTTGTCAAAGGGGCTTTTGAGAAGGTGCCTGTAGGCTGCAGTGGGGGCCATGGGAGGAAGGGCAGGTGCTCTAACTGAGATCATTTGCGAGGTGGCCCCTGAGAATTAGACTGCTAGGGGCTTCTACAGGGTTTAATCCAGCACTGTAGGTCTACTTGGGACTAAGTCCCATTTTATTCAAGGGAGTTTATGGCCAGGAAAGTGTTCTTAGGATGGCTGCTTGAATTTCTCAGTGTACTTTTGAATGTCAAAACCCAACTGCAGATACCTGATTTGAACCAAATACTCACAAAGACAAAACAAAATTCTGTTTCAAAGGTTTACAATGTCCAAAGTTTTAATTTATCAGCTATATGCCAACTTGTCCACAAGCCATTAACATATTCACTGGAAGTACAACATCGCACAAACAAGTACAGAAAAGACCTGCTTGAAATCATTCTACTATAAAGTAACAAGGTCACAATGTATCGATTAAAATTAAAGAACAGGATCAATTATCTAAAGGAAAAATTATTAGAGGTTGCTTGCTGTCCACCTTTCTGCCTCAGTGACTATTGCATACATCTGTAGGAAGATTTATTTTGCTCAAATATCAATTATTTGGTCCCAGTCCAGAAATTCTTCTTTCTAGTGTTAACTTCAGTACCCACATTTCCAGTAAGTACATTTCCAATCAAGTGACTGTGATAAACCATATCTTAGCATAACAGGAGCTTCTGCAAAACTGCATCCTGTAACCATTATTTTAAAGACAAAGCTCCCTTCAGCTGTAATCTTCAGCATTTTTACTAGAAGCACTTTCTATAGAAATCAATGGGACTTAGATTCCAAGTAACTACTACTATCAGAATTACATGGGGAAGAAATAAATGCATCAATGAGCACAAAGTCTTGATCCAGGGATGCTCAAGGACAGCAAAAAGCAGTGCATCTGACAGACAGCATATTTGCTTTCACTGGCAAACCTTTGCTTTGAAAGCCGCAGTGATGGTGCCCAGGACAAACGCCAAGTTGGTAGGACATATTCAAGACCAAAGTGAAGGAACTTAGCAGTATTACTTTGAAATCACTCCTGAAGACTGGACATAAAGTGTAAAATCTCATGGTTTATGACAGACATTCCAGTTAGAAACCTCTGAATTTATTAGGCTAATGGCTAATTGCTGTGTTACAACTTAGGACTTTAACAATACATTTGAAATGTGAGAGGCAAAAAAGATATATGGAAATACAGGCTTGGATCCTGTGTAGATTTCTGCATGTGCAAGCAGGTATGATTTTTACCAGTTTCCTGAAGTAATTCCTGAGGATCTCCCACCCCCCAGGAGTACCATGGGTGGGGAGAACTTGGACTGCTATGGTAAGAGTCAGCAAGACTACCCCCACTTTGTTCCTGTAGAAATCTGTAGGATCTAGCCCCTCAGGTGTGGCATCAACCAAAGTAAATTTCATTATGATCCAAAACAGAAAGCGAAAAATCTCTTGACTCTAGTAATAAAACTTTTATCTGACTCTGACAAATATTGGGTAACTTAATGAATGAATGAATTTTAGTCAGGGTACAAGAGAAATCCAGAAAATATAGAATCAGTAGTGTCATCAGCCATTAGGCCATTCTGTGAGCCATTCAAAATCTGAAGCCAAATTTCATCATCTTCAGAAAGTTGAACCAGCGCTGATCCAGAAACCTGAGTAACACCCTGTGGAGATTCCCTTACACTTGACACCTGGAGAATTCTTTGGCCATTATGGAAAAGTGCAGCCCTCAGTGATCTGCCGGAAACACTCAGGTGGTAACTGAAATAATAGATACCCCCTGTGCTTGCAGTAAATATGCCTGTTTCAACATGATAAGCTTCATTTTCATTCAGGAAAATCTTCTCAAATATCACTGGAGATCCTGGCAAGGGAAAGCTTCTCCTTTTCTGAAGACCAACGGAAAATGCTATGGATTCAACTGGGTTGCAGTCTCCCTTCTGTCCTTTTTCTCCTTTACGGCCAGGAAGTCCAGTCAGTCCTTGTTCTCCAGGAACACCCTCAATTCCCTGTACCCCTGGATCTCCTTTCATGCCTGGGGGCCCTTGAATCCCTGGTAGCCCATCCAAACCTTGTGCCCCCTTCTCACCTGCTTGGCCTGTTTCTCCTTTCTCTCCAAGATCTCCTTTTACTCCAGGGTCACCTTTTGGACCTGGTTCTCCAAAATCCCCTTTGTCTCCCTTCAGTCCTTGAAGGCCAATAGGGCCAGGGTTCCCAACCTCACCTGTATCACCTTTGTCACCCTTTGTGTAAGAAGAATTGGGCCCACCATGTTCTTGTAACAAAGTACGGAATGCTGGTTCACTTGCATCAGCCATGGCTCTGGAATCCCCTATTTGTCCAGTTAACTCTTGTCTAGCATCTACCAAAAATCGCAGCTTTGGTTGATCTAGAACAGAAAAGAAGCCCATTGTCAAATGTTACAACAGAAATGGAATTAAGCCCAAGTATTAGCAATGCTGTTAATTCTCTTTTTGTCTCTGGTGCAGGAATAAGATATCATGTACAATGAAAGATATAACATCTAGCTTTTATATGAACTGTTAACATGTAAGAGATCCTGCACTTTTACCACCATTCACCTCTTGGAATTTTTGACAGGAAAACTGAGATGCTGAATTATATTGCAATAGTATAGTATCCAACAAATGTGTAGATCCAGCAATGTCTTCTGAGCTGGCACATGAGTACTATACAATAAGATCAGAAATCTATGCAAAGGAAAGGATATGGTACAAAGCTCGTAATCCTGGCATCATTCCTTTCCAAATGAGAGCTGTCTCATCAGTAGCAACTTTCTGTAGATGGGTGAGGACAGATACTGTGAGGTTTTAAAGAACTGCTTTAAACACTTCAGATTGCTAGTAACAAGTTACAAGGGGCTAGGACTCAATGGCACAACATCCCCTTTATATGCATAAGGTCTGAGATTAGACTCTGGCATCGAAAGGATCAAGTAGTAGGTGATGTAAGGGACCTCTACCTGAAACCCTGGAGAGCTGCTACTGGTCAGAGTAGACCGGGGTCCCCAGTTGCAATGGAAAACCATTTCATTTGAATGAGGGCAGCCATAACAAGCCCAGAGTGGCCCTGCACAATTTCTGAAAAGCTTGGCAGGTACCTGCTCATGCAGAAGGGACCATCCATTCCTTTCCTAACTGCATTCTCTTACATGCTGCACTTTTAAAAGCTTAGAAGTGCTGTACGAATAAGTAAAGGACTGTGAAGGACTAAATAATTTCAGAGCAAGGTAGCCTTGAGTGACAGGCTTTTCCAAGAGAGCTGATTGGTTAGCATCAGGTGAGCAGAGAAAAACTTTAGAGCTGAATGCTGAGGAGAAGAATTCATGACTGAGAGCAAAATTTAACAGATACAAGAGAACTGGAAAAAGTTGGCAAGGATGATTGGGTAGTTAGATGGAGGCTCTCTTTCAGGCCAAAGAAAGGGGATAGATCTTCTAGTGAGAGGAGATTCCCTACACAGTCAAACAGAGAGTTAGCTCTGAACAGTTTAGAGATCCTTGGCATGGTGTGGTTAGAGTTAAAAACTCAAGATGAATACCAGTGTTTCAAGAGAAGGGGTTTGGATACTGGAAAGAGTGCAGTAAAAATAGTCAAAGAAAGTGTACTGGAGTGTTTGGGAAAGTGTGAATAACTTAAGAAACTCTCATTAGCCTAAAACACAAGAACTAAAGACTGCATGTTCTGATTTTGTGTTAGAAATTTTCAACCCCTGATTTCATCTGACCTTTCCCCTCTAGGTTTAATAAAACATTTTTTTTTGTATTTTTGAATTTCAAAACACTTTGAGTATTGTCTAAGTTAAAGGGGGCACCCAGTCCTTCCCTCAGGTTCCTGGTCTGAGCCTACAGCCCAATATTATACTGTGGCAGGGTGGGACAGCCAGAGTTCTTCAGCAAAGAAGAAAACACATTACTAGGGTGGCTCAGTGAGCAAAGGGAAAGAAAAATGAACAGAAAATCATGCCTCGGAGGGGGGAAAGTGGACGGGGCTGCCATAAATGCTATCCATCTTCTGCAAACTGGCTTCAGATGGTCATGGAATCCACCAAAACAGCTTTTACAATGGTCTCGAGGAGGTGAGGAAAGGGGAAACAATCAACCAGGCCCACACAGACATATGAGTGGCAGAGCAGGATTAATGCAACAGAATCTTTGGATCCAGACTCTTGACTACAACCTCCTCAAATGAGGCACCTATATTTATTTATTTGTTTGTTTGTTTTGCTTTCTGATTACCAGTAAAGCATCATGATGGAAACTATGGGGAAAATAAGATAATAAAAACAAACAATAACCATCTTGCCTTAAAAAATCACCTAAACATTTCTGATTTCAGCCTATTGAGAATCAGTAAATATCAGTTTATTATAATAGGTGTGTAACTCTAGAATCTAAAAGGAGCAAAATACATAATTTCAGATCTCATTATTAAAAGTACTCATGAAAAGGCAATAAGGGCACCATGAGAGCCATCATCATACTTTGGGTCAATGACGGCAGCCATAGGAGTCCCAGAGATCATATTTAAAGTATCATTAAAATGTACTTATTTACATGATGCTCTGGTGTGATTCCAAATGAACCATTATAGCTCATCATGGTGAATTACATACCCCTCTGGAAAGGACTGAACTTAAAAAAAAAAATTCTACATAGAAGGTGTTTAACACATTCATGTTCAAACTAAGGACTGCTGAAGCCTGTGAAGCAGATCTGCAAAAATCAGGATATACTGCATGATTTTATATGATTTTTCCTCTTTCTTTCATTTGAACCTTTCTCATAGTAGTTCATGTTAACGTGTCTGTGCGGAAAAGAAAGCAGGTGGTTGTAATTTGTGATGCAAATGAGTATTCTGGCTCATGTAGGTTTTATATTTACATCAAGATTCAATTATAGTTGTTTCTAGGAGTTCTGTGAAGGGAATACACAACATTTGTTTTCTCCTGAAAAAAATCAGGTGTGTGGGGGCCCAGTTTAGTCAGGACTTTGACATGAAGGGAGAGAAAATTAAGCCTCCCTACTGCAATATATTCCCAACTCGAAATGGCCCCACAGAGCCACTGTGAGCAACTGCAACTACTAATAAGTGTTTATAATCTGGCATAAGGATTGTTTCAGAGAAGAAGAAGAAGAAGAAGAAGAAGAAGAAGAAGAAGAAGAAGAAGAAGAAGAAGAAGAAGAAGAAGAAGAAGAAGAAGAAGAAGAAGAAGAAGAAGAAGAAGAAGAAGAAGAAGAAGAAGAAGAAGAAGAAGAAGAAGAAGAAGAAGAAGAAGAAGATGATTATATTGGATTTACACCCCACCCTCCATTCTGAATCTCAGAGTTGCTTACAACCTTCATTACCTTCCTCCCCCCACAACAGATACCCTGTGAGGTAGGTGGAGCAGAGAGAGCTATGACTGACCCAAGGCCATTCCAGCAGCTGCAAGTGGAGGAGTGGGAAATCAAACCTTGTACTCCCAGATAAGAGCCCATACACTTAATCACTACACCAAACCGGCTCTCACTTGCCACTTATGGTGTCAGGGGAATGAACTTGCACCAACATAGCTGCTTCAAGCTACATTACTATGACAGCAACAATACAATGTTTGAAAATGAAATGGCAGCTGTATGAAACTGGCAGCAATGAAGTGGAGCTGGAGTAAAACAAAAAAATGATTGCACAATCTTTTTTACCATCATGGAGCTGGCTACATTAGAACACTATATTATTATTATTATTATTATTATTATTATTATTATTATTATTATTATTATTATTATTATTATTATTATTATCATCATCATCATCTGTTTATTTATATTCCACCCATTCCCCATAGGGACTCAGAGCAGAGCTATGTCAATACAAAGCGGACCTATGTTAATACTGGCAAGTATTTATAAGTAGAGTAGAATTGACAAGTACCATCAATATGATATTGAGGAGTGTGACCAAACACACCAATAAATTTCCTTTGGAAAGACTGTGGTTGAGTTTTGTCCATATTTGAGGTGTAACTCACTAACTTCACTGCCATATTGAGAGGATCAGTAATTTCCCTAGGATCAAATACTTCCAGCTATCATTTCTAGGCAGCCGCAAACTGTGGGTCTCCCAGGTTGGAGGCCCAAGCAATTTTACCATCTCTTTGCTTTGCTCTGCCCCTTCCTAATGTGTTTTTGCATTTTTCTGTCCACAGATAAACATTCTTTTCTTTGAATAACCTTTTAGGACAAACTAGATATTATGCCAAACGGCACCCAAAATGGTGGCCATGCATGAAGTTCACTTCTTCTCCATAACCCCTAACAGATCTCATCCGATTTCTAGATTCAGGAATTTCCATATTTTGCTATCTGCCCATCAGTAGTAAACAATCATCTGGAATGAGGATGCTGGAATGGAGAGACTTTTGTTTCTAGACCAAAGATACCAAAAGGTGCTGACATTGGGGACGTTTTCTTTTCCTTTAAAATGCTAACAACGAAGGAGCCAGGTTTTAAATCATGGGAAGAGTTGAGGTTAAACTCCCCGTCCCTTCTCTCTACAGCTCTCCACACCATGCACAGTTTTGTCTATCAAAACTGCTCTCCTCCAATTGCCCATCTTTCTTCCTAACCATGGCAGGCAAAACTGAGGGGGTGGTTTTGATAGGCAAAATCATGCAGGGGTAGAGGGATTAAATCATAGCCCCAGAAACCTGGGATATCATTTTAAAGATGCTGGGAATAGCAGGTCACTGATTTCTCAGCATCTTGTCTGTTTTTGGCCCTTAGGAAGCAATAAATAATGGGAGATAAATTGTCTTTCAGCAACAAGTATTTGCCATTATTAGTCTTCTCACTGAGGAACACCTGCTAAGCTTTTGTAGAACTACCAGGTTTCCCAGAAAATGCTTCCAAAAGCAGTGCTTTTTCCCACAGTGTAAGCTGCTTAAGGCCAGGTCATGCTGCATTGTTGCAGGTAGACAACAGTTCACAATACCTGGCTGATCAAAAAGTCCCAAATACTGTGCTGCCCAACACTACTGGATTATAAGAGTTAGCACACCACAGTGTGGGTCAGACATGTGATACAAACAGCTGAGTACAACAGGGTGAGGGACCTTGTGTGTTTTGTTTACAGCACACAGCTTCATTTGCCTTCAGAGTTCTGTGTACTGACAGTTTGTTCAGCCGCAAGAGACACCGTTTGTTCATTTACCACCACTGAATATCTTTTTACTTCATTGCACACAGAATTTGGATTTGGGGGATTTTCAGTATGATACTGATCCGGTTGTTTTTAATTAGGAAATAAATGAATGGTGTTCATTAAAAAAAGATTCCACCAAGCCAAAGGCATTAAGTGATAAAATTACCCGTACTCCCTTTTTCACCTTGGACTCCCTTTTGTTCTTCAGTCCCTGGAATTTTACAGAAACGGTGTCCCTCAGTGTCAGTGCTGTTTCCCTTTGGTTTATTTGAGAAGGCAGAAGCTAAGCGATCAGCGAATGCAGTGCCTTTGTTAGCACCAGAAAATGGCATAGAACCACTACTACTGTTTTCATTACCTTCGATTCCTGGGTAGGTATGTGCCGTGTTTCCAGCAGTGGACAGTTGTTTGGATCCTACGGAGGAAGCTATTGGTTCTGGAAGGTTCTTATTTTCCACTCCATCTGCCCCATTAGAGAAAGAGGTTGCTGGAGACGATACGACAATCTGGGAACTTGCTTGACTCCCACCATCTGTGAGTGGATCGGTTTCATTTGTCTTTGGGTCCTGATCAGGGGGAACAGTGGAGGCTTGTTTAGGGTCTTCAGTTTCAATGGCACTGTTGAGTGACTCCATTGTCAAAAGTGGATGGGGAGTAAAGCTAATGATGGCTGTCATTCTCACAGGACTCCAAACGACACTGGAGAGCAGAACTTGGATCAACAGTATTGAAAACATGTCTGAAATGTGCAGAAATTTAAATAAACACACATGTTACATTTTTTTTAACTGAAATCAGTTCAAAAGAACCAAGAGTGTTGTTTACCTAAGTTTAAACTGCTATAAGGATAACATTGATTTAGTTAACAACAGGGCAGTCTGTTGTATTCAGCATATTACCTCAAAAGAACAAGAGCTAATAGTGTAGTAGATAGAGTGTCAGTTTTGGACTCGGAAACCTAGACTTCAAATCCCCACTTAGCTAAAAAGTAGGATGACTTATCTCATCCTAGCCTGCCCTGCTGGATTGCTGTGAAGATAAAATGGAATGACTGCCTTGAACTCTTAATATGTCGGGTGCATTCCCACTACACTAAATAATGTGTTTTGCAACTGGATTTTTACTTGGTAAGAATAGCAAAAATCCAGTTGCAAAACACATTATTTAGTGTAGTGGGAATATACTCGTCATGTGAAACATGTATTGGGGGAACCCACATGTCCTGGAACTGGCAGGAGAACCAACACCCTGCCTCCACACTCCAATTTTTTTTTCCTGGAAAAAACATGCAGGGTGGAAAGTAGGGAATGATGAAGCACCTTTTGCTGTCGCACCATGCCACAGAGATGATTTGGCCACCCCCACACAGATTCCCCAACCCAGCTTGCAGTTCATGTACCATGTGTTCAGACCCTTAGAGAGATAGAGCAAGTTATTGATGGACAAGCCTTTGGGGAAACTAATGAAGATGCACATGTATGTATCTTTATCCATTATCCAAGGGTGGAGGAGAAAGTGTGATGATTAAAGGATCATTTTCCCAGTTTTTCCTGCTTCACATTGAAGAAGAAGAAGACTGCAGATTTATAACACGCCTTTCTCTCTGAATCAGAGACTCAGAGCGGCTTACAAGCTCCTATATCTTCTCCCCCCACATCAGACACCCTATGAGGTGGGTGGGGCTGAGAGAGCTCTCTCAGAAGCTGCCCTTTCAAGGACAACTCCTATGAGAGCTATGGCTAACCCAAGGCCATTTCAGCAGCTGCAAGTGGAGGAGTGGGGAATCAAACCCGGTTCTCCCAGATAAGAGTCCATAAACTTAACTACCACACCAAACTGGCTCTCTGGGCCAAACTACATGATACACCACAGGAGCAAGACCAGTCTCACAGCAGTCAGGTGTACGTTGGAAGCAGGGCTTTTTTTTTTTAGCAGGAACACACAGAAATGCAGTTCCGGCTGACTTGGTGTCAGGGGGTGTGGCCTAATATACAAATAAGTTCCTGCTGGGCTTTTCCTACAAAAATAGCCCTGGCTAGAAGAATTCACCTTAGAAACTGCTCACATGGAGCCAGAGAGAAGATGCAAAAAGCCCACCAACACCACCTCTTTCTGCTGGCAAAACCAGGGTGGGAGGCAAACTAGAAGCTTCTTCTCTTCCCTTGCAGTGCTGAGCAAGGAGGCATTTTCTAAGATGAGTTCCCCTGATGAACTGTGAGTCCAGTTGCACAGCCATGACCCGGCCTGTGACAGGCACACTGTGTAGTCTCATCTTTATTTAGAGCCAGTAATGGTGTAGTGGTTAAGTGTGCGGACTCTTATCTGGGAGAACTGGGTTTGATTCCCCACTCCTCCACTTGCACCTGCTGGAATGGCCTTGGGTCAGCCGTAGCTCTGGCAGAGGTTGTCCTTGAAAGGGCAGCTCCTGTGAGAGTCCTCTCCAGCCCCACCCACTTCACAGGGTGTCTGTTGTGGGGGAGGAAGGTAAAGGGGATTGTGAGCCGCTCTGAGACTCTTTGGAGTGGAGGGCGGGATATAAATCCAATATCTTCTTCTTCTTCTAACGTGCTAGGCACTGAATAAAACACACATGCAACTGTGTTTGTATCCATAGGAATTATATGGTCTGCAAAGTTGGAAGGATAGGTGAAGGAAAACTTGCTGCAAGAACAGAAGACACCATAATCAGGAAGGTTAATCAGAAGTAGAAAGCACACACAAAAAGAGCTGGTGAATTTTGATGGAAAAGAGTCAGCGCTGAGCTAGCAGCCTTGGTTCAAATGTCCACCTGACCTACTATTGGTTTATGGGGCAGCTTGAAGCAAGCTACTGTTTCAGAGCCTCAGCATACATCTCTACTACAGAAATGATGGTAGTCCAAGCCAATTTGCAATGTTATTGCTGTATGGGTAATCAGAAGTAACGCATGCATTTGAATCATTTGGCATTTGTATAGCTTTTTTACGTTTAAAGGAAAGATGCTGTGAACCAAGTGGATTTTGAGGAGGAATTTGAAGGTAGAGGGGGAGGTTATTAAGAGACACTGTGGCTGTACCCTGGATCATGAAGGCAGTAGAGAGAACTGAAAGAGCAAGAGAAGGAAACACAAAAGTGGATGAACTTACAGCACAGTAGAGAATGTTCCAAGGAGAAAAGGAACAAATACAGGAAGAAAATGAGGACCAGTTTGACACTGTTGACCTTCTCAGTTGATATCAGCCACATGACACTTATTTTGTTATTGTTCCTACCTTTTGAAAAGAGAACTGGATATGTTGCAGCTGAAGGCCTCCCCAAAAAAGTGTAATACCATACCAATTAAGCTGTAGACCAAGCACACATCAGTTACTGAGTATACATCCCATAATGCTCACTAGAGTATGCTTGGGGTTCTGTGGCAGATACACAGTTATCCCTGAAGAGCTATGGAAAGCTGGGATGTTACTGAATTTCATGAATGCACTATTTTACTTTGAAAATCAGTTTCTTGACATAGATTCTCTCTGATTGGGATGAAGTAGCAGACTTTTCCCCTGACCATGTTCACAACATTTGATGCAATTATTGACATTAAAATTGTCCATCAATAGTGTAAAAATGAATTGTGAAACTGCAGCAGTGGCAATGGGGAAAATGAGGAGACTCTTAACAATATGCAAAAATATCAAAATAAATGAAATTCCTTAGATGGGAAGGCTTCCCTAAAAATACAAAGTCTGGAAACTAGAACTAAATGATTAGGATGCAGGAACTGACAGGAAGAGCTTTATGGATCTTGGAATGAAGGACTCTACAGGCTGCTTCCACATGAAGGCCACTAAAATGTAGAACCAGAGGTATGAGATTGGCCTAAGTTTACCTGCTGGTGACTCTTCTTCTGATTCAAAGGAAAATACATCACAAAGTAAATAAGCCTCGCTAGTGACAACAGTGGCTCCAGGGGACCTCTCTCCCTATCAGAGGAGATGATAATTTTGAGGAGGCCATAATTTTGACTATGATACTACTGTCCCATTCATCAGCTACTAACCATAAAGGACAGTTCTCACACAAACTGACATATTTTGACAACAGTTAACAGAACTCCTGATTTTAACAGTAGCATTGCCCTGACCTGTCTCATCAGATTTTGGAAGCTAAGCAGGAGCAGCTCTGATTAGTACTTGGATGGGAGACCACCAAGGAATTCCAGGGTTGCTACACAGAGGCAGGCATCAGCAAACCACCTCTGAATGTCTCTTGTCTTGAAAACCCAATGGGGCCACCATAATTTGGCTGCAATTTTACAGGACTTTTCCACCACTATTGCTCCCATTAATAAATATACCCTAAGGCTCCCTGGTAGAATGGATGTGCCAAGAACTATAGAGTCAAATAAAGCCTTGGTGGCAAATCACAAGCAACCTAGCCTCACTCTGGCAGTGATAATGGATTATGTTCTGTTCACTTTCCTGCTGGTAAACAGGTAAAGGGAAACTTCTTTTGCTCACAGAATTGGATATGCCAAGAATTATGGGACCCATACAGACAAAAAGCCACAGAGGACAGAGGCTGCATAAAGAGGAGAACAAGGCAAGAAAAGCAGGCAGGATACAACCCGATAGACTGTTTCCACTCTTCCACAAAAGTAAATTCAGAGATATTAATACATAGCAGATGGGAAATATGGAAAATACAGTGGGAGGACTGTAGGCAAGGATGCTGGTTGCAGCATCATGTCACTTCCAGTAAAAATCCAGAAGTGCCATGAGTAGCTCCAGGACTCACTGGAAACTCTATGGTTTAAAAAAAGATTCATAGAGTTTCCAGAAATTCCTAGAGCTACTCTTATCACTTCCGCTTTTTACCAGAAGTGACATGATGCTGCAATCGGTGTCATGTTTTGTTTTAATGTTTCTCCCATCATCACTCAGAGCAGTGGTTCATTTACTTCAGTTATAGCCTGCCTTTCTCACTGAGAGACCCATGGTGGATTATAGTTCAATACAGTTCACAGCACAACATCATACAAACAGAATGAAGGCTGCATCTCAGAAAGCCTTTCAGCAGGTATACATATAAGTACATGCACAACGCTCTGTAGGTGAGCTGATCCTATTTGAAAAATTTCTTACAGTTATGAATTAACACAATCCATTATTAATAACAAGATTTATGATTATGGGTTGTAAGAATAGCGACTAGACATCAATGATTTCAAGATGCATGGAAAATAATGGTATTACTCATGATAACTAAATGAAAGTTCCATATTTATTTATTATATTTAAAACATGGATGCCCCACCTTGTCTCCTTTAAAGCCAAGGTGGCTTGCAGAACAGCAAATGCTGCAAGACAATAAAAGCACTATAACCACCCATCAGCAAAATTTGAAAACAATGCATAGCTAAAAGTTCAGCCAAATTTGCTACAACAGTTTACTCTCAGGAATAAAACTGTCCTGCAAGCTTTCCTGAAGGTGGAAAGAGAAGGGGCCCTCTGAACCCATTCAGCCAGGCCATTCCAGAGGAAAACTGTTCCTTCGTGTTCTACTTGTAAACTTTCAGCTGGCTGCTGTTGGAAAATGGATGCTGAACTAGATGGACCGCTGGTCCAGTGCAGTGGCACTTTTAAGCAGAAACTAGTCATTTTTAATCAAGAGGGGGTATCAATCTATGCATGCAAGTAAATTCATAACAAGTATTTTACCTGAAAGGTGTTCACAACTTCCTCTACGTCTGTGACACTGCAAAGGCAAGCCGAACTGGCTTAAATACCAAAACCAAGAACAGAGACCACATATTTTGGACAATAAAGAAAAGTATGTGGGAGGAGCTGAACCACTTCTGGTATAAAATAAATAAAGTCTGTGGAGGACACTGGTCCATTCTTCACCATACACCTGAGCAATAAAACTTATGCTAGCTGATTTCTTTTGTGATATATGAAATGACAGGTTAAGACTCCAGACCAGTGATTACTTCCCAATGCCTATAATTCAGAGTAATAATGGGCAACTATCTTCTCTAAAGCACCATTTTTTATGAAGAAATTGATTTTTTTTTTACAGAGTTGATTTAAGAATTCAATAAATCTCAGCTACACACACCCCCTCAAAAAAACAAGGGATTTGCTGGCCCATCAAGAGATAACCCAGTTCAGATTTGTGATTTATTAAAGAGGGACTTTTTGTATATATGTGAATTTGTTTTATTTATTTCAAACATTTCTATGCTACCTTTGGTGTAGTTTGGTGTAGTATTTAAGTGCACAGACTCTTATCTAGGAGAACCGGGTTTGATTCCTCACTCCTCCACTTGCAGCTGCTGGAATGGTCTTTGGTCAGCCATAGCTCTTGTAGGAGTTGTCCTTGAAAGGGCAGCTGCTGTAAGAGTTCTCTCAGCCCCACCTACCTCACAGGGTGTCTGCTGCGGGGGGGGGGAGGTAAAAGGAGATTGTGAGACTCTGAGATTCAGAGTATAAGGCGGGATATAAATCCAATATCTTCTTCTTCTTCTTCCCAGCTTAGGGTTCCCAAGGTGATGAACAATCAAAACATTAAAAGAGCTTTTGAAGTTTGTAAGAATTTTACCCAATTTGTGCTTTGCGAAGTCAAGTTTATGGCAACATGCCTGGCACGAATTTTCCATGAACTTTCAAGCTGTTTGTGGAGGTTCATGCCAGTTTGTGAGCAGAGACATTCTCAGACAGACTGTCTCTATTCAATCAACATATGCAACAACTTGGAGGGTATGTAAAGGAGCATCCAGGGGAGGTCCCCTGCAACTTTCATGTCTCTAGCTTGCACAGGATCCCATCGATACATTCTTGAACCTCAGCCATTTTGAAAGGTGCAGGTTCAAGAATGTATAGAATGGATAAGCTAGAGATACTAAACTCTCAGCAGACCTCCCCAGGATGCTCCTCTACATGCCCTCCAACTTTGGAGTCTCTACTTTATACAGGATCCATCTAGCTTACACAGGATCCATACACTCCTGAACTTCCTGAACCATATACCTGTCAAAATGATGACCTGTCAGCTGTCATTTTGACATGTGCTGGTTCAGGAGATTCAAGCATGCATAGAATGGATCCTGTGCAATCTACAGACACCAAACTTGCAAAGGGTTTGGAGAGGTCTGGATTTATGAGCGCGAACACAGTCATTTCTTCAGTAAGCACTTTCCTGGGGGCACCTTCTTTGGGGAAGGCATAGATCCAATTCTCACCAAACTTGGAGGGTAGGTATAGGAGAGTCAGCTGGAGGTTCCCTGTGAATTTGGGGGTTCTAGCATGCCTGGGGCCCATTCTACTGCCTCATGAACCCCATGAACCAAACTGGTTTGCAAGACAGCTAAAAATTCGTGACTGTTTATGGTTTGTGAACAGGGCACATCACAAATCACAAACTGAACTACACTTTCCTAGTTCATGCTTATCCTTATGTATGTGCCATCAAGTCATAACTGGCTTACAGAGACCCTAGCAAGGACTTTTCAAGGCAAGTGAGAAGCAGATGTGTCATTGCTAGTTTGGTGTAGTGGTTAAGTGCATGAACTCTTATCTGGGAGAACTGGGTTTGATTCCCCACTCCTTCACATGCAACTGCTGGAGTGACCTTTGGTCAGTCATAACTCTGTCAGGGCTGTTCTCTCAAGAGCAGTTTCTGTCAGAGTTCTCTCAGCCCCACCAACTTCACAGGTGTTTGTTGTGGGGAGAGGAAAGGGAAGGAGATTGTAAAATGCTGTGAGACTCCAAGTGAAGGGTGTAAATCCAGTCTCCTCCTCCTTCTCTTCTTCCCCTGCTGTTGCTGCTGCTACCACAGAGTCTTTTCTGGGGGGTCTCCTATCCAAGTATTGACCATTTTTAGTTTCCAATATCTGATGAGATTGGGCTATACCTTGGACTATACCCGGGATGGCCAAACTTGCTTAATGTAAGAGCCACATAGAATAAACGTCAGATGTTTGAGAACCACAGGGCCTTTTAGAGGGAGGGAGGGAGGGAGGGAGGGAGGGAGGGAGGAAGGAAGGAAGGAAGGAAGGAAGGAAGGAAGGAAGGAAGGAAGGAAGGAAGGAAGGAAGGAAGGAAGGAAGGAAGGAAGGAAGGAAGGAAGGAAGGAAGGAAGGAAGGGAGGGAGGGAGGGAGGGAGGGAGGGAGGGAGGGAGGGAGGGAAGATATTGGATTTATATCCCGCCCTTCACTCTGAAGAATCTCAGAGCGGCTCACAATCTCCTTTACCTTCCTCCCCCACAACAGACACCCTGTGAGGTGGGTGGGGCTGGAGAGGGCTCTCACAGTAGCTGTCCTTTCAAGGACAACCTCTGCCAGAGCTATGGCTGACCCAAGGCCATGCCAGCAGGTGAAAGTGGAGGAGTGGGGAATCAAACCCGGTTCTCCCAGATAACAGTCTGCACACTTAACCACTACACCAAACAGGAAGGAAGGAAGGAAGGAAGGAAGGAAGGAAGGAAGGAAGGAAGGAAGGAAGGAAGGAAGGAAGGAAGGAAGGAAGGAAGGAAGGAAGGAAGGAAGGAAGGAAGGAAATAGATGGGGAGGGGCAAGGGAGAGGTGGAAAGAAAGCAACTTTAAATGCATTCTCCAAACCGCCATCTTGCTTGGCTTGGAAAATAGATTTAAAGAGAGAAATGCCTTCTCCAAGCCAGTTAATGGGCAGTGGGGACTTCAAGAGCCACACAATGGCCCTGTTCACACAGCGTGTTGAGTCCGTGTTAAACTGACTTGCTTCTGTTTCGAATATCTTTGTTCCGGATATTATCGATCAGACCGCCATACTGCAATTTGAATCACTCCACAGTGAAACCGTCTTCTGCCGTCCACACGATGGCACCATTCAGTTCTTTTTTTCTCCACTTTTATGCTCATGTGTGCATATGTGCACATGTGCATGCGCATAGGTTAAAACATTATGTGGTTATGCAGTTATGCACATATCACTAAGTAGTTAAAAAAAAATGGAGACCGTAAACCAAATGTCTGAGGCTCCTTTTGTTCCGGGACAGCCTTTAGACATCCGGAAGTTGGTTGAGAACTATCCAGATGGGGAAACTACGAGGTGAGACCAGAGAACTCAAAAAACACCGCAAAGGAGCAGGTAACAAAATACTCCGGTTCTGAGGATTTGGGGGGGGGGCTACTACGAGTTAATACTGGGAGGCAGATGTTGCTGTCTGATCAGCCACTTTTAATCCAGTGTGAAACAGCAGCAACAACTGATTATACTGTGTGTCTGAACAGCCCCTATATGTGTGAAAGAGCCACCTGTGGCTCCCGAGCCACAGTTTGGCCACCCCTGGGTTATACCATGCCACCTTCTTTCCCAACATATGTGTGCTGAGGATGAAAATATGCATGCTACCTCTTTCAGAGAAAACAAAGATTGTGCATTCTGGGAAGATTATGGGTGTTTTTACATTCAGTTTGATCCAGAGTTTTAGAGTTTTCAAATTGCCTGCCGCTGTTCTGCATTAATTATTTTCCTTTTACATTTAAGCATTTCAATTGGGGGGGGGGGTATCTCTGATCAGAGGGCAATCGGAATACCAGTGCTTAGTTAAATGTATACAATTGCTTGGAAATCGTGTCAACACTGCAAAAACAATAAAATTTAAAGTACTAGATGAGGCAAGCAATGATATCTAAAAATTTCAGTTCTCATGCAAATTACTGCACCTTGTGGCTTTTGGAGGAGTCTTTTAAAACACAGAAAAACTTCTACAATACAAGTTTGAAACGTCTATAGAGAAAAGACCAGATCCAAACTAGCGTCAAGAAAAACATTGCAGCAGCAGCTCTGAAACTCATCTCAGCAAAACAAATGTAGATGCTTCGGGCAGCAACGATGCAAAACAGTTGTGAGAATGTTAGATAATGTAAAAGGTGAGTTTCCAATGAGGTGATAGAGAGTCACAAACTGTCAGTATAAAAACACTCAGTGTGTAGCACAATCTCTTCATATATATGATAAACTGTAATGACTGGAAAGGGCTAAAGTAACAACAATATCAGGTCTTCAGCAGCCCTGTCTAGTTTGAATCAAGATACAGTTTAAAAAAAAAAACTTATGAGGGGAAAAAGTTCTGAAAGATAGAGAGGTGCTGTGTGCTATTATTAAATCTTAATATAATTACATGCCATGTGCTACTATTATTATAAATGGCACTACTTGATACATAATGGGGTTGTACCATATTTTTCGCACCATAAGGCGCTCCGGAGGATAGGACGCACCTTCCTCCTGGGGGGCGATCCGCTGCCTCTTCCTCCGATCCGGCGCTTCCCCCGCGCCTGCTTGCCTGGCTCCATCTTCTTCAGGCAAGCACTGGGATCGCTCCACGTGGACCCAGCACTTCGCAAGCACCGGTTGCGGAGGGGGCAGCGTACTTCCTACTTGCCTGTGTCCCTGCCTTCAGCTGTGATGTTTAAAGCAAGCGCTGGGATCGCTCCCTCCCCCCTCCGATTCCAGCGCTTGCTTTAAACATCACAGCTGAAGGCAGGAACACAGGCAAGTAGGAAGCACCTGCCCCCTCCGCAAACACAGCGCTTTGCGAGTGCCGGCTGTGGCGAGGGCAGCGTGCTTCCTACTTCCCTGTGTGCCTGCCTTCAGCTGTGATGTTTAAAGCAAGCGCTGGGATTGGAGGGGGGAGGGAGCGATCCCAGCGCTTGCTTTAAACATCACAGCTGAAGGCAGGCACACAGGGAAGTAGGAAGCACGCTGCCCCCTCCGCAGCCGGCGCTTGCGAAGCGCTGGGGCCACGTGGAGCGATCCCAGCGCTTGCCTGAAGAAGATGGAGCCAGGGAGGCAGGCGCGGGGAAGCGCCGGATCGGAGGAAGAGGCAGCAGATCGCCCCCCTCCCCGAAGGTACGTACCTTCAGACTATAAGACGCACACACTTCCCCCCACACTTTTTTTTTGGGGGGGGGGGGAAGTGCGTCTTATAGTCCGAAAAATACGGTAGTTACCAAAAGGCAAAGCACACCACATTCTTTCTCCAGGCTCTTACCAGTTGGTAACATCTTATAATTCAAGTTCAGCTTAATCCTTTATCAGCCTTAGGTGGTGCAGCATTTATTGCCAAGCCAAAAAACACTTAAGGGAGCAGCAAGGTAGACTTCTGGTTCCTCTAGACAAAAGTTGGGAACTTCTCTGTAGACCTCAGCTTTTCCCATCTCCAGAAAGAATCTGGATAAACCAGTGTGATCCCTTGCATTTATACAGGTTTTAGAATTGTTTAAATCTGGCGTCTCTTCTTTCCCCCTAAGAAAGTTTTTTAGCCCCGAGACGGCAGTAGCAACATCAGTTGTTCATACTGGTTTAGCACATTGCAGTTGCCTTCTAGTCCACTGGAGAACAATAGTGGACCATCTAGCTATATTTTTTCTCCTTGGCTCCACATTATTGCAAAGCATCTCTTATTCAGCAGACAAGTGAATGTGGATTTTCTATTCCCTTCACTCTTTTGAAACTGCAACTATTGTATGGGGTGCAAGTAAGAAGTGGTTACAGAGACAATCATTATAGACTCTAGAGGCATCAGTCCTGGGGTTGGGAGAGAGATTTCAGGGAGCACAAGAAGCTGTAGCAGAAAGGGGGGAAGCACTGCTTCACTACAGTCACTGCATTTGCTGTGCTTAGGATCCTGCATTTGCTGTGCTTAGGCTATTTGACTGTCAAAATTCCATAACACATCTCAACCCAAAGTCACTGCAGAAATGTGGGAAATTTCGGGGAGGGAAGAGGGAGATTTAAGGCTTTGTTGCAAAAGCAGCCTCAAATCCCCTGAGTCGGTTCTAGTGTTGTATGAAATTGTTTTACTGATTGTGAATGGTGAGAGGATGAACAATCTGGGAATGAATAGGTATTTTAGGGATAGTGTGGTGTGATGGTTAGAGACACACTGACTCTTTTTCTCCCTTCTGGTCTTCTGCTCTTTCCCGTTGTTCTCACCAAAATGAGCACAAGAATATAGAAAACTAACGATTTTCCATCCATACATCCCAATATAGTTACACTGTAATCTTAAACATAGTTGCACCTTTGTAAAAGTCATTGACTTCCATGAACTTAGAAATCTGTAACTCTGCTTAGAATCACCCTGTTAATTTTCCAGTTTGTTTTAAACAAACTAGTTTAAAGAACAAAAGTGTATCCAGTTCAGATTTTGATTAGGTAATATGAAATGCACGTCGTTCCTAGATGCTTAAAACTTTTTTTCTGGTTAACAAGCATGTAAAGAAGAACCTTTTTGATGCATATGTCCTGGGGGACATTCAAATTATAATGCAAAGTTCAGAGGAGCAAAAGTTATCTTTAAACAATGTGAGCCCAGTGGACTCAGTAACAAGGGTTTCAGTTAATTTCCGCAGAGAAACTCTTTTCTCTGTTTCTGCACTCATTGCTTCCTTGGGGCAGACGCAATAATAGCAGTACTCTTCATAATGACACAGGACTCCCATTACAGACCCTGTGGTTATCACAATTAAAACGGAAAGAAATAGAACGTTTCAGTTTGGAAACCAAGCTCCTTTCTTTTTATAAATACTTGTGCTTCTGTGCTGCAAACACTTGAATGGAAATGCTTATTGAAAATATAGAAATGAACAAAGTGTGATTAAAATATTACCAATTTGTTTTTGTACTCAGTTATACCCAGAAGGGCCTTTTGAGCAGCTCACATCTATTCATGAGTTGTTTTAGAAATAAAGCTTGTCATATATTCCTCAAGGGAGGAGGCTATGAAGACCTCTTTCTGCTCCCCCCACCACTAGTCTTCATGCACCATTTTGGATTGCAACCCAAAATGCTGTTGGAACTTGGGAGGGGGGGTCTGTCTAATCTACATGTGTGGCTATTAACTTTTGGGACATGAGCCCCAGTTTAGAGATGCTTCAAGCCAGGTTTTGGGTTTTTTCCCTGAAAAAATATTCACCAACCCAAGGTCCCCATTTTGATTTTTAAAAATCCCCCCCAAGTCCCTGCCCCCTCCTTTGCCTCCTCTGTCATGGCCAAACAGTTCCTTTTCAATGCATGTGCAGCAAGCAACATATGCCCCATGGAAACTTCTGTCTTCTTGTATGCTCCGAACAACATGGGAGCCTAATCAGCTACACTTTAAGCAAGTTGAAGAGAAATGTTTGTATTGCCTGCACAAGGCTTGCCTTCTGCTTTTGGTCCAGAAAAATACAGGTATAAACAACCAGACAGAGCCCATGTACCATAAATGGTTTGCAATCAGAAGGTATACAATAGCAACATTACCCAGCACATATGCATCTGACTGTGGCACAAGGCATGATAAACATTCTCGTGCCTTGTGTAAATTGATCTTTTTATTATAAATCTCCTTTTCTGGTCCTGCATCAACTTGTACATTGTTTTACCTTTGTATCGTGAACCTTTGTATTGTGAACAAATATGCTTGGCCGCTAATGAAGGCCTATTGAAAATGCATTGAGTCATAATAGTTATACATATTATTTTCAGTAACAGATTTATTGTGGAACCAGCTTTCATGGACCAGACATCACTTTATCTGATGTGAGCCTAAAACAGCTTATGCTACAATTGCCACGGCGGTGATCAGGGATACAGAATGCTAGGGCATCTGGTCACCCTGGGGGCCTATGGGAAAATTATCTGATTGTGCTCTGGTTTGGGAAACGCCTGGAGATTTGGGGAGGGGAGACTAGGGAAGGCAAGGTTTGGGAGTGATGGCATGGGACTCCCCCTCACAGGGGACTTCCATTTTAATCCTTTAATTCCCATTTTAGCATGGGCCTAGCAATAAAAAAAATGAAGTCTGGATCAAACTGGGGTGGCCAATCCCCAGGTGGGGGCAGGGGAATCCCCAGTTTGGAGGCCCTCCCCCCCACTTCAGGGAGGTGGGAATGTCTGCTGGCCACTCCATTATTCCCTATGGAGACAGATTCCCATAAGGTATAATGGAGAATTGATCCACAGGTATCTGGGGCTCTGGGGGGGCTGCTTTTTGCGATAGAGGCACCAAATTTGCAGCATAGCATCCAGAGCCTCTCCTCAAAACACCCTCCAAAAAGATTGGACCAGGGGTTCCTATTCTATGAGCTCCAAAAGAAGGCACCCCTATCATTCATTATTTCCAATAGAGGGAAGGAATTTAAAAGGTGTGCAGTCCTTTTAAATGTGATGGCCAGAACTCTCTTTGGAGTTCAGTTATGCTTGTCACAGCCTTGGTACTGGCTCCACCCCCAAAGTCTCCTGGTTCCACCCCCAAAGTTCCCAGATATTTCTTGAATTGGACTTGGCAACCCTAGATCAAACATACTGAAATGACAATAAGCAAAGAATGTGAAGCAATTCCTCCATTAATCATGTGAAAGCCATATCTGGTAAGAGTCCACTGAAGGGCCTTTTCTCCCCAAGGACCTCAAAGTACCCTCCCTGATCATCTGGCCTTAATAACTACCCAAATAATCAAGACAATGAGCAACCAATTATTCCCCCCTTATCTTAAATGCTGGACAGGAAGATTTCTCCCCTTACCCTATCATGTAAAATACTCAGCCATTGATACTTGCCTATTTAAACACTCAAGTCTCCCTAAGGAACACGTCTCTCTGATACTTTTACCTGTAATGCAAATGAAGGAAACCTCCCCTCCACAATTCACACAAATAACCCTTTTCAAATTAGCTCATCTCTGGACTTTTAATCGCTCCCACATTCCAATGCAAACACCTTTCCTCCTCCGCAGTCTTAAGAAAAGTATATAAAATGTTATCCATTAGTCCATCCAATTTGTAGCAGGTTTTGGATCCCAGTCTATTACCCCCAACTCTATGGCTGGTGTGATGGAGTGCAAGGCTTTTAGCTAAGCAGCAAAGAATCAAGAGAGCTGCTAGGTCACATGACTAAGAGCTGTGATGTCAGACTACTTAGAATTCTGAGATGTGGGGGGAGAAGAAGCAGCAGTGAGACAGTGAGTTGAGAGGGTCGGTCAGAGAGTTCAGACCTAGAGAGCAGATCTGTGAAGAAGCAGCCAGTTTGAGCGGAAGCCGTTGCTAGAGACTGAATTCCGCTGACTACCTCTAAAGAGAAGGCAGTTAAATAAAAGGAGCCTCAAACAGGTGTTGGGGGATTTCTGTTGTACTCCCAACAATATAAAACCCCAAAATGTTTAAAAGTATGTTTAAGATCATAAAGAGGGCCAACCCAAAATAAATTTCGCCACAACAGGAAAGCTCCTTGGTATTAAAAGAGTCACTCACACTTCTCAGAGAAAGCTTTTACCCAGTTGAGAAAAGACTAGGAGTCTGGAATGGCTTGCCAAAGGGCCTGGATAGAGACAAGGATAGTCTCATAGGTCAGGCAAAAATGAGGTAATTCTCATTGTTTAGAGATTACATGGAAGTCCAGACTAACAGAGTCTTAGGAACAACAGGAGATATTAGCAGAAGTGGAATAACTTTGTGTATTCTCAGAGCCACCAACAAAGTAATGGCATAAGCTACACCAGTATAACATCTGCCTAGAGTAAATTAAATTGAAGTATCTTGAACTAAAACAAAAGACTGTGCTGGGTAACTATCCCAACCCCGCCTGTGTTTGTGTGAATAAAGATCTGTTCTGTTTGCTGTTCAAAACCGGTGGTGTCTGAATTTCTGAGGCAAATTTATGAACTTGACATCAAACCCCCTGAAACAGTGTCAGCCCAAAAAGGATATAAGCCAGCCTGAAGGAGTGTACATTGCCAACACATTTTAAAATAAAGTTTTGTTTTTACTTTGGCAGTGAGCTGCCACAACAATATTTGGTTTTGTTTATTATAGCAGCAGTACAGCTGAAGGAAAGAGGGGGGAAGAAAGTGGATGTCACTATAAAAAGGTAGTCAGTCAGAAAACTAAGAAACGGTCGATCGTCATAGCTGGTTCTCTGATTTTGCATCCCCATTTCCCTGTGCCTCTCCAGAACTGCCCAGCCATTTTCAGGAAGCAGGCTTATATGTCTTTGATTCTCTCCTTTTATTTTCTCCCTTAGCAGTATGTAGTTTGTTAGGGAAAGGGTTTTGTTTGCACTTCACATGGGTATTTATTTCTTTTCTGTAGCTCCTCTCTTTTTAGATATCTGATTTAACTTTGTATTAATACAATAAATTTATCTTATTTAAGAAGCTTATTCCCCTTCATTTCTTTTGAGTGTTGGTCTGTAATACCCCACAATACACATTTTCTCCTTGCTGGCAGAAAGCTGTTTTTGCTAGCTACAGGGGCTGTATGTGTACGAGTGATCTGGGTAACAGGAGGGGAGGGACTTCAGCAGCATATGCCAGAGTAGAGTATAATGCCCACCCTTTGTAGCAGCCGTTTCCTTCAAGGGAACTGATCTATGTTGTCTGGAGGTTAGTTGTAATTATGGGAGGTCTCCAGACCCCCACATGGAGGTTGGCAGCCCTATTTATATATTAGCCCCCTGAGACAACAACCCCTCCATGTTGATTGGGGGAGCAGGCATGAGCATGTGTGTGATGTCAGCAGTGTGATTCTGTAGCTTAAAAAGTCAATGCAGTTTTTGGGCTGTATCAACACAAGTAAAGTGTCCAGATCACGTGAAGTGATAGTATTGCTTTACTCTGCTCTGGCAAGACCTCACCTGGAGTATTGTGTTCAGTTTGGGGCACCACATTTTAAGAAGGATATAGACAAGCTGGAACAGGTCCAGAGGAAAGTGATGAAGAGGGTGAGGGCTCTGGAGACCAAGTCCTATGAGGAGCTGAAGCAGCTGGGTATGTTTTAAACTTGCCAATCCCCAGGTCCCAATGGAGGATCCCCCAGTTTTGCATGCTCCTTACCACCACTAGCCAGCTGGCTGGCAGAGAGAATCCCATCACCAACAGCCTCCATGTGACTTTCCACCTCAGAAGGCTTAGAAAAAGCTTGGGAGCTGCTTGCTTTTTTGAAGGTGTGTGTGCCTTTAAATTTCTATAGAAGCCAGGCTGAATGGTGGTGGGGCAAGCTGGCCGAAGAACGGGGCTGTTCCCAGTGAACTGTGAGAAAGGAAGGAAAACTAGTCCAGTCCCTCCATTTGTTTCAGAAGTGGTTTGCACAGTAAAATAGAGAGTAAAAAGTAAACTAGATCTTTTGTTTCCCTGTGTTAGTCTGAAGAACTTGGTTGAATATACAGCAAATGGTTACATTCAGCAACTCATGAGTAAATTCCCCCAGTAGGGCCACAAAAGTGTGGGATTGCAAGCCGTTTATTTTGGTTGCTTCTTGTGTGTGTGTGTGTGAGAGAGAGAGAGAGAGAGAGAGAGTGTGTGTGTATCATGGGGTCTTGCAGCTGCTGGGGGATGAGGAAATGAAGACTGTACTCTGGGGAACTGCACTGCTGTATTTTTATTTATTTATTTTAGGGAAAGGGAAAGTCTCCTGGCTCCACCCCCGAAGTCCCCAGATATCTTTTAAGTTAGACTTGGCAATTCTAGTATGTTTAGCTTTGAGAGGAGATGACTGTGAGGTGATATGATCACCATCTTCAGTTCTTGAAGAGCTGTCATATAGAAGATGGTGCAGAATTGTTTTATGTCGCCCCAGAAGGGTGGACCAGATCAAATGGGCTGATATTAAATCAAAAGAGTTTTCAACTAAACATTAGGAAGAGCTTCCTGGCAGCTGGAGCAGTTCCTCCCATCCATGGGAGATGGTGGGTTCTCCTTCTATGGAGGTTTTAAATCAGAGGCTAGATGGCCTTGATGGTTTTAAATCAGAGACTAGAATCAGCAATGCTGATTCTGTGAACTTAGGCAGCTCATGTGAAGAGGGGCAGGAAGGGTTGCATGAGTGCTTAGTTCTCATGGTCCTTTCTTATATGCCCAGGAAAATCCTGATCACCACATTGGGGTCAGGCAGCAATTTTTCTCCAGGCCAGTTTGGCCAGGGATCTTAGAGGGTTTTTTTTTTGGGGGGGGGGGAGCCAGTTTGGTGTAGTGGTTAAGTGTGTGGACTCTTATCTGAGAGAACCAGGTTTGTGGGGACTGTATACAATATACTGGTTAGCTTTTAATGTACCAATGAACAAGTGAAATGTATCCAGCAGGTGGCAGTGCTACACTTCAAAATGCATTGCTTGCTACCAAGAAGGCTACACAGACGGATAAAAGTTATCCTTGTTACTCCATGCTTATGATTCCATAAATAGAGTGCTGATGTATTTTAATACTAGCTAATCCATTGGATTTGACACTATAAACACTCATTTGTTTTATTCCAGGCTCCACTGATCAGTAGACTGGGTTTTGTTCTGTTCCATTACAGCAGAAGGGTGATCAACACAGACCTAAGATCAACACAGCCGCCCTGAGCCTGCTTCGGCAAGGAGGGCGGAATATAAATCAAATCAAATAAATAAAAAATAAAAAAGATGTTGCTGCATGGCACATTTTCCATAAAATTTAAAATGCTTTGAGAAAGTTTCTCTTAGTATCCCCACAGATACTAATTCTAAATCACTGGAACAAGGGCTACTTCCCCAGTCTCCAGAAAGCTTGGAGGAAGTTCCTCAGGACAGATTGTTATCCTTTCTTGCTGATCCAGGTGGAAACAAATGATACTGCCCAGCACAGCCCTGAACATATTAAGAGAGACTATGGCTACAATTACAAGCGCTAAAATAATGCATATTCAACCCACGTTTGATGCACTTTCCAAATGGATCTTGTGTGAACTGGCAAAATCCAGTTGGAAAGTGCATCAAGTCTGAATTGAAACGTGGGTTGAATATGCATTATTTAATGTTTGTGATCATCACAGCCAATGTGGTTCTGGGTCCGAAGATGAAGGGGCTGGGAGCACAGGTTGTGATTTTGTCAGCTCTTCCTGTCAAAGGCCGTGACTTAGGATGAGAAAGAACAATACTTAAAATAAACACAAATAAAGGGTGTTTGGTAAGAGCCTTGCTAATCTAATAAGTAGGGTGTGAGGAACAGTCAGGGTTAGCGTGGTAAAAGGGACAACTTTAAAATTTTGTCACCTTTACCCAGTACCTCACACACACAGAATAAAATCTTGTCAGAAATTAACAAAGCACCTAGACATTTTAAAATTCAGAAACCAAATATGAAGTTTATTAATTCACAGAAGTCAAGAAAGGGAACAAATAATAATTATCTGATGGTTATTTTAAATCAGTTGGCAGGCAGTAGTTCAAATAATAAAAGATCTCTTAACACTAGAAAAGAGATGCTAACTGGCTAAAGTTATAACAATAGGCAGGCAGTGTTTCCTTAACACTAGAAAACACTCTTAGATAGAGAAAGATTTCTAAAGTTTTTTTTTTCAGGTTTTTTAAATATAGAAATCCACACACTCTTTGTCTTTTACTCAGAGGACTGTCTGAACGTGTGACAAAATATCTCCACACAGACACTCTCCGCTAGCACACAGATACAATGCAGACATTGAGTGCTACCTAGGAACAAACACCCTTGAGTGCTATCACACCAGCACCTCAATTCACCTCAGTCTTTAGCTTCTCTCCCAGTGTGTTTATGTGTTCTTTATCTGAACCAGAAGTCTGTCCTATAGCACGGACAGAACTCCTCAGCAGAGCCTCAAAGTTTTCCTCTGCTATAGTGACACAGTGTGCCACAACTCAGAGTTTTCCCTCAGAAAGAGCCTGGTTTTGCCCCTTCTCATAAATAAAACTCTCTCTCAGACAGAAACTACCAAACCAGTTCTATCTCAAGGAATTAAGCCAACAAGCTACTCTTAGCTCCTCTCTCAGTCAATATCCAACTGAACTTAACTCTGAGGAGAAAATCCCTCCCCCCCCCCGCTAGCCTCCTTCCACTCGATACATTCATCTCCATGGAAGCAGCTCAGTCAATCAGAGTGAATTTTGCCGCTCACCCAGACAAACTGCTTTAAGTCCATCACATAGGACTTTAAATTGTACAGGGGAGCAAGACAATAATTCAAAGCCTAGGATGATGCCAATAACTGGAGATAAGTCTTGCAGAGAGTGGCACATACACTAATAATAATAATAATACTTTTTTATTTATATCCCGCCCTCCCCATCAAAGCAGGCTCAGGGCGGCTCACAACACATTAGCCCAATACAATACAATACAATAAAATCATATAATTCAATAAATTATAAAACCATCATTTAAATCAACATTCCAATTAAAATTAACAGTTATAGTGCTAAATTACAGGTTTTTAATAAATTGATGGTGGAATACAACAGCAGCGAATCTATCATTTGCTCATCATTCAGCAAAGGTCATCTTAAAAAGAGTAGTCTTGCAGGCCTTGCGGAATTGGTCAAGACTCCGCAGGGCCCGCACTTCGTCTGGAAGTTGATTCCACAGGTGTGGAGCTGCAATAGAGAAGGCCCATTCCCTTGTGTTCTTCAATTTGGCCTCCCTCAGCCCAGGGATATTCAGTTGGTTCTTTTCCGCTGACTTCAGTGCTCTTTGGGGTTCATATGGGGAGACACAGTCCCTCAGGTAGGCAGGCCCTCAACCATATAGGGCTTTAAAGGTAATAACCAGCACTTTGTACCGAACCTGGTATGCAACCAGAAGTCAGTGCAGCCCACGCAGCCCCAGCCATATGTGCTCCCACTTCAGGAGCCCTAAAACAATAGCCTAGCTGCTGCGTTCTGCACCAGCTGCAGCTTCCAGGTTCGGCACAAAGGCAGCCCCATGTAGAGGGCATTACAGTAATCCAATCTTGAGGTGACAGTTGCATGGATCACTGTTGCTAGGTCCTGGCGCTCGAGGAAGGGGGACAACTGCCTCGCCCGTTTACGATGAAAAAACGCGGACTTGGCAGTGGCCTCTATCTGGGCCTCCATTGACAATGAAGGCTCCTGTAGAACCCTCAAGCTCTTGACCCGGTGCGCTGCTTTCAGCGACACACTGTCAAAAACCGGGAGAGGAATTTCCCTTCCCAGAGTGCCATGACCCAAGCAAAGAACCTCCGTCTTCGTTGGATTCAACTTCAACCCACTCAGCCTGAGCCAACCTGCCACGGCTTGCAGCGCCAGGTCCAGATTTTTTCGGACGCAGTCAGGCCGGCCATCCATTAGTAGATAGAGCTGGGTGTCATCTGTATATTGATGACACCCCAGTCCATACCTCCGGGCAATCTGGGCAAGGGGGCACATGTAGATGTTAAATAACATCGGAGAGAGAATTGCTCCCTGCGGCACCCCACAATCTAGTAAGTGCCTCTGGGACAGCTCTCCCCCAATTGCCACCCTTTGTCCCTGTCCACCAAGGAAAGAGGAAAGTCACTGTAAGGCCAACCCCCTAATCCCTGCATCGGCGAGCTGATGGTTCAGTAACCGATGGTCGACCATGTCGAACGCAGCCAACAGGTCTAACAACATCAGCACCGCCTCGATCCAGATGCCACTGGAGATAGGTAACACTAGGTAATTAGGTAACATTAGGTAACTAGGTAACACTAGGTAACAGGTAACATTAACTTGTAGGTATGTATGGAAACAAAGCCCTCAGGATACATAAACATGGATTCTAATGCACAGAGTATGGGAAACAAGCAGGAAGAACTGGAAGTCTTAATACATGAAGGAAACTGTGACCTAATAGGCCTTACTGAAACTTGGTGGGATGACACTCACAATTGGAATATTAGGATTCAGGGGTACATACAACTTACTCAAAAGGGAAAAATAAGGAAGGATGGAGCGTAGCATTATATGTGAAGGAAGTATATACTTGTGAGGAAATATGTGAATCTGAGTTGAGAGTCTCTGGGTAAAAATAAAAGGAGTACGAAATAACAGTGATATTTTGATGAGGGTCTGCTATAGACCACCAAGCTAGGCATACTTGGATGAGATACTCCTACAACAGATTGCAAAGTTCTCAAAGAGAAGGAACACAGTGGTCATGGGAGATTTCAACTACCCGGACATCTGCTGGAATTCCAACTCTGCGGGGTGACATGATAGAGGTTTACAAGATTATGTATGGGGTGGAGAAAGTAGAGAAAGAAGTACTTTTCTCCCTTTCTCACAATACAAGAACTCATGGACATTCAATGAAATTGATGAGCAGTCAGGTTAAAACGGATAAAAGGAAGTACTTCTTCACCCAAAGGGTGATTAACATGGGAATTTACTGCCACAGGAGGTGGTGGCAGCTACAAGCATAGCCAGCTTTAAGAGAGGATTGGATAAAAATATGGAGCAGAGGTCTATCAGTGGCTATTAGCCACAGTATATATGTGTGTGTGTACACACACACACACACACACATATATTGGCCACTGTGTGACATGGACTGGATGGGCCATTGGCCTGATCTAACATGGCTTCTCTTATGTTATTATGCTAAAAACAAAAAGTCAAATAAATTCCTGACTTGTTTTACTGACAACTTCCTTTTCCAGAAAGTGTAGAAGGAAACAAGGATATCTGCCATCTTGGATTTGATTCTCACCCAGGAGGAAAAACTGGTTGATAAGATAGAAATAGTGGGCACGTTGGGCAGTAGTGACCATGTGATTTTGGAATTTACAGTTTTAGGGAAGGGAAATGCTGTATGTAGTCAGACGTATAGGTTGGACTGCATAAAGGCAAGTTTTGACAAACTTAGAATTATGTTGGGAAAAATCCCACAGTCCGAAAAATACTTAAGAAGGTAGTTCAGGGAGGGGGAATTTCTTAAAAATGAAATATTGAAAGCACAATCACAAATTATTCCTATGAGAAGTCTAAAGAAGCCAAGGCGGCTCCATAAAAAGCTCTCTAAGACTTGAGAAATAAAAAATACTAATTTAAGAAATAGAAGGAAAGCCTTATAACCAAGGATGAATATAAACAAATAACCAGAGCTCGTAGAGAAAGAGTTAGGAAACTTAAAGCTCAATTTGAGCTTAGGTAAGGTGACTAAAAACAAAAAAAAGAGGTTATTTTCTTGTTCAAAGTAAGAAAAAGAGCAAGGACATGGTAGGCCCATTGAGGGGACAGGAAAAGACTGAAACCGGATTCAGGATGATCTTAACAGACTGGAAAACTGGGCTGAAACCAATAAAATGAATTTTAACAGGGATAAGTTCTACTTTTAGGTAGGAAAAATCCAATGCATAATTATAGTGTAATGTACTGAGAACCGAGACGGTTTGAAGGCAACATAGTTTATTCAGTAGCACATTACAAGAGAGGGAACACGCGGGCCGGGTTCCGCTTATATACATTTCCCGGAACTGCCCCCTTGTCTGGCCAGTCCAATCCTGGCCAGTCAAACTTCCCGCCATAGATCTTGACGGGCGAGGCTTCTGGCGAGCCACATCCAGGGACCCACCGGTCGCCGTTAGTCACTCTCGCCATGCGGTACACATCTTAAGTTCAAGACATAACATATAGGATGGGGGAGACTTGTCTTGGCAGTAGTATGTGCAAAAAGGATCTAGGAGTCTTACAGCCCAATCCAGAGAACTGCCGTGTAGCTGCACTCGAGTGCAGAACTAGCATCGGCGACCACAGTTGGCTCCCAAAGGGGAGACAGTACACCACGTTTGGAGGGGGAGAGCGGCCCAATGAGTGGGAGAACCCGTCGCCATGGTGATTCCACTCAGGCGCACGCCATTGGCCCGCAGCCGAGGCGATGGTGGGGGAGGCACAGGCTCGCACAGGACCACGGGATTGGCCAGCCCGTTGCACATGACCAGGCAAGGGGACAGAAAGCCTGCGCCTGAAAGGCCATCAATCCCCTCACTCCCTCCCACTGTCAGAGACTCTGCCAATGGCAGGCAGGCGGGCAGAGGCATGCACAGACAAGCAGGAAGTCCCAAATGCAGGAGTTTGCTGTCCTAGACAGCGGCTGGAATGTGTGTCTGGAAGCGGGCAGACCAAGTCCATAAGACACCCCCCACCACTACCCAGAGCTCCTCCCCCCCGGTGTTGCTCTGCTGCCGCCCCCTGCTATGTGCAAGGAACACTTCCCCAGGGGCCGCAGAACTCAGAGTGCAAGCTGCTGGGCATGCATCCACTTCAGCAGCCCCCCTTAGTGCCCTGTGCACAACAGCCCTGTGGGGTCGGCCCGGGCAGGCTGAGGGGCGGCACCCCCCCTCCCATCCAGCCATGCGGGGGGCAGCGTGGCGGCTCACAGCCCACTACCTCCCAAAGAACCAAGTCTGCCCACCCTCTCAGGCATTCCCTCGAAGAGGCCACTGACGGGGGGGGGGGTTGCCCAGGGAACTTGCAGCAGATGCCAAGCAGGAGATACAACAGAGGGCACAGCTCAGACTTTATTTTTCCGGAACAGAGTGCAACAGTTTCCCTGGTGCACGCTGGGCAGTCTTGCCATGGGCAGGGCTCCATTCTGAGCAGTGGGCAGAAACAGCTGAGGGAGTGGGGAGGGCAGTGGAGCAACACATGCGGAAGCCTCTGTGTTGGAGTCCCACCTGCAAAATGGAGACAGAGATCAAGAGCACCTGCAGGGGTGGCAGCTGGAAGATCAGGCTGAACTTCAGCCAGGTGCTGTCTTAAAGGGACAGTCTCTGACCCACCTCCCTGCATCGGGGCAGCTGCCACACACACACACACACACGTGCCCTGCCAGGGGTTGGGAATGCGGCAGAGGGCAGACCAAGGGAAGGGGGCAGGCAGCAGCACAGGGGAGCGGGCTCAGCAAATGCCCCCTGCCAGAGCCCACTGCCTGGTTCAAGTGCCAGGGACACTCGTACACCAAGCAGCCAACAGCAAGGGGAGAGGGAGGATAGTGGGGGTGCACAGTGAAACTTACCCAGCCATGTTGTCAGTGGGAGTGCACAGTGAAACTTACCCAGCCAAGTTCTGGGTCATAGAAAAGCTGCAAGCGCACTCTTATTAGTATGTTCTGGTGGCTCTGCCTTAGAGAAAGAAATGGTCCTATCTCCATTTTATCTTTACCGAGGGGGTACGCCCTCCACTTCCTACCTAGATCTAGCTAAATTTGCCTTTGCAGACATGTTAGGAGCTATGTCTTGCTTTGGAAAAGATGCGGTAAGGGTTCTCCTCAGGCTATGCTAATGAGTGACAACTTGAGATCAGAGCCCTTAATCTTAATGTTTCTTTTCATTAATGATGGGACTTTAAAAGGATCAGATGACGGCTGAGTTGTCAAAATATTTTAATATAAATGAAGGAACAGCTAATACTCATGGGAAGCTTGCAAAGCTTTTATTACAGGGAGAACCATTACTTGTGTTTCTCATAACAAGAAGCTTAAATAAATGGGGGGGGGGGACTTTGAATAGTAGACTGAAATATCTTTTAAGCCAATTTGCTACATCTCCCACACAAGAGCTTTATTGAGAAGTGCAAAAGATTAAATATGAACTAAATAATATACTATCATTAGTCATGTTGGAAAAGTGATGAGAGGCCTGACAAGGATTGTATTTACTATGACGTTCCCACTATTATGCGTGAAAATTAGAGAAAGCTAGGAATTCAGGACTGACATGGTTGTTGACTGAATATTTTTGGCACTACTGGGGTGCGGTCACACCTCACATTAAAAGCGTGTGTGTAGCGCTCAAATTTGTACAGCTGAATATTGATTCGATGCAGGGCCATTCAGACGAGCATCCAAGAATGCGACTCATTCTGTTGTTGAGCGTTCAGACATCCAATACTATCACGCTCTTTTCTTGGAGCATGCGTGATCAGGTGGTGATTTCTGGGAGGGGGGGTCCATTGAACATGCGCCCAACTGTTTGGAGGTGGGAAATCAAACGTTACTTCGGAGGGGGGGGAGTTTCCAGAAATCCTCCACATTGAAAAAAAGAGACTTTTTCCTGTTCTAAATAGTGGGATAACGTTCCCCCCCCCCTCCGATCCTGTGTTGATTGGAGAAGCAGAAGCGTCACCTCAGATTCCCGGATGATCTGGCAATGCGCATGTCTGCTGGGGCTTTTTTTTAAAAAAAAGGTGGGAGGCAGTATCGCGCGTGAGCTGCCCAAACAGGAAAAAGCCGATCTTGTGCAGCTTTTTTGAAAAGGACCGGACTTTATGTGCTGTCAAATTAATGCGCCATACATCCGTGGCAAGCCGGGATGACACTGGAATACGCTCGATTGCCAGATGTGGATGTCTGAATGAACACATTTAATCTGTCAGCGAGACAGAGCTGTATCGCCACTAATGATACGTCTGGCTGCACCCCTGGACCTGGAAAACTGTACAATATTCATAAGAATGGCCCCTAGAAGAAGGATTTGAGATCCAGAATGGTTTGCAAAGCAGACCAGTTCTCCGTTGGACCACCTATTTTTATACATTGTACTGAATGTAATATAGCAGCTTTCAGCCACATAAGGACAGTAGGAGCATTGTGGAATTTATGAGGTTTTAACTTGGTGATATTTGCTTTAATACTTATTATTCACAACAAATTAAAATTGTATTTTACACGGAGAGTTCTTTCTTTTTGTTGTAGCATATTTAAGACAGCAGAAATATAAGAACTATAGCCTTTGATCAAAGATGAGGCTATTATAATACATACTGCATGAAGTGAAACAAATTTACAGTTACATCAGGATATTCTGATTTATACAGTAAAGGCAAAGAATTTAAAGAAAAAAGATTTCAAAACACTTTTCACTCACTTTGATCTTCTGTGTTTAGATATTATTCAGCAACAAGTTCTTGCTGAACCCCTATGCATAGATGAAATCAGGGCTTTTTTGTAGAAAAAGCCCAGCAGGAACTCATTAGTATGTGATGCCACACCTCTGACATCACCATTATTTGCATACTAGACCACACCTCTGACATCATCAAAAGTGCTATAATGTCTTTTTTGAGGTGTGGTAGCAATTCTGGTCATCACACCTCAAAAAAGATATTCTAGCATTGGAAAAAGTCAGAAAAAATATATAGCCATATATAAAGCCATAAATATATAGCCGTCCCAGAAAAAAAAAATCAAATTCCAACACACTACTCAATCACAAGAGTAGTGCTTAAAGAAAGAAAGAGAAATAAAACAAATAGGGGAAAAGACTGACTGACAGAAAGGGGGAGGGAGGGGGAAATAAGGCAAACAGGGGAAAAGAAATATTGACAGAAAGACTGACAGAAAAAAAGGAAGATTTTCAAAGTGGTCTGCATAATTTCAAAAACAACAACCCAACATTGAAAATGTAAAATCTCTTATTCTCACCCCCATGCCCCCAAGTCCTAGCCTGCAAAGTCCTTCATTAGTTCTGTTGAAACAACACCTCAGTAGCAGGAAAATGACAATCCCAGCAGGGGGCTTTCAGGCCAGCCACTCCCTCTCCTACTCTTCAACAGTCTCCTCTCCTCTCCTTTTGCTTGGACACACCCAATTTCTCGGGGCGGGGGGGGGGGGGAGTAACAAAATAGAATGCCGGAGGAAATTGAAAAAAGTCATGCAGGATTAGGAAAAACTTCTGAAACTTTGCAACGAAGACACTTGTTTAGGGGGAAAAAACACCTTGCTTTTAGAGAAAGCTGTTAAATTCCTCTGCTCAGCTCCTTGGAGACCAAGCCAGTTCCCAACTCAGGAGATCTACAGCCTTCTTCCCCCCACCCTTAGGAGATGCTTATCCCTTGCTTATGCTTCAATGCCCACTCTTAGCAGATTGCTTTTTAATGGCACAGATAGCAACGCTGCCAGACTACGGGAGTGATCAAAGCCTAGGGAACAGATTTGTTGAGCTGCAGCTGTTGGCTGCAGCAATATCCTCCCAAGTTCTTCCCGCCTTTCCAGCACAAACAACTTTTTGAAATCCAAGTGACCAGCCGTGTTGGTCTGAAGCAATAGAACAAAACAGTAGTCAAGTTGTACCTTTAAGACCAACTAGGTTTTATTAATGCACAACAAAGCTGGGTTTTTTAAAAACTTACTTAGAGCGGCTGGTAGGCTCCTAATTCGGTACAACTGTGCTGCGGCCCATCCTCCTAAGCTGTCATAAAGGGGACCTTATGGATGCTGGGCTGTGTTGCTGCTGGGAAATCAGCTCCTGCGGCCTTTCCTCCACCCCGCAGCACACACACAGGTACACAAACAAAACAACCCAGCCCTCCCTGGCCCCTGGCTGTTAAAGGAAACTGCTGCTGTGCTGCCCTAAGGAGATCGGCTCCCACAGCCTTCCCTCCAGCCCCCAACAGACACACACACAACACCCTCCAGGCCTCCCCCCCCCTGACAGCGCTGGCCTCGGGAAACCCTTAAAGGACACCTGGGCTGCGTTGCCGCGAGAAGACTGACTCCCACGTCCTACCCTCCCCCCCAGCACACACCCACCCCGGTCTCCCCCCCCAACAGCGCTGGCCTCGGGAAGCCCTTAAGGGCACCAGGGCTGCGCTGCCATCGGGAGACTGACTCTCGCGGCCTACCCTCCACCCCCCCAGCACACACACACAAACACCCACCCAGCCTCCCCCACACCTGACAGCGCTGGCCTCAAGAAGCCCTTAAGGGCACCAGGGCTGCGCTGCCACGGGGAGACCAAGTCCTGCAGCCTACCCTCCACCCCCACCCCCCAACACACACACACACCTGGCTCCCCCCCCCAAACAGCACTGGCCTCAGGAAGCCCTTAAGGGCACCAGGGCTGCGCTGCCATGGGGAGACCAATTCCCACAGCCTACCCTCCACCCCCTCCAGCACACACAAACACCCACCTCGCCTCCCCCCGACAGCGCTGGCCCTGGGAAGCCGTTAAGGGCACCAGGGCTGTGCTGCTGTGGAGAGACCGATCCCTGCGGCCTTCCCTCCACCCCCAACACCCACACACACAAAAAACACCTATCCTTACCTTCCTCCATAGTGCTGGCTCTGGGAAGCCCTTAAAGGGCACAGGAGCCACACTGCTGCAGGGTGACTGGCTCTGGCAGCCTTTTCGCCACCCTCACAACACATAGGCATATACACCAGGCTGTGCTGCCATGGGAGGACCAGCTCCTTGTGGTCGTCCTGCTCTACCCCAGTCCTCTTCCACAGGCTGCTGGGAGGGTCTTCCTCTGCCCAGTGGCTGAAGAAACAAGCCAAGGCAAGGGCTAGTGGAAGCAGTTCGTCTGCTTCTCCTCGGTGGGGGTGGAGACCATTTGTATTGAGCCGGAACGCTGGCTCAGCTAGCCGGAACACTTGCTAAGCCAGCCAGAACGGTGTTCCGGTGTATTCCGGCTCAAGAAAAGTCCTGGATGAAATGAAGGCAGTAATAATGAAGATGAATAATAGCAAATCTCCAGAACCAGATGGGTTGCTTATTTAATGGTACAAAAACTCTACAGATTTCTTAATTCCAAAATTTTGCCAGCTGTAGAAAGATTTTAAAAAATCTGGCTCATTGCCATTGTTATATGATGTTCATATCACCATGAGCCCTAAACCCAGAAAAGATCATGTTCAATGGCAATTTTCAGCCTATTTTTGCAATTAATGTGGATGCTAACATAGTAACTGCTATTCTTCCTAACAGACCCCAAAAGTTTGGTAAAACTTTGATACACATAGACCAGAAAGGATTCACCCAAGGAAGGCAAGGCTCTTCGTCTGATTGCTTTAAACAGCAGGAGATCTAATCAAGTTGCCATTTTTGCATGTGATGCTGATAAAGCTTTTGACAAAATATATTGATTTATCTTTGCTACATTTGTTACAGTTCAACCAACATTTTATTGGGGAATATTAATATTTCTTAGCTCAAAATGGTGAGTCTACGAGAGGTGAGCAAGGATCTCTGTCAATGTTTATGGAGATAGATCACTGAAAATCCTTTGGTTATTTATGGATTTTATTATAGGTATTGGTTTTCAAATAGTTACATCCCAATCAAACAATTTCAAGCATACAAGAGGAATACAGTGGTTAGCTAAATAAGTGTGGATGGGGGAGAGGTGATACAATACCTAGATCTTGCAGAGTAGGCTCCGTCAGAGGAAACACAAGGCCTCTGGAGGGAGATTTCTCTTGAGAAGAGGGGGGATGAAGGCAGGAGGGGATGGAGAAAATCCTAATCTTCAGGTAGGATTGCCTGTTTTCTAGGGTAAATAACGTCACATCAAGCAATTCAATTACCCAATGAGGAAGCAGAGTGTCACACCAATGGAAAATTGGAGTGTCATATGTTGAATATCCAATCAGAGATCATTGTGTCATAGACCCATGCCCCAATAGAGGAATTTTAATTACACTGGCCAAATGACTTTTTATGGCCCTGTTTTTTCAAACTGATTCCTTTGAAGCTCCCCAAAAGTGATAGATTTCTCCCTGAATGTCAAACACGGATAGGCATCCATCAAGTGTTCAGGAGACTGGTTGACTTTTAAAGCCTTAGCAGTAATTAAAGAAAAATAGAAATTTTGTTAAAACTCAGGTTCCCTGGCAGAAATGTGAGACCAGTTTACAGGTATACGACACATTCACAACAAGATGGCCACTTAACCTTTAGCCTTTGTGTTTCTGCTGTCTTGCCCTGAAGAATAACAGACCATATATATATATACAAGCTATTTATTTGTGTTGCAGGGGTCCTGGTAACCCTTATTTATGTTTTGATAACAGGACTAAAAGGTTGCCAAAAGAAATAAAGGAACTTTTACAGTTCTGCCCACTACATGTCCCTCCCTGGGCCTGGAATTCTTCATTTTCAGGAATAGAAAGATGGATGCTCCTTAGCCTATCAGCATAGCCACCACATCTGTCCAGCCTGTGAACCAGACTTGACATCATTCCAGCCCGCCTGGGGCCTAGAAGGAACTGGATTTTTCTCCCTTATGTGCAAGAAAGACCATTCCAATTCAAATGGGCATTGCTGTGTAATATTAATATTCTAGGGTTACATTGCAATATCACATTCCAGGGGTGCATGGCTTGCAAATCAGTACAGGGGTGTCTTTCTGGATATCAGTTCCCCCCTTGAAAACTGGAGGCGAACTCTCAGTGAGACTTCTTTTTCACACCAAAGTACAACCATTCACACAGTTATAGAAAGAGAAAGAGAAATGTTAGGCCATCAAATATAATAATAATTGAGAAAAAAATGTTAGGGAAGCTTTAAAATCTTGCAGCCAATTAAAAAAAAAATTGCAGGCCGGTTCAAAAATTAAATGAAACCATTTGTTTGTTAAGCTGAATTCATGGGGTGTGGGTATATGTCTTGATACTGAACACTGAGCCTAAGGTTGCATGTACAAAGAACATGGAGTTATAAATTGTCAAAACCATCTTTGGATCAGTACTTAGGGGGAAAACAGTTTTTGCCTTATAAATGTGAGAGTATACATTTTTCTGATAACAAAACCAATCCTTCTTCTATACTAGGTATACATATGCATATATAAGTTCACATAATATCTAATATAAATGAAGTACAAAACAGTAACTAAACTTATATTGCTAATTAACAGGATATCAAAAGTTGCATTGTTACACACAAAGAAAACATGTTCAAAATATATGCTCAATGTTTCTAAGCTACCAAATACTCAGGCAGTTATTAACTCATGGCTAAAATATTCGTATTAAACTTGAAGACAAACATAGCATATCATTTTGGAGGGGGGGGGGGAGAACATTGGATTTATTAAACAAACTCTTAATCTAACAGGTACAGCAGAATGGGATTCAGCAAAAGAAATACAGAGATATATTTATATTTGCACAGTTTCCTCTTGTGTTTTAGCAGGATTTTCAGTGATCTATCTCCGTAAACATTGACAGAGATCCTTGCTCACTTCACCTCTCGTAGACTCACCATTTTGAGCTAAGAAATATTAATATTCCCCAATAAAAGGTTAGTTGCGGTGGTAACAGATTGACTAAATTCAGTGCTCCTCACAAATCTTTTAAGTGGATTAAACATAAGAGCCCTGGCAGATCAGACCAATAGTACATCTAGTTCAGCATCCTGCCTCACACAGTGGACATCCCAACAAAATTAACCATGGAAAAATAATGAACACACTGTTAAAAGAAATATTTGTCCCTATTCAAAATGCTAAACTGTACATTTTCAAACTATACATTTTCAATATATTAAAGTCCACGTTTCAGAATACATTGACAAGTTATTTATTTATTTTCCATTTATATCCTGCTCTCCCCACAAGCGGGCTCGGGGCGGCTAACAAGTCAAAATGGCATCATAAAACACAATAATCAATATAAAACAATATTAAAACAGTAAACCATGAAACATTCAGACAATGACATTGGTACTGTTCATTCATAAATATTCATATAACACCTGTCAAAATCCATAAAGTGCTGGTAGTCCCCTCCCCCCAGAATTAGTTTAAAGGCTGCTCTGCTACCTCTTTGATATTAATCATCAGTACCCTGGTTTCCGTTTGGTTCAAATGAAGCTTGTACCTTTTGTACAGGTTCAGCTTCTCCCAGAAAGTTCCACAGTGCCTAACAAATCTAAGCCCTTCCTCCTGGCACCCCTGATCTCTGCCTGTCTAGCTGGCCCTGAGCATGGAGCCAGCAACACTTCTGAGAATGCTACCTTTGAGGTCCTGGTCTTTAACTTTACTAAGCTTAGTAACCTAAATTTTTTTCCCTCCAGGATCACATGATGACATTTCCCAACATGCACCATGACTGCTGACTCCTCCCCAGCACTATCTATCAACCTATCTAGACAGCATGTGATGCCTGCAACCTTTGTATCAGGTAAACAAGACACCATGCAGTCAGAAAGCCTGTCACAGACTCCACTCTCTATATTCCTAATGACTGAATCACCTACTTCCAGAAGCTCATCTTCCCTCAGCCCCTCAGAGGTATCCTCAGTATGACAGGATATCAGTCCATCACCTTCTAAGGGATCACATCCTTCCTCCTCAGACCACTACTTCTGTTGTAGAGTAAGTATCTGAGACAGCCTCATGAACTTGAGTGTGCTTCTCCTCCTCTCTGTACCAAGAACTTATTCATTTATTATGGGTATGCACTCCTCTTCCAAAGTCTCCCAAAGACTCAGACTGACATATGTATGGTTCCTTGTCCTTCTCTCATTCAGGCAGGTTTCAGAGCCAGATATCTTGGGTTTTGGCAGTGGGTGTGCCCCTGATTCCTTCAGACTTCTTTGTATCAGAGGCTTGCTCAGAATTTACAATATGCCCGCTAGTTCTTATCTCATAAAAGCAATGGAACAATCTGATGACCCAGGTTGGTCGGGTTGCCAGCTTCCAGGTGGGGCCTGGAGATCTCCCACTTTTACAACTGATCTCCAGCTGGCATAGATCACCTCCCCTGGAGAAAATGGCTGTTTTGAAGGGTAGACTCAATGGCATTAAAGAAGCCCACTTAAAATCCACCAGGGACTGGGCCTTTTCTGTGGCGGCCCCCTCCTGGTGGAACCAGTTGCCGGAGGAGGTGAGGGCCCTGCGGGACCTTGCCCAGTTCCGCAGGGCCTGTAAGACAACCCTCTTCCGGCTGGCCTATGACTAGCTGGTACAAGAAATCCAGGTGTAGTTATATTAGAGGTTGCTGTCCCTAATGTTTTAAATGGTTTAAATGTCTTATAATTTTAAATATTTTATAATTTTAAATGTATTAATTACCGTATTTTTCGCTCCATAAGACGCACCTGAGCATAAGACGCACCTAGTTTTTAGAGCTGTTTGTGTGAATTTAGAGGCATTTGTGTGAATTTTTTGCAGTATTCGCTCCTTAAGACGCACACACTTTTCCCTCCACTTTTTTGGGGGGGGAAAGTGAGTCTTATGGTGCAAAAAATACGGTAATTTTAACTGTTTTATGTTTAAATGTTACTATGTGGAATCTTATGCTGTGAGCCGCCCTGAGCCACTTGTTGGGAAGGGAGGGATATAAATAAATAAATAAATTGTACCATACTGAGGCCCCTCCCTTCCCCAAACCCCACCTTCTCCTGGCTCCACCCCTAAAGTCTCTAGGTATTTTCCAACACAGACCTGGCAACCCTAGATAGTATCTGGGATGCTTTATTACTCTGTGGGCCAACAACATGTGATGCTGGAGGAGGGCTGACATTAGTTGGGGCCATGATACTCCCCATATAGAACATTCCTAATAGGATCAATATTCCTGGCAAATTATTTGCTTGAGATCTTACCAACTGATAGAGAAAAAACACAGGATGCCTTCAGACATCAGTGAAGGCTTCACTATGAAGCTCTGGTTTGCCAAGACCTCCAAGTACAAGCAGTTGTATGAAGCTGAGTTCATTTCCTAAAAACGGCGGTTCTATTGGGCCTTCCCAAATCAAGAAATTTTCAGTCACACTTTGGACAAGGCATGAGGAGTTGGGGGAAGAATTACAAGACATTGTGACAGACAATGAAGACTGATTGTGGTGGGGAGGAATCTATCATGTAAAATCAGAGAAGATGTCAAACCAGAGGTAGATGGATGGAAGAGATCAGCATCTCATTGCTCAGCAATGACTTCCAGATCCTAAATCACTTCACAGGCTGCCTAAAGGATTGACAATTAACATGTAATACAAGGGTAATTAGTTTGTGTAAAGAGAAGACACACATACAGCATTTCATTTTGTGGATGCTGAGAAAGCATTTGTTAGGGTAGACTGGAACTTCATGAAGGAGATGCTGAAAGTTTTGGTACAAAGCTCTGTAGATGGATAGACTAATTTATGTTACTTTTTTCAGTACGTCTCTCATTGTGGCACCTCCAAAGCAGGAGGGAAGCAACCTCAGCAGGGTATAATGACACAGAGTCCACCCTGCAAAGCCACCATTTTCTCCAAGCTTCACAGCTTCCCCAGTGGCCCAATCCTCATCTGTCCTGGGGCAAGGCTTAGGAAAGGAGGGAGGGAGTGACATGAATAAAGTGGCCACCATGGCCTCTGAGGAAAAGCTTCCAGTGGGGCCAGACCTTGCCACCTAATCACATTACCACCTTCATTCCCATCTCCCTGCCGCTGCTGCCTACTTTCTCTTCCAAATGCCACAGAGAGCAAGTGGGAGAGAAGTGGACGTAACCAATGGAATGAACATAAGAACATAAGAGAAGCCATGTTGGATCAGGCCAACGGCCCATCAAGTCCAACACTCTGTGTCACACAGTGGCAAAAAATTTTATATACACACATACACTGCGGCTAATAGCCACTGATGGACCTGTGCTCCATATTTTTAACTAAACCCCTCTTGAAGGTGGCTATACTTGTGGCCGCCACCACCTCCTGTGGCAGTGAATTCCACATGTTAATCACCCTTTGGGTGAAGAAGTACTTCCTTTTATGCAGCAAGACTTGAGTGGTGGTTGACAGGCCAATGACTGATGGAATGCACACCACAGCCAATGGGAGAGCCAGAAAGCACCAACACTCTTGGCATTTTATATATATAGAATTATTGCAGGGCCAGTTTAGTATAGTGGTTAAGAGTGGTAGAACTCTAACCTAGAGAACAAGGTTTGATTCCCCACTCCTCCACATGCAGCCAACTGGGTGACCTTGAGTCAGTCACAGTTCTCAGAACTCTCAGCCCACCAACAAGTCTAGCTCCCCACACTAGTGACACATAATGCTAAAGAGTTAGAACTTTGGCTGCCAAGCAGTCCTTGGACCTCCTAGCTATACAACGTAATTACCATATGGTAAATTAATGAATTAATTACATAACTCAAAAGAAATGCAGAACATGCATAAAGTTCCTGTAAAGACTCCACACAAGCAATATGTTTAAAGCAGTTAAAAGTGATTCAGCACCATCATTATTTGCAACACATAAATATACCTAAATGGCTAAATGGAGAGCCAGTTTGGTGTAGCAGTTAAAAGTGCTGACTCTTATCTGGGAGAACCGGGTTTGATTCCCCACTCCTCCACGTGCACCTGCTGGAATGGCCTTGGGTCAGCCATAGCTACTGCAGGAGTTGTCCTTGAAGGGACAGCTGCTGTGAGAGCCCTCTCCAGCCCCACCCACCTCACAGGGTGTCTGTTGTGGGGGAGGAAGGTAAAGGAGATTGTGAGCCGCTCTGAGACTCTTCGGAGTGGAGGGCAGGATATAAATCCAATATCATCTTCTTCTAAAGACACACAAGTGTTTCTTTGTTGCACTGTAAAGGCAGCCTATCTTCAATAATATCTGTGGAGTGAAATTACAGAAGCCTGAGAGTGGAAATATACAGTGGTTTGCAACTCTTCAGGCCAAGTATCAAGTGTTGGTATAGTTGAACAACTGGCAAGACACATAGCTGGAAGAGAGCTCCTTCCTTCCAATTGGAGATGATGGGAAAATCTTCCAAGGGCTTGGAGGCCAGTGTGGAAAACAAAGAGCAAAAGAAACATATTCTGCTGCCTCCTTTGGGCACTCCACCCAGACAGCCTGAGCAAGCCCCACACCCCTGCAATGCTACAGTAAATCTTCAATGTTCCTTGTGGGCCTGCCAGTATCAATGGGGCTAAAAGGAGTGGCACATCTTGGAACATAGCTGTAGTTGGGGAGAGAAAGAAAGGAGCCTCAATTGTGGGAAGTGTGGCTGCTTTGGGAAGGGCAGATGATGAAGTAGGGTTACCAATCCCCAGGTGGGAGCATGGGATCCGCCAGTTTGAAAGCCCTCCCCCTGCTTCAGAGTTATCAGAAAGCAGGGGGTGGAGGAGAAAATGACTGCTGGTGTGAGCGAGAGCTCCCTATTTTTACGTATATACGGACATTGTAATCACTGTTTGGTTGCCAGGGTGCCTGGAGTTTCAACTCACACACGTCTGCGGTGAGACGTGGGTTTTACCTACCATTTTTGAAGGGACTTATGTGGATTCTAAAGGCCTCAGCTTCCCAACAGCACTCTCTGTCTCTGAAAGGGTGCTAGCCAGTAGTGTAGACAAGCTCCTAGATGCTCCATGTGTGTACGATATTGGCCATTGCAATGGAAGAAGTCGTGCTGCCATGAGCTATTCCATCAAGCAGTTTCCAGCTCTCTTGCAACGAAAGCCATTTTGCAAGGCTACCACCACCAGCAACCCTCTCCACGTATTTCTAGACACCATTAGAGAGAAGCAGAAGGCCCACGCATCCAATAACATCTGCATAAGGCAATCATACTTATGTTAGGTGTGGATCCTGCCAGACTGCCCAAGCTTTTGTCAAATGGAACTCTAGACAAAGAATGGTGCCAGTCAGAGGAAGAAGAGGAAGACCGGCTTTAACCCAGAGCCAGAGCTATTGTGTAGATCAGGTGTCACCTTAGGTATCAATTCGGCCCTCTATTGTCACTTTTAGATAAGTATGTATAGCTTGTTTAATCCCCTCCACCCATGCCTTGCCCAAACTGTAGCCTCCCCCTGTCCCATTGTTACCTGGAGATCCATTCAGGTGACCAGAGTCAGGTCTGCTCATTGGCTTGAGGTGGGCACCCAATCAGGTACCCAGAATAGACTAATCACTGCCCACTACAAGCCAGCCTCTTTTTGGGAGGGTCTCTTCCCTTCCAAGAAACTATAACAGAAGACAAGGCTTCATCTCTCTCTCTCTCTCTCTCTCTGCCTGAGCAAACTTCTGTATACACAGATCCAAAAGATCTTGCTAAAGCCTAATTGCCCACCCTCTAATTCCCCAAACCTAATTTTAGGGCAATTCAGGTAACAGCTGGGCACTCCATTATACCCAATGGAGACCGGTTCCCATAGAGTATAATGGAGAATTGATCTGTGGGTATCTGGGGGGGGGCATTTTTTGAGGTAGAGGCACCAAATTTTCAGCATAGTATCTGGTGCCTGTCCTCAAACAACCCCCCAAGTTTCAAAAAGATTGGACCAAAGGGTACAATTTGATGAGCCCCAAAAGAAGGTGCCTCCGTCCTCTATTATGCAGTCCCTTTAAATGTGATGGCCAGAACTCTCTTTGGAGTTCAATTGTGCTTGTCACAATCTTGCTCCTGGCTCCATCCCCAAAAATCTCCTGGCTGTACCCCCAACGTCCCCAGATATTTCTTGAGTTGGACCTGGCAACCCTATGAGGAAGTGGGTCCATGAACACTTTGTGTTCTAGAGCTAGGGCTACTAACTCAATCTTGACAACTTCTTGGAGATTTTGGGATAATTCCAGAGGGGTGTCAATTCCCAGCCAGGGAGGCAGTGGGGCCCTTGGATGACCATGGGGTAAAAGGATTACTGAAGGAGGATAGGGAAATGGCTGAGAAGCTAAATGAATTTTTTGCCTCCGTCTTCACTGTAGAAGACGAGAACTTTTTGCCCGCCCCAGAACCACTAATTTTGGAAGGGGTGTTGAAAGACCTGAGTCAGATTGAGGTGACAAATGAGGAGGTCCTACAACTGATAGACAAATTAAAAACTAATAAGTCACCGGGTCCGGATGGCATACATCCGAGAGTTCTGAAGGAACTCAAAGTTGAACTTGTGGATCTTCTAACAAAAATCTGTAATCTTTCATTGAAATCTGCCTCCATTCCTGAGGACTGGAAGGTAGCAAATGTCACCCCCATCTTTAAAAAAGGTTCCAGAGGAGATCCGGGAAATTACAGGCCAGTCAGTCTGACTTCAATACCGGGAAAGTTGGTAGAAACCATTATCAAGGACAGAATGAGTAGGCACATTGATGAACACGGGTTATTGAGGAAGACTCAGCATGGGTTCTGCAAGGGAAGATCTTGCCTCACTAACCTGTTGCATTTCTTTGAGGGGGTGAACAAACATGTGGACAAAGGAGACCTGATAGATGTTGTTTACCTTGACTTCCAGAAAGCTTTTGATAAAGTTCCTCATCAAAGGCTCCTTAGAAAGCTTGAGAATCATGGAGTAAAAGGACAGGTCCTCTTGTGGATCAAAAACTGGCTGAGTAATAGGAAGCAGAGAGTGAGTATAAATGGGCAGTCTTCGCAGTGGAGGACGGTAAGCAGTGGGGTGCCACAGGGCTCGGTACTGGGTCCCATGCTCTTTAACTTGTTCATAAATGATTTAGAGTTGGGAGTGAGCAGTGAAGTGGCCAAGTTTGCGGATGACACTAAATTGTTCAGGGTGGTGAGAACCAGAGAGGATTGTGAGGAACTCCAAAGGGATCTGTTGAGGCTGGGTGAGTGGGCGTCAACGTGGCAGATGCGGTTCAATGTGGCCAAGTGCAAAGTAATGCACATTGGGGCTAAGAATCCCAGCTACAAATACAAGTTGATGGGGTGTGAACTGGCAGAGACTGATCAAGAGAGAGATCTTGGGGTCATGATAGATAACTCACTGAAAGTGTCAAGACAGTGTGTGTTTGCAATAAAAAAGGCCAATGCCATGCTGGGAATTATTAGGAAGGGAATTGAAAACAAATCAGCCAGTATCATAATGCCCCTGTATAAATCGATGGTGCGGTCTCATTTGGAGTACTGTGTGCAGTTCTGGTCGCCGCACCTCAAAAAGGATATTATAGCTTTAGAGAAGGTGCAGAGAAGGGCAACTAGAATGATTAAAGGGCTGGAGCACTTTCCCTATGAAGAAAGGTTGAAACGCTTGGGACTCTTTAGCTTGGAGAAACGTCGACTGCGGGGTGACATGATAGAGGTTTACAAGATAATGCATGGGATGGAGAAAGTAGAGAAAGAAGTACTTTTCTCCCTTTCTCACAATACAAGAACTCGTGGGCATTCAATGAAATTGCTGAGCAGTTGGGTTAAAACGGATAAAAGGAAGTCCTTCTTCACCCAAAGGGTGATTAACATGTGGAATTCACTGCCACAGGAGGTGGTGGCGGCCACAAGTATAGCCACCTTCAAGAGGGGTTTAGATAAAAATATGGAGCACAGGTCCATCAGTGGCTATTAGCCACAGTGTATGTGTGTATATAACATTTTTTGCCACTGTGTGACACAGAGTGTTGGACTTGATGGGCCGTTGGCCTGATCCAACATGGCTTCTCTTATGTTCTTATGTTCTTAATTAAGGATGGAGTTCAGCAGGGAATTAGTTCTATACAGTCCACCCTCTGAAACTGCCATTTCCTCCAGGGGATTCAGTCTCTGCAGTCCATAGATCAGCTGTAATTCTGGGTGATTTCTCACCCAGCCAAAAATTGTGTACAGGGAGGAGGGACAGAGGGTTGTGGTCACAACATTCATCTTCAAGCTCAGTGTGTTCAATGGATACTGTGCATACAACTCAAGGCATATAAGGCTCAATGCACACCTTCAATTGAATGTGTGAAAGACAAGAGTGTGGAAAGCTGGCATGATCCTCCCCTGTCCCCATTCCATGCATTCCTTGGATGTGTGAAAAAAGCTGCAGTCCCTGAAATATCAGAAGTGGGTATAGTTGTAGAGAGACCTGAGGGAGTCCACTGAGAGACTAAGGAAGCAGATTGTGAGACCTTGCATGTGGAGAATGAACAGACCTGAGGTGAACCAGTGTACCTATAGTATTCCGTGCACCACCAGGCCTAACCAGGTAAGATATTTCTTGAATTGGACTTGGCAACCCTATCAATTGCCCTCTAAATTAAAAGTGTCTTGCAAGTCTTCCTGAATGCAATCAGAGAAGGCACCTTCAGCAATCACTCTGGTACACCATTTCAGAAGACTGGACAAACCACAGAGAAGCCCATAAGCTGGCATCTGATGCAGGGTGTCCTGACTCTCAAAAGCTGATACTCTGAAAATCTCATTGGTCTCTTAGATAGGCCTCATTTTGGGCAGGAGCTCACAGGAGTGGAGCTCCAGAACTTCTAAATTTTATTGTGCTCTTTCTTTCTTAAATTCTACCACCACCACCCCCCCAAAAAATACTTGCTCCTGGCCTCCATTGTTTAGCCCCCCCTCCCCCCCCCCCGTGATAACTTTGCTGGACTCTAAGATCTGACAAACTTTCTAATATTTTTCCATACAAAAAATGGGAAAATAACCAAAACATAATAAAGCAGGCAGAAGGAAATCTCCATCATACCACTGTGGCCTCATAGGAGAAAGTAACTGAAAAAGTATGATGGGAGTAAGGTTTGATTATGACAATTATAATTCAGGAAGCATTTTAAGGTAGATGCTGAGCTGATACAATTTAGTATACCTTCCACTGATGTCAGGAGTATGTGGCATAAGCAAGTGAGTTGTGCTAATGAGCGCCAGCACCTCTTTTTCTACAAAATGACCCCTGCTCTTAGGTACTACTGGACTTGAATCTAGCTGATCTACTGCAGATCGACATAGTTACTCTCTGAAACATGCAACCAAGTGAATTAAACTGGCTTGCAAGATCAGAAAACAATGCTCTCAAAACTGTAACACGTGCAAAATACCAGCATAATAAATGCACACAATGAAACAATGAGTCAGGTTGCAAAATTGGAAAACAAGGCAATAAAGTCTACAGTGAGGATGCAATCCCTGAAAAATCAGACGTAAACTTTTCCGGATCCAAAACACACCTCCACCCACCCCCAGATACCTGGTGACTTATGGTAACTTGACCTCTTTCTCTTCTAATCCAAATAGCACCCTTTGGGAGAAAGTTCACTACACATGTAATCTTCAGACATTACGGCACCTGAGACCATAAAATTAATCATAGTCCTGAATGTAATTAAGCAATAATTTCTCACCTGCCTTTTCATAGTCTCCAGATTCTTCTGTCTCAGGAAAATAGCTCCCTGTCCAGTGGCTCCCAACCTTTTGGCACCAGGCACCAGTTTCATGGAAGGCAGTTTTTCTCTTGCCAATCTATCCAGAAGCAGAAGATTGTAACCAGCGGCGTCACTAGGGCGGGGCCAAGGGGGCCATCGGCCCTCCCCCAGAGCATTCTCATTGACCCCAGGCACTGACACATGACCCCCCCCCCACAGGAAGGGGCTGGCCCTGGGACTAGAACGCTGCTGCTGTGTGTGGGCTGGCCAGGATTCTGAAACCGGGGCCGCGCTGCCACCGGCTCAGCTAAAAGCGTGTGGGTGAGTGGGGGAAACTTAAATGCTGCAAAACTGGTATCTTGGATTATGGGGGCTGGTCATGTGACCAGAGGGTGGATGAGGGAGGGGCCATGTGAAGTGGGCGGGGTTGTGTGCGGAGGGGGTGATGCAGCCCTCCAAAAGGGGTGATGCCCAATGCGGGGGGGGGGGGGGTGACTTGAATCAGTTACACCCCAGGGTGCAACCCACCCTAGTGATGCCTCTGATTGTAACACAGCCATTTTGAAGTTGGTTTGTCACATGATCTAAGATGAGATGCAGGCAAATGTTTTCCTATTATACTTTTTGGGCTAACCTCTCCAGAGCCTCTGCTTTAATACTAACTGGAGTTGCCAGCCAGGAAGTAGAATAATTCCTTTGCAGATGCACCCTTTTAATTGTTTTGGTTCTGGAATCGTCTGCAGATATGGCTCCTGAAACAATTCATCCAAGGCTTGCAAGTCCTTCCCAATTTGAAGAAAAGTGTGGTCAAAAAGGGGAAAAAAGCTTATATGCAGTTTCACTTATAAAATAAATAATTCTTACAATACATTTTAAGAGGCAACCCTAACAATAACCTAATTCATGTGCAATGCTTATACCTGTTGTTGGGTTTCATGGAACCCATAATGACTGCATGCCAATAAATAAACAAACAAAAAAAGAAAGAAAGAAACCACAGTGTGGAGGTTTGCCAAAACAAAACACTGTGTTACAGTAAGTGATTATTATAATAAATTCAACTGATGAAATGAAGACAATCTCTCTTCGTTGCAAATTTATATATTCTTAAAGTCATGAGCCATATATTCTTTATAGAATGTGTATCACACTAGTCAGTAGCCTGCTCAGAATTCCATGTTGATTGCAGCAACCACTGTCAATTTCATTCATTCCCATTAAGCACCTTAATTGTAAGTGTAATGGTTTTAATTTATTTATTTATTTAATGGATTTTAATGTATTTTACTGTATAATGTATTGTTGTCATCATGGTATTCTCCATGTCTGTGAGCCACCCTGAGCCTGCTTCGGCGGGGAGGGCGGGGTACAAATAAAATTATTATTATTATTATTATTATTATTATTATTAAGTATGCGGCGGAATAATCCATCAGTATTCTAATATGAATAAACTATAATATAGTATCTACACTGTGCAAAAATGTCACTCACTCAGTGCTCTCATACAGCAATCTATTACATTCCAGCGGTACCCATGGTTCTCACGTTACATCCTCATAGCAACAGTTTTAATACACCATCTTGCCCACAAATGCAAAACACCTGTCTTAAGCTTAAAGTTACAGAGCCTTTTAATGTAGCCCAATGAACGTCTTCTAAATAAACACTGATAAGACCAAAGCAGCATTCAATCCCATATGAATTAACGTCTGCATTTTATGGATGAAGAATGCTTGCTTTTGCAGCAAAATTTTAGAAGAATCCTCCAAACCGAACTGATGATTTTTAAATACATATACCACAGTACATTCTATATCCTCATAAGAATGGTTAAATTCTGTACAATGGGAGACAATGGGTGCCTTCTGCACCCCTGTTTAATGTGTGATCCGTGTTCCAAGAAACAGACCCAAAGACTCTGCATATTTGATACAATGTAAAATTTGTTACAAGGATTTTTTAAGGCATATATTATTATTTTTTTGGACCCACCTGTCCTGAACTGTGTTCATTTCCAGGTAAAATCCCCGTATGCTTCAAGAGAATGAATGAAATTGACAACTATTCGTTTTCAACACCTGCATCAATTGAATTAATATGGAGTTCAAAGCAGGCTGGTGATTGGTGACTAGTGTGATACACATTGTATAAAGAATATATGGACTGCGACTTTAAGAATATATGGATTTGCAATAAAGAGAGACAATAATCATTTCTGGAAAGTTGAATTTATTATAATTCAATAATTGAATTTATTATAATTTACTACACTAATTGTAACACTGTTCTTTTGTATTGTCAATAAAGGAAGGCAAAGGGAACATTAAAAGATGAGAAGGCTTCATTTCAACAGTGGATGGATTGCAAAATGTTTACTTAAGTCTTTCCCAAACCATTTCTAGAAAAACAAATCTAACATGACAATAAAGCGAGCAAAACAAGAATTTCCAGAGCATACTGGTAAAAAATTAGAATAAACAATAAGAATCTCTTTCAAAAGCAGGAATTTGGGCCACTGGATGATAAAGGAATAAAAAGATTTCTAAAGGAAGACACATAGACACACTGATTTAATTTGTTTGTATTGTGAAAGACATGGGGTGACTACACCCAACACCCCCACAAGAAAAGTGTCTGAAGTAATTAATAAAATAGGTAGTAAGAGATGAGGTTCTATGCAGTGCCGGATTAAACACTGTGGTGGCCCCTAGGCACTCGAAATCTTGGGGACCCCCTTGCAAATTATTTCAGAGTTGGAGTGCCTGCCCCGCCACCCACAGTCCCCTCTGCAGCCTGCAGGCACCTTCTTAAAAGTCTCTTTTACTAAGCTGCAGGGGAGAGGTAGAGAGACAAACCTGGCAACAATGCCAGCTGCAGCCATGCCAAGCAAATTAGGCAAAGAGTAGCTCAGTTGCTGGGAGGGCTGCAAGCAGAGAGAAAACCAGGGGGGAACTGGCCTGGAGCCCCTAAAGATGCGGGGGCCCATAGGACAGTGCCTACTTGGTCTAATTGTAAATCCGGCTTTGGTTCTATGACTAATTGACAAATTCAGATGTAACAAGCCACCTGGTCCAAATGCCATACATCAGAGAATGTTGGATGAAATCTAGTATGAAATTGTTGCTCTCCTAGCAAATTGTCATTAGAATCAGCTTTTCTGCAAACAAATCAGAAGGTAGCAAATCTATCAAGGGTTTTGTTTTTTGGTTTTTGAGAAAAAGGATTCAGGGAGGATCCTTGAGCCAGTTATCATGACTCCGCTCTGGGTAAATTGAGGGCGACAGTTACTGAAGACATAATAAGGTATAGAGAGGAATGTACCCAAATGTCATGAGCCCTGATGAGGGGAAGGGATAACAAACCTGGAAGAGTTGCCAGCCAGTTTCTCAGCTGAACAACCAGCAACTGGCCCATCAGTCACTCTCCCCACATTCCAGGCACCAGTCTCAGCTGTTGACAATCAATTTCCTCCAAGTTCTCCTCCTCCCATCTCAAGAATTCAAAGCAGGCTCCAGAAAGAACTTTCAGAGCGAAGATGTGAGGCACGCTGATGCTTCAGATCTCTCAGCCCTGAGTTCTAGCAGAGTCGCAACCACCCAGGAAGCAGGCTGATTGAGGCTCCCATATAACTCCCACCCAGGACCTGGTAACCTTGTGGAAGCAACAAGTCTATTCTCTGGCTTGCATTCATGCTCCTTCCTGATCCTGACCTGCTTGAATTCCTTGGCACCCTGACCTTTTGGCTTTTGGATGCTGACTTCTGATTCCGGTTTGTGACTTTGCTTTGGTGACTTGGCTCATGCTTGACTTCCTGGACTTTGACCTTGGACTGGCTTTGGACTCCTGCCTGCCTGCGCCCTGAGAACGTGACACCAAATGGCTTCACCACCCCATGAATGAAAGGCTACTTTCTCCCCAGACTTTCCTTGCCACCTTGCAACCCCATCAGGAAGTCAAGGCTGAAAGCCATTTCTTGCCCTCCCCCTTGGCGGAGAACTGCGCCACTGTCGTGGGGTTCAAAAATCCACCCCCCTCAATTAGTGTCATCCATGGATCAGTAACAGGGGTGTGCAAAAAAAATTGCCTTTTTAAAAAACAGGTCTATTAGACTTGGGGGGGGGGGGGAATCAGTATTTAAAAAAAAATTCTCAGATACCAATACAGTATTTGGATTTATTTTTTTTTAAAAAGAATTTTTTCCAGGTCCAATAGTCTCAAGAAGAAAAATGCCAGTTTTTTTTTAAGCCACCCTGCCTCTGTGCCTGGCTTGGCTTCTCCTGCAGTGCAGTTTAAGCTGTGCTACAGGAGAAGTTGACCCCGGGATCTGTGTGTGGCAAGGAGAGCCCTGCGCCACCTTGGCTGAGGCTGGCTGCTCTTGCAGTTCAGTTTACAGAGAAGAAGACGACATTGGATTTATATTCCGCCCTCCACTCAAGAGTCTCAGAGCTGCCCTTTCAAGGACAACCTCTGCCAGAGCTATGGCTGACCCAAGGCCATGCCAGAAGGTGCAAGTGGAGGAGTAGGGAATCAAACCTGGTTCTCCCAGATAAGAGTCCGCACACTTAACCACTACACCAAACTGGCTCTCTGCAAGAGCAGCCAGCCAACCTCTGCCAAGGTAGTGTGGAGCTCTCTGCTCCCACCACCCCAACTGATCCTGGAAAAGGAGCCAGGCCACCCCAGCTGAGACAGAACAGAGCTCACAGCTCTCACCACCCCAGCTGATTCTAGGCTTCAAGAGGAGCCAGGCCAGCCCCAGGCAAGGCAGCATGGAGCACTTAGCCCAAGCCACCCCAGTTGAATCTCTCTTGCAGCTCTGATCTGAAAGCCACTTCTTGCCCTCCCTTGCCAGAGTACAGCACAACTGCCTTGGGGTTCAAACATTTGCCCCTCTCACTTAGTGCCACCCAAGGATCAGCACCAGGGGTGTGGGGGGGGGGGATTGGCATTTTTTTTTTAATTCAGGTCTATTGAACCCAGAAAAAATTCCACATTTCAAAAAAAAAATCTCAGATCCCAATACTGATATAGGGATCTGCTCAGAGCTGCAAGAGAGATTCAACTGGGGTGGCTAGGGCTAAGAGCACTACGCTGCCTCATCTGGGTCTGTCTCTTCTTCAGTATAGCTGAATGGATCCGAATAAAAGCCCCCCAAAACCTGCTTTTATTTGGGCTCAGCTATAGCAGTAGCCAATCAGATTCTCTGAATTCTCTGCTTCCATTTTTTTACTTCCTTACAAAAGGCTAAGGGTGCAACCTGAGAACAGGTTTTTGAGAACAATTATAAGCCAAAATGCCCTCAAAACAAGGTTGGGGAATTGTCAGGTGGGCACCTAGCTTAATAAGGATCTTTTATATGTGTATACAGGATCCACGTCCAGAAATTAATGCTTAAATTTATCAAGGACTCTAAGGAAAACAATTAAAATTTATTCCAGAAAAATATAGGCATACATACAAGGCAATGTGCTCATGAATCATACATACAGAGAGAGACAACACATGGGTAGACAAACAGGGTGATAATTACCAATCGTATTCTTCCAGGAAGGCTCCAAAGGCGACGAAAGAGGATGGCGGAAGTAGGACCCTCAACTGATCAGGAATCGGGGGTGGATCTGTACAGCGGAGATAGGGTACTGCTAGATGCACACATGAGTGGAGCTGGGTCAAAGGTTAAATAGACTACCTTCTAGTGGCACACTTTCTTCCGCGCCAATGATAGAGATGGTGTTCGCACGTAGCAACTCGAAACCATCCGTTCTTCTTGCTAGCACTCTTTCAGAAACATGGAGTGCTGCTTTAGCATTGTGGCTATTAGTACTCATAAGTCCTTTACAGTCTGGCAGCCAAACCCACGTCTCCTAGCAGATATGTGTCACTTGCTGGGGCTGGGTCAGGCAAAGTCCAGGGGCAGTCCAAGGTCTGTAGCTGGGGAGCAACGAGGTTCCAATATGCCAAAACCGAATCACAGTCCAGGTATCGCAAGTCAAAGGTCCAGGAGCCGAAGTCGGGGGTCCAGAAGTCAAAGTCAGAAGCCAGAGTGGATGCTAGAACGTCAGGTAAGTGACTAGTTGCTTCCACAAAGCCTTCTCTCAAAGCCCACAGCTATATAGCCCTCTGCTGTCTGTTGCCCATTTGGGCTAATTGCTGACTCAGAGGGCAGCCAGGATCCTGCTGAGACTCAAGCACCCTCACTCCTAGAAGGGCCAGAATCCTTTCAAAACTCAGGGCTCAGGGAGCGTCTTGCTCGTGAGCGTGCCACCCTCCTCCAGTCCCTGAGATCCTGACGCAGGCGGTCACGTACACGAGCCACCCGAGAGGGCGAGGCCGGGGGGCTTGGATCTTCTCCAGTAGGTGGCAGGGGCACGGGTGCAGGTGGCAGGGGTACAGTTTCTTCTGCAGGCTCAGCTTCTTCTGCAGGGTCCCCAGCACCCATGACAATGTGTGTGAGTTCAGTCTCCAGGCACCCTGGCAACCAGGCAGGTGACTATGATAGTCTGAATATTAGGGGTATTTTCTTACAATTTTCCCCCTCAAGACCTACGTTACCAACTGGATACAAGGTCTTGAATAACACAACAAACAAAAGTCCACAGCTGATCTTGCAGGCAACGTCCCTACTGAGAGCCAAGTACCAACTGGGGTGCTCCTCCTATCTACAAAAGGTGGAGCCACTAATCTAAAACTACTCAAAAATCAATTTGAAAATACAGTATCCAATGGGCCAAAGGCTACTTCCTCGAATACCACGATACGGGGACAACATACATTGGCAACATTGTCTGGCATACAGTATTAAAATACAAGGTTAAAAATCATTGAAATAAAAGTTAAGTTCCTAAAATCACTGCTGTTATCTTACCCAGATAAATAACAAGAATTGATTGATAAAGCACACACAATCATGACAATAATTGATTAGAAAAACACACAAGTACATTAGAATTCATGGTTACAAGTGAATTCATACACTATTCCCTATAACTAATCTAATACATTTGTTTTCCTAATTCTGTGTTAACCTTGAATCTTCTACTCTTCGTCTTCTCCCCCCCCCCCTCGATAAGTTCCTTATACTGGGGTTTGAAGAGGCTCTTCTTCCCTATATCCATTAAATAGGTGAATGTCCTGGCAGAGGGCGAGATAAAGGGTGCCTGGCTGCCGTCCTTAGTCTTCCCACCCCCCTTGTATGGAGAATGTCCAGGTTGAAGCCAAAATTTCCGCAGAGCATGCTCAATGCGGGGTTCTCCGACGTTTTCCGAGCCCGCTCAGGTTCCTTTGTCCCTCTCAGTCCTGGGCTCACATGGCATCGACCAGACCCAATTATGAGGAGGTTTTCATATGGATATGTAGAACAGACATGCAAAGGCTTCTGGGATAGATGTTTACACTCTTATTGCATTTGACATGTTAGTAAACAAAATACATAACATACAGTACAATAGGTTTCCCATTATCCAGACCCTGAGGTTCCATTTTTACAGTAAATGACCTGTACACACTGTATTCTTAAGGCACGTCAGTTGGCATGACCTGAGCACTAGTTGCTACGGATGGTCATGTGTCCTGGGAGCAAAAGACTGCTGGGTTGGCTCTCCGAACCAGGGAGTCTGTACCTGTATGGTGCCCCTCCTCTTGCACTGGGTTCGGAGAAGCCAACTCCACTTGCCTTCTCTCTTTTTAATCTAGAGCCTTTGTGGCTCTGGGAGGCCCAGTGTCAGCCTGGCCCTCTTTTAGGGCCTACTTGGAGTCCCTCTCTGGCTGGGAAGGGGGACTCCCCCTTTACACAGTAAGAGATAGACCATTCCAAAATTTAACAGCCTGTCACTCACTATGAGATCTGTCCCTCAACAAGCTTTTTCCTCACTTGAAGGGGGAGGGACCATTACAGTCTTGTGCCATACACTTCATGGTACACGTGCAGATATCCCTCGTGTCTATTCGGGCATATCTGGAACGTGGGCAGATTTATGCAAATGGGCCCGATTGTATGCAAAGCATGCTGGTAAACATATTTACAAATAATATTTCCCAAACATAATCATAAACATTGAAAATTTCATTTCCACTGAGTAGTAGTCTTCAGTAGACCTCCAGTGCTTAGATGTAGGTCATTTATTCTTGGGTCCCTTGGGGCACCCAGACCGGATGGGAAGGGCTACGGGCAGGGTGGAAAGGAACACTCTATGTGGAGGTGGTTCTCTCCAAACCCATAGGCAAGAGCAGGGGCTCGCCCCCTCGCTTCTGTCTTTGATGGCCTCGTGTTGGGCTCCATCGGGGTCCTGATACAGGCTCAGACTTCTCGGATGAGCTGATAAACTACCTCAAAGCCTAGCCCTTTTTAGGGCTACCTCTTTCTTGGTGAAAAACAGACTAGAAAAACATATACTTATTTATATCCATTTGAAAAACCCAATTTTTGTGACTTCTCCCGCCCGGGAGATGACAACTGTTAACTGGACACGTCATATGTTTTACCCAGTGTGGCCTCCTGCTGGTGGCCAAGGCAGCTTGCAAGGAACAGAGGGGAGGAGTGTAAGCACGGGTTTGCGTAGGAGGGGCCATGTAAATTACCCTTTTACAAAGCCTAGGACTTCCAGGCTTCTGCGTATTGTTTTCCCCAGAAACATATAACATATTGACATTGTCGTCCGACAATATACAATAATATTTTTGTACTAAGTTGTAAAATACACAGTGGCATTCCATAACTGTAAGTGACAAGCACTTCCCGCTGCATGTCTCAGCCTGGCCGACGTGAACTTAACCATTCCTTCTCCCACCGGGGGCTTGCGTGGCCCAGTCCAAACTCCAGATACTCTTAGTTTGAAATCTGGAGAGGATCTGTTCTGGCCCTTTGAGACCCTGGATAGGAGAAGTTTTTAGCTGGAGCTCCATGCTCCGGAGGGCAAGTGTCACTGCCTGTCCTCTTTTAACCCTCTGGGCCAATGGTATGGCCCTACCTTTTTTGGTAAAAGATAGATCCAAATAGTACTTCCATACATACAAGCTTTAAAAGAAAACTCATGTTCCCACCTTCCCTTGCGCCCGTGCGTCGGGTTGGAGCATGTGCAGAGTGTCTAAATGCAAATGATCCAAAACCGAGGCTGGCTGGGGGCAATGGATAGGCGGCAGGTTGGCCAAAAATACGCATACTGGCAGTTAGAAAGCCAAGAAAAAGATTTTAAACTTTGAGCAGGGATTACAAAAATCGTTTTAGTGAAGGGGCCGTGCCTACGTGGCTCTAGCTGTGACCAGATGGCTAGTTGGCAAGGATGGACTGTCCCGGAAAAGTAGCCGATTTCAGCTTCCTGATTTGGCTAATCTGGTTCCCTTCTGCAGTGATGCAGTCAAGGGCTGTACATCCAGATGGCTCTGAGGGTCAGGACAGTTTCTGCCCAGGTTTCAAACTCGGGTACTGTTGGGTAAAATCCTTCTTCTCTCCAGCTTCCGATTGCACTGAAGGCTCATGGAGATCCAGAGGGAACCCACGGTGTATGACAGCTTGTCATACACTGGCTGCTTGACCTTCTAGTGGTTCAGAGGGTCAGGACAGCTTATACCAAGCGCTACCCTGGAGCCCGGTAGTGAATGATTGTTTGTTGTGTGTTGAAGCTTTGACTCTGCCATTGGAGTTCCAACAAACAATCCTTTCAAAACTGTCAGGGTATCCGGAGTTTGGGAATACCTGTCCTAGGGCACTCTCCAGTTCGGACCCACACACATCTAGGGCTTTCCAGCCCTCCCTTCATGTGTTAAAGATATAACAATTCATACATAATAAAACTTAATGGCCAAGGTCTGCTGGCTTGAGACCCAGGCTAGAGGAAACGGCAAAAATGCAAAAGAGTTCTTAGGAGGAGAAAAGGCAAGGTCAAGACTAAACCATTGCTATTTTTCCTCGGTCAAGGGATAATACATCATGTTGTGGAACACTTCCACTTCCCTAATTTGTTTTCTCATCCAGCACCCAAGTCCAATTAGGGTTGCACAGAAAACTATTTGAAAGACCAAAATTATGACAATGGGATGCAATAGCACATTCAAAGCTGCACTCGAGGTTGGACTCCAAAATTGAGTCAAGGAACAAATGTTTCCCAATATCTTTAATTTTTGTAAAATCCTGGAGATCTCTTCACCATTGTATTTCACTACCATGGTTGCAGTGTCTCCAGCTCTTTTGATTTCCTGCAAGGTTTGCCTCAGGTGGGAATGGGTTAATAACGATCTGATCGCTTCTAGACCCATCCCTAGAAAAACTGGTTTAATCGATTTAAACAGGGCAGGTGCTATTACAATTTCCTCTCTAGTCCAGATGGGGACCGTGAACTGCGGGTCGCATCCCAGAATAGAAGATAAATTGCAAAAGCATCTATTTATTCCTGGAAGCATGGGTTGAATTTGGAAGGTGTTTATGATCACATAATCACAAAAAGTCCTCACGCATGCACACCCGTTTCCTAAATACACAAATGTGGAAGCGTTTTCATGCCACAGGGTGTAGTGACATTCTTGTGGGGAGTCCCTTAAAGGATTCACACAGGGGTGATGTGTTTGGAGGGTTTGCTCTTCGCAAATGAAACCCAAATTGTCTTTGTGCGCGCATGCTTGCAAATTCATGGCTTCCCATTCACTTCCATTAGTTCTAGCCCATTTATCTGAGTCTAGAGAGTACAGAACCTTGTTTGGTCCTGTTTGCAAGCGTAGTGGCAATCTGGCTGGTGTACCGTCCGCCTAACGCACCAGCCAGTGCCCTGCCGTCCTTGATGGAGGCTGTAACAGGCTGGGCATTGGAGCATCCTCGACTTATAGTCTTGGGTGACTTCAATGTCCATGCCGAGGACGCAGCTTCCACTCGCGCGACGGACCTAGTGCTTTCCATGGCAGCACTGGGACTTTCCCAATATGTAACAGCGCCCACACACCAGGCTGGGCACACACTAGACCTGATCTTCACGGCGGGAGTAACAGTGGGTCAGATATCTGCTGAGGCAGTGCCATGGTCTGACCACCAGGTCCTGAAGGCCCGTGTGGACGTACCACCCCTGTCCCGTTTAGGCGGTGAGCAGATTTTGGCTCGCCCGCGTAGTCAGATGGACCCATTGTGGCTTCAGATGGCTATGCAGGACCCTTGGCCTACCGGCGACTCGTTGGATGGACTGGTGGAGACCTGGAACAACCGGCTCTCCGACGAAATCGCCCCCAGATGTCCTCTTCATCCTCGATCACGATCCGCTCCGTGGTATACCCCGGAGCTGCGATCGATGAAACGACGATTAAGATGACTAGAGAGACAATGGCGTCGCGCTCGTGACGAAGCTACGAGAACATCATATAGGTCATTTATGAGGGCCTATGAGATGGCTATTTGGACTGCAAAGAAGGAACACTTTGCATCCAGAATCGCATCTGCAACCTCGTGCCCAGCACAATTGTTTAGTATAATTCGGTCATTAACAGAATTGCCGCAGGGCAAACAAAATAGTAGAGAATTGGAAACAGGCTGTGAGGCTTTTGCGAGCTATTTCGCAGATAAGGTCTCGTCACTCCGACATGACCTACCCGCCATAATTAATACAGTAGATGAACTTGGGGCACCGAGCACGTCTTCTGGTTCAATTCTGGATTCCTTGCAGCTGTACGCCCTACGACCTGTAGGTTAGATCCGTGCCCGTCTTGGCTTATAAAGGCTAGCCAAACGTGGCTACGTGAACCACTACAGGACATCATCAATAGGTCCCTGATTGAAGGGATCTTTCCCACACCTCTTAAAGAGGCAGTGGTCCGTCCCCTCTTAAAAAAACCATCAGCAGACCCGGCCACATTGGCGAACTATCGGCCGGTGTCAAACCTTCCCTTTCTGGGTAAGGTCATAGAGCGGGCGGTGGCGACTCAGCTGCAGGGATTCCTGGAGGACACTTCCGCACTGGATCCATTCCAGTCCGGCTTCCGGCCAGGTCACGGGACGGATACAGTTCTGGTCGCCCTCATGGATGATCTTATGCGACATCTGGATCAGGGCGGCTCTGCAGTGCTGTTGTTATTAGATCTGTCAGCCGCTTTTGATATGGTTGACCACCAGCTACTGACTGACAAACAGGGTGATAATTACCAATCGTATTCTTCCAGGAAGGCTCCAATGGCGACGAAAGAGGATGGGGGAAGTAGGACCCTCAACTGATCAGGAATCGGGGGTGGATCTGTACAGCGGAGATAGGGTACTGCTAGATGCACACATGAGTGGAGCTGGGTCAAAGGTTAAATAGACTACCTTCTAGTGGCGCACTTTCTTCCGCGCCAATGATAGAGATGGTGTTCGCACGTAGCAACTCGAAACCATCCATTCTTTTTGCTAGCACTCTTTCAGAAACATGGAGTGCTGCTTTAGCATTGTGGCTATTAGTACTCATAAGTCCTTTACAGTCTGGCAGCCAAACCCACGTCTCCTAGCAGATGTGTGTCACTTGCTGGGGACTGACCGCCTCACCGATGTGGGGATACAGGGATCTGCCTTGCAGTGGCTGACTTCCTTTCTCCAAGATCGGGGACAAAGGGTGGTGATAGGGGAGGAAGCATCCCAGAGGCATTCTATTAGTTGTGGGGTGCGGTCCTATCCCCGATGCTATTTAATATCTATATGCGCCCCCTTGCCCAGATTGTCAGGAGGTATGGACTGGGTTGCCATCAATATGCGGATGACACCCAGCTCTACCTAATGATGGGTGGCCAGTCTGACTGTACCCTGGAAAACCTAGACCTGGCATTACAAGCCGTGGCCTCTTGGCTCAGACTGAGTCGGCTGAAATTGAATCCGACGAAGACGGAGGTTCTCTACCTGGGTCGGGGCGGTCCGGGGAGAGAGATCCAGCTGCCGGCCCTTGACGGGGTGCCACTGATACCGGTCCCCAAGGTCAAGAGCTTAGGCGTGCTCCTTGAGTCCTCCCTTACAATGGAGGCTCAGGTGGCAGCCACTGTTAGATCTGCCTTTTTCCATCTTCGGCAAGCACGGCAGCTGGCCCCTACCTGGAGCGCAGCGACCTAGCGACGGTAATCCATGCTACGGTCACCTCAAGAATAGATCACTGTAATGCTCTCTACATGGGGCTGACGCTAACCCGGAGACTACAACTAGTGCAGAACGCTGCGGCACGGCTGTTAATGGGGCTACCACGACGGGAGCACATTCAGCCAGTGCTGAGAGAGCTGCACTGGTTGCCTGTTGTGTTCCGAGTTCGCTTCAAGGTGTTGGTACTAACCTTTAAAGCCCTTTATGGTCAGGGACCTGCCTATCTACGGGACCGCCTTTCCCCATATATCCCCCAGAGAGCACTGCGATCAGGGACAAAAAATCTGCTGTCTGCCCCTGGCCCAAAAGAAGCCAGGCTATGTGCAACAAGATCCAGGGCTTTCTCGGTGGCAGCACCAGAACTTTGGAACACCCTCCCAGAAGCTATAAGGGCCCTGCGGGATTTGTCGGCATTCCGCAGGGCCTGTAAGACCGAACTGTTTAGACAGGCTTTTCTGGTTGACTGAAAATGGGCTGCCACCGGACATCCTACAGAAGCTGGCGATCATAGTCAGAACCCAATACCGCCAGACTGGATTGAGACAGCGCAAATAGTTTTAAATTGATAAGTGAATTATGGTTTTATATGTTTTATGGAATTGATTGTTTTTATGATATTGTAAGCCGCCCTGAGTCCGCTTGCGAAGAGGGCGGGATATAAATGTAAAGTAATAAATAAATAAATAAATAAATAAATAAATAAATAAATAAATAAATAAATAAATAAATAAATAAATAAATAGGGTGCACATAGAAAAATCTTTTTGCATGAGGCATCAGGAGTAGCAATCTTAATTCCTGAGTCTCTGCTAAGAAGGAAGTATTTACCAGCTTCCACCATGATTCTAGTTCCAATTCCAGGTCTGGAATTTCGGGTCTGATTAGCTGCTTAATCTCTAAAGGAATATGCCCTTCAGTTGCCTGCCTGATGATACCCATAGCCATAGCCAAATTCATAGACTGTGCTTGGGTGCACGCTAGTGCCATTGATATATTTCCTTGTAGAGATTGAGTGCCTTTCAGTAAAAGAGCAAAATCTCTTTCAATTTTCCTTTCCCAATTTACCAAGATTGAACTGATGGAATGCTGAACATCTGATATTGTGTGGAATGAATCATTAATGGGCTTGCCCAGCTGAGACATATAGGAGGTGGCATAGACAAATTTGTTGGCTAGGATCTCAATATTCATAGAGTCTAGCACAGCCACTCCTCCAGCAACTGGCGCAAGCCAGTCTCCTACAGACCGCTTAGATCTGTGGTGGGTTGTTCCTGCTCACAGCTGTAGCCAAGCTTTCCAACCTTTATTGCTGGGTTCCAAATAGGGAGCACATTGAGGAAGCCGCTCCATGGTGTTCAGTCCAGTAAGACTGACACATATTTCTTTTAGCAGCATTTGAGGTTGGATTAGAACCTGCTCCCTTATATCTCTTTTCACAACGTGTGAGCCAATTACATTTGGTTTCTGGAGTTGGTTTCTTGGAGGGTCTCGTTGCTGGCTATCAATGGGTTAAATTGCAGCCGCATGAGATTGGATGTTCCAATAGTCAAGGTATAGTCTCCTTCCTCAAAAAGAAGTTCCATTCTGAAAGTTCCTAGCTTGGTGAATTACATAGCAGCCAAATGTTTCCCTTTGCACCGATTGTCTAACATAATAAACCAATCTGGGGGGCCCTTCTTCTTGAGCTCACTCTTGGAGACTATCCAGTTCTGATCTTTCCACATTGTCACATTAAATTGGTACGCCCTTCCTTTAGGCGAGCTTATGGCAAGGGCTACCTTTTGGATCTTCCTAGAGCCAATTGTGACTATTAGTTTAAAGGGAACCCCTGCTTTCCATACTGCAGTCGACAAAATAGCTACGTCGCAGTATGGCCCCATGTTCTCTAGAAAGCTTGTAGAGGCTGGAGTGAAGTTTGGGATTACCTTTAACTCTTTTGGTGGCAGTTTGTGTGGGCCTTTTGGAACATATGTGCAATGTAATGGCACCAAGGGTCTTCCTTTATCAGCATGGGAGAAACAATAAAATTCCTGCACATCTGCTCTTGTTCCTACACACAGTAAAACAAGATCTGGAGGTCTAATCCATTCTTCATCACAACTACGAAAGTCATGACTACTTGTTGGAAGTAGACATCATTCTCCTTGTAATTGGACAACAACTTTACATAACATCACTTCCTTGTGATTCAAGCTGTTTTTACATCTCCAATGAGAAAAGGGGGCCACAATGTTGTCTGTTAAACAATTTTGTGGACCAATGACCAACAACATAACATACAATGACCAGCATATCAATCTCACCTTTCCCTTCCTGATTTCTTTATTGACATAACTTCCCATAGTGTGTACCTAGGGATAGAATGACAAAAGCTACACTGTTGATCACCCTTTGGTCCTTACAGTCTAGAGATAGTAGAAGGAGAAAGGAGACAGAGATGATAATAATAATAATAATAATAATAATAATAATAATAATAATAATAATAATAATAATAATAATAATAATAATAATAATAATAATAATATTTTATTTTTGTATCCCGCCCTCCCCGCCAGGCGGGCTCAGGGCGGCTAACAGACATGTGTAAAAATAAAAAAAAATGAGTGTAAATTCTAGGGTAGTGTTTTCCTGCTTTTCTCTATCACACCCCCCTCAGATTTCTGTGTACATGTCTATGTGCTATCAGAAATCTCTTAACACTAAATTCTTCAGGTTGTATCTAGCGTCATGAATGTTTCTCCTATTGAGAAATCCACTAAATCTGTGCAGGGCATGACTGAGATTTGACGGATCTCTACCCTCTCAGGAGGTTGCAGGGTTACTGCCTGCTGAAGCTGGGCTGTATTGTTAGGTGTCTTCCCTTTCCATTCTTTCAGCTGAAAGCAATGGAAATATTTGTACCAAGTTTGTACCAATTAATTGTCACCTGGTATACAGCGGGGCTAATCCTTTGTGTAATTGGGACTGGACCTTGCCACTTAGCCTCCAGGGAATGTTCGTCTTGTGAGAATTTCCTATAGAGTACTAGTTTTCCGGAATCCCATACACGAGAGTTTTTAACCCAACCCAACCTCTGGTCCATGCTGAGCTGTGCTATTTCCTAGCTGCTTAGCTACCTCCATGTGGATGTTGTGGATTTCAGCAATTAAGGATTGCACCCATGCATCATTCACTACCACTGGCACTAGGTCAGAAGGAAGTTGTGTTTTAAGCCAGAATGCTTCAGGCAACATCATTTTTCTTCCTGTCATAACCATGTGTGGCATGTGGCCGTGAACTGCGGTAGTTCCTCTGATGGCCTTAAGGATGATTGGGAGCTTCTCATCCCAGTCTCTGCCTGAGGATTTAACTACCTTGCGTAGAGCTTCCTTGATGATTCTATTAGTCCATTCAATGGCCCTGGATGCTTGTGGGTGCCCAGCAATATGAAATCGCTGCTCTACTCCGAGGGCTTTGCAGAGTTCTTTGGTTACTTCCCCAATGAAATGTGAGCCTAAATCGAAGTCGACCCTCGGGATCCCCCAACGAGTCCATAGATGACTGAACAGAATTTTAGCCATGGTCATTGCTATGTTGTACTTGCATGGGAATGCCTCAACCCATTTGCTGAACAGGTCAATCACTGTGAGGCAGTACCGGTTTTGAGCTGAACGAGGGAGGGGGCCGATAAAGTCAATTTGTATACGTGCCCAGGGCCCTTCTATTCTCTGGTGCTGGATGGGAGCTTTGGGGCCAGTGGAATCAGCATTTACCATGGCACACGCTAGGCAATTGTCCACCCATTGTGCTACCTCTTGGCGCATGCCTGGCCACCACCCTGTTTCTCTCACTCGTTCCAGAGTTAGATCTTTTCCTCGGTGCCCTTGATTGTGTACAAATTTAATTAAATCACCCCTAACTTGATTGGCACAATCCAATGTTTTCCCCCTTTGCTATCAACTGCCCAATAAATTCCATCCTGTTGCTCAATCCTGTATTTGCCTGTGCTGTCCTGCTGAGCTTGGGCTAGCTGGAGTACTTCTGGGTCATCTTTCTGGAGTTCTGCCAGGTCCATCAGGACCTTCCGCTTTTTGCTCTGCATCCTAGTCATGTCTGGTTGCAAAGGAAAAACCGGAGGGGAGCGGAAAGGGTTTGTGTCCACAAACGCAGCTTCCTTGGCAATAGTGTCTACCCTACTGTTCCAAATGCTGACCTCAGTATTATTCCTCTGATGTCCTTTCACATGTGTAACATGAGTAGGGCTTGTCCTAGCTTCTACCTTGTCCACTACCTGGATCCATTTTTCCACATGTGCTACTGGTTTCCCCTCACTATTTTTCCACCCTTGCTGTTTCCATATGGGAAGCCAAACTGTTACTGCTTGCACCGTCCAGTGAGAGTCAGTTAAGATTGCCAATGGAACATCAAGAGGTTCAAAACTGAGGATGGCTAGCACAGCTTCCACTTCCGTGGCTTGACTAGAGTGAGGGGGGACTGTCCCTTTAAGAACTAGAGAGTCCTGTACTCTAATGGCTCTGTAGCCGGTTCAAGCAGAGCCATCAACGTGGAAGGAAGACCCGTCACAGAACCAACATACACATCCCTGTTGTTTGGCTTCTGCTAAAGTCATTCCTCCCATTGCTGGCCAAGGTGCGTGTTGCACAATGGGCAAAGGGCACTCGTGCTCTTCCCCAGTCACAATGAGGCCATATGGAGAAGGAGGCTCTTTCTGTTCTTTTTGAAAATCTACCCCTCTGTTTGTCAATGCCAGTGTCCACTGAGCAATGCGCTGGTTGGAGACCTGTCCATCTTTCACTTTCCCTGACAGAATGGATTTAAGAGGAGAGTGCATGGTCTGCACAACTACCCTAGCTCACCCTATGATGAAGTCCCAGTGAGTAAGGCTCCAGACAAGTGCTAGACAACTTTCTCACATGGGGAAAACTTTTCTTCCACAGCAGAGAGGTTCCATGAAGCATAAGCTATCACCCGTTGAACTCCTGCCTGCCACTGGATCAGGGTTGCGCCTAGGCTGTGTTCAGAGAAAGCCAATTGAATATAGAAGGGCTGTGTCACATCAGGATACGCGAGAGCAGGTGCTTTTGCTAGGCTCATCTTAAGCTCTACAAATGCTTTCTGCTGCTCGGGTCCGCATTGCCAAGCCACATCCTTTTCCAAAAGCTCGTAAAGAGGACGCGCTTTTTCTGAGAACAGCTCAATGAAGTCTCGGGAGGAGCTGAAAGTTCCCAGTAGGGCTCTCAGTGAGTGGATGTCTGTGGGAGCAGGGAGCTTAGAAATTACTTCTATCCTCTGGGAGTCTGACGTCCTGCCTTCTGCCCCTAGCGTAATTCCTAGGTACTTCACCTCAGTTTTTACCAACTGGGCTTTCTTTTTGCTAGCCTTGAATCCAGTTTCCTGTATGAGACTGAGCACTTCCTCAGTGACCTCCCAGACCTTTTGTTCTGTTTCTGCATGTATAAGCACGCATCAACGTAGCTTAATGCGTGATCCCTTGAATCTGGTTGCACTACACATGCATGGCAAATGCTCAGACTTGAGTGGAAGCCTTGGGGCATCCGCTTAAAGACATACTGCTGGCCGCGAAAAGTGAACGTGAATTTGTACCAACAGGACTCATGTAAGAGGATCGAGTGGAATGCATTAGCCAGGTCCAAAATGCTGTAGTATTTGGACCCTGCAGCAATGGCTGCCACGATCTCATTATACTTAGCAACCACTGGAGCAACGGGAGGGGTTACTGCATTCAGGGCTCTAAAATCAACTGTCATCCTCCAAGTAATTCCGTCTGTTTTCAAAACTGGCCACAAGGGGGCATTGCAGATGGATTGCATTGGAAGAATGACATCCCATTTTAGAAATCCTTCTATTGTTTTCCCTATGCCTGCCTCTGCTTCGGTGGGGTATTTGTATTGACGCTGCAGAGGGGGATTCTTGCCTTCAATCAAGACACAGGCTTTCTTTACAGTCCCGCACTCGGCCTTGTCAGTAATCCATACCTTGGGAAACTTTTGAACCCATACATCTTCAGTGAGGGATGCTAGTGGGAGAGGTGCCTTCAAAGCTGCACACCGGTGAATAGCATTAATGAATTCTGGCCCTCCTGCAATCTGCCAAAGGAGGCAGTTGGCCATATCAACTGTTAGTCTTTCCTAACTGTTAGTTAGGAAAGGCGCTTCTATCATGCCATTGTCTTCTCCCTGATTGCTACAGGATTTCATGACGGAGTGAAGCCTGCCTACGGTGACTGAGATCTTCTTCCAGATGTATGTGGCATGACTGCCACCTGCATACCCTGCCACTTCCATAGTTTTCTCAGTCTGGGTTCCTTGTGTCACTAACCTAGGACGGAGCACATTAATGGAGGCTCCTGTGTCCACTAGCAATGTGGCAGATTTGCTGTACCCTGGAGCCCCAACGTCTGCACTAGCACTGTGTCCACTAGCAATGTGGCAGATTTGCTGTACCCTGGAGCCCCAATGTCTGCCTTTACCGTTGGTCTCCCCCACATATTAGGCTGTAATCTATTAGGGAGATCAGTGGGCTCCGGGCACCCCTAGCACAAATCCATGACCTGAAAGAAGGGGTTGTTTGTGCATTCCTGCGTTTGCACAACAGCCATGGGAATGTAAGGAGCTGACGGCTGCTGGAGAGGAGGTGCGGACAGATACACAGTCCCTCTTTCCTTCATTATCTCCAACGCAGTACAGTGGTATCCACATTGTCCATGTTCTCTCCTGCATTGACCAGGAATTTCCAGATTTCCCTCCTGCTATCCCCTTCTTCTTGAGTCCTATGAACTGCACTCAGGTCTGGATACATTTTCTGAGGCTGTGCAAATTGATTATTTCAGTCCTGGGAAGTCTTTGGGCTACCCTGGTGGCCTCCCTGGGGTTCAGTGCCTATCTCTGTAGAGGGATTACTGTGCGGAACGTTAGCAACCTGCTTCCGTTTTCTGGACTTTCCTCGTTGTCTGGTTTGGCTCCCTCCACTCTTATGCGGTGGAGGCTCTCCTGTGTTTGGCATGGGGTTCTGAAGGTTTGCTTGCCTCTTTTGATACTGGGAGTGAGGTCCATTATTAGCGTACGTTACAGTGTTAACGGCCTCTTTTACCTTCTCTTTCCTCCCAGCCTTATTCTGCCTCTTTAGCTTGCTCAGAATGTGCTAACATGCTCTATATTAGCTTCTAATTCTTCCCATCTAGGATTCCTAACATTTCCTAGTCCTAATAGCTGTTGTGTGGCCATACTGAGTCCCATAATGACATCACTGACAAACTCCTCATTGTCATATTCAGGATCTGCATTTTCACCAGGGAATACAATATCTGCTGCTGCAGCCAAGAACTTTTTCCTAGTTAGATAATCCATTGGATCTTCCTCAGGACTCTGTACAGTTTGGTTGTAAAGGTATTTAATAGTATCTCCATCCCATGTGGCAGATATTATTGCAGCCATCCACTCCGAGGTGGTGAGAACACTAGCGTTCCTGCGATCTATGGTACGTTCTATGATGGTCAGTTCCTGGCCTGTTGCCGCTTCCTTTAGGACCTGGTTCAATTCACCAATTGTAATGCCCGGATATTGCTTCCGAGCTCGAACCATCCACATAATGGATGTGTCTCTAGTGTACGGTCCTAGGAACTGGTGCGCCATTTTCACGTCTTCCAATCGCCAAGGTCTAGTCTCCCTCACTATCCTTATAGCTTCAGATACATCCTCCTTTCTAGTGGTAGTTTTCTTAACGACCATGGGACAGATGGGGGCTGCCTCTTCTAAGTTGTGAAACTCAACCTGTTCGTCCTCTCCTGACTCCTCCTCTGATGAGAAATCATAAAGCGCAGAGGGCGAAATTGCTGAGATCAGGGCTCCCTTTACTTCCAACTGCTGTTTGAGTTCTGCTATCTCTTTTTGGCAAGCAACGTGACTGGCCGTGTCACGTGTTTTCTTGTTTTTCTCTGCCAGATACTTAGCAGCGATCTGCAATTTATTGACCTGAGCTTGGCTTTCCTCATATTTTTGCTCAAATTTGGCTACTTGTTGCTGTGCTCACTTTAAGGCTAGCAAAGTATCTTGGTGGGCAATGGTTAAAGTGCGCTTTTCCAATCTAACATGCAACACTTCTTCCTGCAGATCTCCATTTTCTATTTCCAAGTCATTATTTTCCTTCATGATTTCTTGGACATAGGCTTCATGGGCTATTTCTTGCTCTCTGATCTTATTCTGGGCTTTGGCCACCTCTTGCTCACATGTTCTATGCATGTCTTCCTCCTTAGCTAGATGTGTTTTCTGCATACTTTCCTTCTCAGCTAGATGGGTTTTCTGCATCTGTTCTACCTCTTGGTCCTTTTGCTCCAGCTGTTCCTGCAGCTGCTTAATAACAGTGGAGCTATCCTTGAGGGCTGTGAACAGTCCCCATGATGTGTAAAGATCCATCTTACCAGGGACTTTACACAACGATCCTGAAATGAGTCTCGGAAGAGTTGGTACGGATCAGGACTAGTAAATGATCTTTTCACCCATGGGTTACTTCCTTTCTTCGCAAGTCATTTCTCTAGCTTCAGGAGTTCTTTCTCTTCCTTTGCAAAGAGTGTCATGGTAAACACGTGGGTTGGTTTCTTGGGGAAGTTACGCTGCCCTCACACCAAGGTCACTTTGCCACGACGCAATGAAACCAGGACTTACAGGAAGAAGTTCTCTGCCAGCTAATCTGTTCAGTTTATTCTCACTGTAGGATTTGCTCGGCCTCGAGAATTACAAGGGGAAATTCCTTGCCAGTTCATCTGTGCAGTTTCTCCTCACTGTAGGACATGTTCTGGACCCCAGGAATTAAAAGGGAAAGTTCTCTATTAGCTCATCCTTTCAGTTTATCCTCACTGTAGGCTTTGCTTGGCCCCGAGAACTAACAGGGGAATGCCTAATTGAAGCTGATCCATTCAGCCTGCTTACTCCTAGGACTTTTCTTCCGTGCCCTACACTAGGGTCGTCTGCAACTGGCAGAGGCAAACCCCGGGACTTTTCTAGGTGTGTGCCTAGAGGTGATCCGTTTACCTTGCCCAGCTCTAAGGACTTTTACATGTGTGGATGCGTGTAAAGTGTATGTGCATGTGTGCACGGTGCTCCAAGTAAAGTGAAAATGCGGGAAGGTAGCCCTATCCGTTCAGAAACAATACTAACCTATCCTGACGTTCCCTCCCCAGACAGACGCATTCAGGAAGGCCTCGGGACAGCGGCTGGACTTCACAAGATTCTACCCTTGCATTCCAGGCAGGCTCAGCCCCTTTCGGCAGTATCTGGCCCTCTGAGTGAGGCTAAAGAATCTGTGCTGAATGATAGAGCGGGAGCAGCCCAATCCACAATATAGAAATGCTCTCTAGAGCCATTCACACAGTCAAGAATCACTCATTCATTCACACAATAGCCTAGCTAGCAAGACTTTTTGGATGGTGTAATCCCGCGTCTGGCTGTTTGAAGACATGCGTGTCGACTCACATGTATTCACACAGTCAGGATTGCCCAATGCTTTCTCCACCAATATCTGTAAGCCGAAATGCCCTCAAAACGAGGTTGGGGAATTGTCAGGTGGGTACCTGGCTTAATAAGGATCTTTTATCTGTCCAGAAATTAATGCTTAAATTTATCAAGGACTCTAATTAAGTAAAACAATTAAAATTTATTCCAGAAAAATATAGGCATGCATACAAGGCAATGTGCTCATGAAACATGCATACAGTCCTAGGAAAAATAGAAAGAGAGAGAGAGACACACAACACATGGGTAGACAATCAGGGTGATAATTACCAATCATAGTCTTCCAGGAAGGCTCCAATGGTGACGAAAGAGGACGGGGGAAGTAGGACCCTCAACTGATCAGGAATTGGGGGTGGATCTATACAGCGAAGATAGGGTACTGCTAGATGCACACATGAGTGGAGCTGGGTCTGAGGTTAAATAGACTACCTTAGACCCTCAGGGGATGGGAGGTACAGGGGCGGAGAACAGGGAGGCTCTGCAGTGACCATAAGGGCTGGACTTCTGCAGTAGCCAATAGCAAGTTAATTGGTGGCACCTAATTGGGTACCCATAACTGACCAATGAACAAGCTTGGGCCCTGGTTTCCAGATTAGACTTCCAGGTAACAATGGGCCAGGGTGGGGATGCTCCAGGATGACCGTTGGGGAGAAGAATGGGGGAAATCACTGGGTGGAGGAGTGCTTAAACTTATTTAAAATGGTGACAATAGATGGCCAAATTACTACCTAGGTAGTACCCGGTTTATACAAAGAACTTGGCTCTGGTTGAAGATGGTCTTCCTCTTCAGTGTTCTTCTTGACACCAGTCTTTGTCCTTAGTTCCATTGGACAAAGGTTTAGACGTTTAGGGTCCATGCCTAAATAAGCTTGATGGCCTCATGGATGGGTGACATCTGTAGAGTACATGAGCCTCCCGCTTTGCTGAAATGGAGTCTTGGCACTGCTGGAAGATAGCTGGTGTTAGCCTCCCAAAGTGGATTCTATGGTCAAGGTTGAAAACTACGTGACCTGGATAGCCCCTAGTGGCGCACTTTCTTCTGCTCCAACGATAGAGATGGTGTTTGCACGTAGCAACTCGAAACCATCCGTTCTTCTTGCTAGCACTCTTCCAGAAACACGGAATGCTGCATTAGCGTTGTGGCTGTTAGTACTCATAAGTCCTTTCCAGTCTGGCAGCCAAACCCACGTCTCCTAGCAGATGTGTGTGAGTTCAGTCTCAGGCACCCCTGGCAACCAGGCGGGTGACTACGATGTTCTGAATATTTTCTTACACAATCCTTAAAATGCCCAAGTATGCACCTTCTGTGGCTCTCAAATTAAAAATAGGTTTTATGTGACTTATAAATTTGCCCTGGTAGGAGCCTTTAGATTCAGAATTCAACTTCTGTTCATTAGTGATCAGAATAATTTTCTTCGTTGTCTCATGATCCTTATACTTCAGCTTGGCTTGACCCAATAGGTGAGAAATTGACCCCTCCTTTTTTAATATTCATGGGGCTAAGGAAAGCTATTGTAGAATCAGCAATCAATGACTGTATAAAGGATGTAAACTTTGGCTAAAGCACACAGAGTGTGTTCTTCCCCTTCTATTCAATTAAGCTACAATGATCCTGCATCACTATACACATTATATATCAATATTCACTATGTCAAGATATCACCAAACGTTTATGCTGGTTAGATGGATTAACATTGTACCATCGGCACTGATAACACAAAGAGATTTTTTGAAAAATTCTATTTAATCGTATGCCCGTATTGATAAATGGATTGAATCACTAGTACATGTGTTATTTCATTGTAGATTTTTTATACAGGAACACTTGGATATACTGGAACCCATGTTCATTGACAAAAAACTTTTTGGGGCAGAAGACTCTCAACATCTTATTGGCTGGGGTTGACTAAGGAATTATGTTTCTGAAGCTAAATTGAATTACATTTCTGAAACTAAGCTGAAGAATTGTTTCTGAATTACATTTCTGAATTATGTTTCTGAAGCTAAACTGCAGCCAGGCTGTTAATGGGGCTTCCTTCATGGGAGCACATTCAGCCTGTGCTGAAAGTGCTGCACTGGCTACCTATTCCTTACCGGATTCTCTCCAAGGTGCTGGTTATTACTTTTAAAGCCCTATATGGCCAGGGACCTGCATATCTTAGGGACCGTCTTTCCCGACATGTACCCCAGAGAGCACTTCAGTCAGGGTCACAAAACCTGCTCTTGATCCCCAGCATCAAAGAGGCCAGGCTCAAGATGACCAGAGCCAAGGCCTTTTCTGTTGCGGCCCCTGGCTGGTGGAATGAGCTTCTGGAGGAGGTTAGGACCCTGCGAGAGCTCTCAGAATTCTGCAGGGCCTGCAAAATGGTGCTCTTTCACCAGGCATTTCTGAAATAAAACTATGAGAACAGAAAAAGCAGATACTAACCATGCGGCCCAATCCTCGAGGATCGGGTACAAAGGGTGGCAATTGGGGGTGAGCGGTCCCGGAGGCGCACACTGGATTGTGGGGTGCCCCAGGGGGCAGTTCTCTCACCAATGTTATTCAATATCTATATGCGCCCTCTTGCCCAGATTGCCAGGAGATATGGACTTGGGTGCCATCAATATGCAGATGACACCCAACTTTATCTGCTGATGGATGGCCGGCCTGACTGCGTCCCTGAGAATTTAGACCGGGCCTTGCAGGATATGGCAACTTGGTTGAGGAGGAGCGGGCTGAAACTGAATCCAGCGAAAACAGAAGTCCTTTGTCTGGGTCGGGGCGCTCGGGAAGGGGAAATACCTCTTCCAGTCTTCGACGGGGCGCCGCTGAAAGCGGCGCACCGGGTTAGGAATCTGGGAGTTTTACTGGAGCCTTCATTATCAATGGAGGCCCAGATTGCAGCCACTGCCAAGTCAGCATTTTTCCATCTAAGGCGGGCAAGGCAGTTGGCTCTCTTCCTAGAGCGCCAAGATCTGGCAACGGTACTTCACGCAACGGTCACCTCGAGATTGGATTACTGCAATGCCCTCTACATGGGGCTGCCTCTGTACCGAACCCGGAAGCTGCAGCTGGTGCAGAATGCAGCGGCTAGACTGTTGCTGGGGCTTCCTAAATGGGAGCACATACAGCCTGGACTGCGCGAGCTGCACTGGCTGCCAGTTATATACCGGGTTCGTTACAAAGTGCTGGTCATTACCTTTAAAGCCCTATATGGTCGAGGACCTGTCTACCTTAGGGACCGTCTCTCCCCATATGAACCCCAGACAGCACTGAGGTCAGCCGGAAAAAACTTGTTGACTACTCCTGGACCGAGAGAGGTGAAGCTGCAATGCACCCGTAACCGGGCCTTCTCCTCTGTAGCCCCGAACCTATGGAACCAACTTCCAGAGGAAATGCGGGCCCTGCGGGATCTTGAACAATTCCGCAGGGCCTGCAAGACCTTCCTCTTTCGACTGGCTTTCACTGATGAAGAAAGAAATTGCTAATGATAACCGCCATCATAAAAGACCAAATGGCATTAGCACTTTTACTAATTTAATTAATTAATTTTTAAACTTAATCAGAATTTTAATGTTTAAATGTAATTTGTTTTCTTTGCCTTTCTTTGTATTGTTGAAATTTAAATGATGCTGTTAGCCGCCCTGAGCCTGCTCCAGCGGGGAGGGCGGGATACAAATAAAATTATCTATCTATCTATCTATCTATCTATCTATCTATCTATCTATCTATCTATCTATCTATCTATCTATCTATCTATCTATCAGAAACAGACATCATTTGACCCACCTCGAACATTCTTCTGTGACCTGGGACCTTTTTCTTGATAGGACACCTAGCAGCAATAGCTAAATAACATTGACTGAATAAACTTATCAACTGAATTACCAAGCAGATGCTCTACCACTGAGCCACCGTCCCTCCCCTTTTGGTAAATGAATTCTATTAATCCCTTCACAATATCACACTTTTCCAATTGTTTCTGTAAGATCACTTTGAGCAAGTTTTTCTATAGAAGGTATTATCACAGATGCTTGGTTTAGCAGTTTCAAAAACTGTGAATTTGTGTCTGCAGAGATAACATGCCTCTTCATCACAGCAAAAATGTAACAACATAAACATACAGAGTTAAGAAACTTTGGTCATCTGCAAATCTATGTGCACAGAATCAACCCCTTAACTCTTTTTCTGTGTTTGTATATCTGACGCTTATATCCAGAATTAAACTTTCTTGTTTTAAAGGTGACACTAGACTCAGACTTTGTTCCAAACCTTAAGTAGTGAGTGTTTGTGAGAGCTATCAATGGGATGAGAGAGGGCTGAAAGCAATTAACCTCTATTCAGTTTCTTGTCCTTTAGCTAACAGATAAACTTGGAAAAAATGTGCAGTTTTGCTGCCCCAAATCTCAGTACTGTGATGTAGCTCAAAGTGGCTGGTATTTCGATGATGATGTAGTAGTAGTAGTAGCAGCAGCAGCAGTAGTAGCGGCAGCAGTAGTTACAACCAGCAGAAACACCAAAAATCACAAAAAGGGAATCATTTTTCAAGTCACTAAGATTCTTATTCAAGCTTGATGCAAAGCTATTAAAGGGGGGGGGGGGGGTAATGATGTTGTTGGGCATAAGGGAAAGGCTAAACCAGCTAAATCAGGCCTCCCTGCAGCTCCAAAATCAGGTTTATAAGGTCACATGTACATTGGCCTTTAGCTGCTCCAAATAAATGTATTGCCTGTACAGTGCCATCCTAAACAGAGTTCACCCTACTGCCCCTTCCTTCCTCAAACCCTGCCACCATATTTCTCTAGTAGTCCTTACAGCCCTCCACCACCTTATCCCCCTCCCGTCTCTTCCCCTGGCAGCCTGTTTTTCCCCTCACTCCTCTACACTGTTCCCTCCACTACCTTGTTGGTTTTTTGCCTTACCTGTTTCTCTCTTCAGTTTCACTCTTCCCATCCCATCTTATACCTTTCAGTTTATTTTCCCCTCCTCCAGTTCTGGTACTAACGTAGGCTAAAAATCCTCAGCAACGTTGGAAAGTAACAAATATATTTTTACTCTACTTGTATGCATGTTTCAAGGAATATTAATATTTTCTTGTCTATTTTCGCTGGTGGGCAACAATCAAACTGAGTGGGATGGATTTATCGACTTAGGGAAGAAACAAAGAAGTACTGATAGGATCATTTTTTAGTCTATCCTTGATATTATATTAAATTTAAATGTTTATAGTTCTAAAAGGCATTTTCTTTTTGTTAAATAGTGGGTTCAATGCATGAGGAGACTAGTAGCGGTGAATCAAAGCTCTTTTTACTGTGATTCCAGCATTGTGATAAACAGACTAAGACTACTGAACGAGGCCAATGGGGTCAAATATACACACTACAAAGTTCCTGCGCTGGAACGCCATTGGATCATTTGAACTAGCAGGAGGCTGGTGATTGATCCAGGGAAGCCAAGTTTTGGATCCTGCTTCCCATCAGGCCCGGGGCTAGGGTTGCCTGTGCCCCTAGGCTGAATCCCAATCCTCCACCTCCATACTGTTGAAACGCTCCCCCGCAGGTCTGTCCCCTTCCCAAGCAGACGGTGACGCATCAGAAAGGTTCGGAAGGAAGGGAAGCCCGGCCGAGGGCTGCTGCCGCGGTCGCCACTTTTGAACCGAGCCGCCTCCCGTCACCTCATTCAGCGCTGCAGCGGCGGCGGCACACGCGCGCGGCGCGCCCCCGGCCACTCCTCTCGCCTCACGCGGGCTTAAATCAAAACGGCGGAGGTTGCCTAATAAAGAAGGCGGCGCGGCAGCTCCCTTGGCGCAAAAAAGCACGGCTCGGAGGGGTTTCACTTCCTGGGAAGCAGCCGGTCCTGTTCTTGGAGCATGGAGGGAGCCTTGTAGAGGTGGGCGAAGGGCTGTCTCGTCCCTAGAGGCGTCCCGGGGGAGGGAGGTTGCTTGAGTCCCCCTTTGCCACTCGTGCTGCACAAAGCAGCATCACTGCCGTGCCGGCGCCCTCGCCTCCGATCTCAGCGCCTTGCGTCGCTTTTCCCCTGCAGCGCCCTTCTGAGAGCAGCTTTGTCAGGCGCTTGCCGTTGCTGCTCCAAAGGGCCTCTTGGAGAACGGATCCCAAATCCGTCTGTTCGGTGCAGGACCCAGGTGGCTGCTTTTCCCCGTCTGTCCGCAAAGGCGCTGCAGTGGTCTGGTTTCCATCCCCCGCCCCGCCGGGCAAGGAATCTGTGCGCTGTTGGGGTGGAGTGGAGATCAATGTTCCCTCTAAGCTGTAGAGCCTTGTGAGCAAAAATTCTACTTTGTGAGCTACTGGCATTTAAAGTTGAGAGTTGCTGGCTTTACAGTTGTGAGCTACTGCATGAATTATTATGCTCTGGGGCAATCCTTCCTGAGCTAAGACAAAAATGTGTGAGCTGGAGGCTAAAAAACTGAGCTAGCTCAGCTCACACTAACTCAGCTTAAAGGGAACACTGATGGAGAGGTGCCAGGTTCCAGAACCGGAGCCCAAGAACTGCTTAACCTGCTTTGGATCTCTTGCAATCCCAAATAGGGTTCAGTGCCAGATTAAACCCTGTGGAGGCCCCTGGGCAGTCAAAATCTTGGGGGGCCCCTCACAAATTATCTCAGAGTCTGAGTGCCTACCTCACAGCCCCTGCTGCAGCCTGCAGGCACCTTCTTAAAAGCCCCTTTTACTAAGCTACGGGAGGGGGGCGGGGAGAGAGAGGCAAACTTGGTGACAACTCCAGCAGCAGCCACACCAGGCATGTCTGGCAAAGAGCAGCTGAGTTGCTGGCTGCAGTGCAGGCTGGGAGGGTTGCAAGCAGGGAGGAAACCGGAGGGGAGGGGCATTTGGGAAAACCATTAGGGGGAGGCCGTAAAGGCATGGGGGCCCATAAACCAGTGGCCTTATTGTTAATCTGGCTCTGATAGGGTTACATCCTTCTGGCCCCGTTGAAGGGAGAAAATGTTCATGATTGCACTTTTCTTCAAAGGCCTGCTTTAGCATGCATGCTCCTTGTGTGCTTTTTTAAGGCATTTTCTTTTAAGCTTACAGTTTTTTAAACCTAACTTCCTTGTACATGTCATCTTTTCCATGTCCCTCTCACGTCGAAGTGATAGGCATAAATCATTAACCTATCCTGATACTCTTCTTTGAGGGCCAGTAGCAGTGGAAGAAATAATCTGTTCCCTCCGTTTGTTCTGATTCCCCCCCCCCAAAAAAAAATAAAAAATTGCAGCACCACACTACAGTGATTCCATGTTCTCAGGCAGCCACTCCTAACGTGCTAGGCAGCCCACCTTGCTGGGAAGGTCAGAGAGGCAGCTCCATTCTTAGCTGATCACCTAGTGAGGAGGAGAATTCCGTTTCTGAAAACAGTGGTCCAAGACAGTAGCGCAGCTGATGTTTATCTCCAGGGAATTTGTAGGAGACAGATGTACTGCCTACCTGACAGGGACTGGAATCAGGTTGGCTGTGACAGGTTACAGAGACGAGGAGGATAGGCGGTGCCCACTGGAGATGAGTGGAGTAACTCCACTCAGTTCTCACATTTCTTTCTGCAGCTGGGAGCTGAGCTAGGGAAGAAAGCTAAAGCATCATTTCCCTACTTTGTGCAGTACTCTCAGGAGCTTCGAGGTGAGGGTCCATCTCCTTTGTTCAACAACTGTAAAAACAAAATTGTCTTGTCTGCTTTACTAAAAGCTAATAGATTGAGGCAGCTTCCAGAATCAGGATGTGGAGCTAGAGATGTTCACAGCATTCTGTATGGTGGGTGACTTTTTTCTTGTGCAAAAACTAAAGATGATGCTTTGCCTTTTCAACAGGTGTTGATCTGGCTTGCATCTCTGATGCAAGGCAAATCAGCATGATAGACCTGTTAATGTCTTGTAAAAGACACACAGAAGAACTGGATGTCAGGAAAAGAGGAACGGATTCTTTCATCTCTGAGACCTTTTGGCAGAGTGCATTAAGATGGGTGTAAATTATTTCATTGGGGATTTGCGATGAGCAGCCCATGATCTCATGCAGTAAATAATTATAAGGAGCTCTGTGGTTTTTGTGTGGAACATTGTTTTCTTTTTTTAAAAAATTCTTGGCTTCAGACCTGTAGGAATTTTGCCCTTAGGTTCTATTTGTTTGACAAATTAGAATGTGTGCTTTTTTAAATTTTATCCTCAAGGTGCATGAATTAGTTCTCTTAGTTGTAGAAAGCAATGATTCAACATGTTCAGATTTTTTAAAAAAATGTTCTGAAAGAGAGAAGCAACATCTGTCTGAAGCTTTGGAAGCGCATGCTCCTCCAAGGGATATTTGCAGGCTAATAATGATTGTTGCGTATTGGGAAGGCAAACTTATTTGGGATGCTGATTCTGTGGACTTAGTGCTCTTTGTGGTTTTTTGTGGCTCAATATCAGGCCTTGTTTGCATTGTATGCTCAAACTGAAATCAAAACTGACCACAAGGTGCAAACTACAGGTATTTTTCCTGTAAAAAGTATAAAGCGATTCAGACGTTGTAGAACATGCAGAGCAAATGATGGCCAGGCAGAATGTTACAGGACAGGTTCTACAGCATAATGTATAACTTAGTAGTAAAGCCTTAGCTCCGTTTTAAAATGCCTGCAGAGGGTGTAGAAAGTCCTGGGTTCAGTCCTTAAATATATATATTGGTTTGACTGGCTGACAGCAATGATCAAGCACAGTAGATAGCACAGAATTAAAGGGAATAATGATTTTACTTTATAAAGTGACCTTAGATATTAAAAACAATCTTCCCTTAACATTGCCTAGTTTTTAGAAGAGTGCTGCTTTTTAAGATCATCCTGCACTTTGCCATCGTTACTTGAATGGAAATACTTTTCTTTTGACTTATCTATACTCTAACTCCCAAATAACCTTTTAGCGCTGTATGTTTGTATGTGAGCATGCATTTGCGCACACTTTGAGCGCGCACATGCGCACTCCTCTTGGGACAAATCTTTATTTATTTACTTACTTTTATTTTATGAGATTTCTATCCCACCCTCCCCCGCATGCAGGCTTATGGCAGGTTGCAGTAAACAAAACAGTTCCCTAATTTCAGTTCCTTTTAAAAACCAGCTAATAGTTAAAGGATGGCAATCCATAATACAACAGAGTGCATTGTGCATTGTATACATGCATTGTGTACATGCCCAAGAGGGGCCAGAACACTAGGCAGATGAGCCCAGACCATCACCTATGACACAGATCAATATAATATGCAACTGGCTAATATGGTGTGCTAATAGGTGGGTTAAAGCAGGGGATGTCAATGGAATGGACACCCACCACCTCAACAGAAGGCCTGTAATTATTGTAGTTAGAAATGGTGGATCAGATGTGGTGGAAGAATCATCATAATGGTGTTTAGTGTTTGTGGTTCAGTAAGTGCTGTAGAGAGAGCCCCGTGGCGCAGAGTGGTAAAGCTGCAGTACTGCAGTCAGAGCCCTCTGCTCATGACCTGAGTTTGATTCCAGAGGAAGCTGGTTCAGGTAGCTGGCTCAAGGTTGACTCAGCCTTCCATCCTTCCGAGGTCGGTAAAATGAGTACCCAGCTTGCTGGGGGTGGGGGGAAGTGTAGATGACTGGAGAAGGCAATGATAAACCACCCCGTAAAAAGTCTGCCGTGAAAACATTGTGAAAGCAATGTCACCCCAGAGTCGGAAACGACTGGTGCTTGCTCAGGGGACTACTGTTACCTTAAGTGCTGTAGTCCTCATGAAACACAGGTGGAATTGCCAACATCTCATGGATCTTAGTCTCTATTAGGAGATTCATCTGTACCAGAATTGGTTGATAACCTAGAAGCAAGCTGAAAGCAGCTTAATGTGAAAGAACTGTTCCTCTCAAAGAAAAGGATGAAATCCAATACCAGTAAATTGGTATTAAGCACTCTACCTGTGGCAGAATATGCCCACCCTGATCTGCAAGCCGTGTCCTGCCCTGCCCTCCTACAGGGTTCCCAACTCCCTGTTGGGGCTTTTCCTTTTACTCTTCAGTAGCTGCCGGCGCCAACACCTGATCAATATAGGGATTTTTCACTGAGGGGATCAGGACCCTCAGCTTCCCTTCTCTGCTCAGAGGTCTTGCCACAGCATCTTACACAAGCCCAGTGCATGACAACTTTGGGGACAGTTTAATGCCTGGGGAAATAGCCAGTTGCCAACTGCTTGCCTTCCCCCCTTTTAAAATAGTGAGTCTAAAACTATGGTGGTCTATGTGGTACAGATAACCATTGCCAGAGTGAAAAGAATGGAGGCATACCTACTGATGTTGGTAAACAGTGCAGGATTGAGACAGAAATCCCACGTGGATAAGAAAATGTAGGAAGCAAATGATTTAAAAAACACTATATCTGTAGACACATGAACCCTCTGTTGTACTTATTTACTAAAGCTGGAACAGGAATGATTTGTTTGCAGAGACTGGCCAGAGTGAATCACCCCTTACCAGTGTGGCATGACAGTAATAGTGAGACAATAGAATCACAGAGTTGGAAGGGACCACACAGTCCATCTGATCCAGCCCCATGCTGAATGCAGAATTAGCTTAGCCTAGAGCATCTCTGACAAGAGTTTGTCCAGCCTCTGCTTAAAGACTGCCAGTGAGGGGAAGATCACCACCTCCCTTGATAGCTGATTCCTCTGTTGAACAACTCTTACTGTAAAAAAGTTTTTCCTCATATCCAGCTGGTACCTTCCCACCCTTAACTTAAATCCATTTTTGCTGCAAACAGGAACATTTCCCTGCTCTCCTTTAAGAAGAAGAAAAAGACTGCAGATTTATACTTCACCCTTCTCTCTGAATCAGAGTCTCAGAGCAGCTTACAATCTCCTTTATCTTCTTCCCCCACAACAGACACCCTATGAGGTGGGTGGGGCTGAGAGAGCTCTCACAGAAGTTCCCTTTCAAGGACAACCTCTGCGAGACCTATGGCTGACCCAAGGCCATTCCAGCAGCAGCAAGTGGAGGAGTGGGGAATCAAATCCGGTTCTCCCAGATAAGAGTCCGCACACTTAACCACTACACCAAACTGGCTTTTCAAATACAACCCTTCAAATACTGAAAGAGAACAATCATGTCCCTCTTCCACCTCCTCTTTTCTAGACATTCCCAAGTCCCTCAGCTTTTCCTCATATTCAGCTTGTGGAGATGCAGGAGCCTGGCTATAATGATAGAGTTAGCAATCTTTTCATCTGTTTTGCCTCCTGAACTCCACGTCTGATGCTGTTCAATAAATATGCAAATTATTTTAAATCTGTATCTCCCTTTTAATGGGATTTAGTAGACATTTTCTATTCTGACCTCCTGGTTATTAATAACTTTGGTGACTTCAGGATCCAACTCATCTTGGGAAGGAAAGGCGGGAAAGCTCACCAATATCTGCACAGCTGTGCTTTGGTGAGGAAGAAGAAAATTCTTCTTCAGGTTTATGACCTCCTATAGTCATTAGTGGTATGTGATCAACCATGCTGCCTTGCATGTGATTGACTCTCAGATGACACATAAAGGAGTGTCAGGCAAAGCTGGTTTTGCCTCACATCTGGGAGTGAACCATTCATGTTGATTGGCTGCCCCACCATCTTGCTTAGTACATTCCCATGTAGACATTATTTTGCCACATTCAGGAGGTTCATTACCACAGCCTGCTGCCATTCATGCCTTCATTCCCTATCTCCTTTCTCTGTCACATCACCAGACAATGAAATCCTATCAAAAGAAGCCTCCTAAGCATGAAAAGAGTTTGAAAACAGCTGTGTTGGGCAAAATTTTGAAAAAAAAAATAAAATTGAACTTGTGAACAAAAACACACCTTTAACCTTGCAAACTCTGGTTGGGAAAAAAAGTTTCCTTCCCCATAAAGTACAGTGGAAAATATCCAGTGTTTTTTATGGTACTGAAGCTTGTTTTATGATTTTCAGTTTATGATTCAATTGCAAGGGACTTGGCTGATGGAACATTGTCTTGTAAAAGACTGTATTGTGTTACATCAGAGCTGTGGTAACTACCATGTGGGATTTTATAGCAGAATGTCTCCTTGCGTGGCTTCTTCAAAGCTGAATCCAGAACAGCACTTTCAAGACCAATTAATTTTAAACAAAATTTCTTTAACTCAAAACCATAGAGAGATTTATAAGCCTAACCACAAAGATACATGAACAGAAACTTTCAACAGGTGGTGTCTCTGAGTTCACTCATTCAACTGGTTTTTACTTGCAAAAGTTCTGTGGTGATCCAACTCCAATGACTACACGTCATCGGAGTGTACTAGATGTCTCCATTCCTCTTGCATATGTAGCTTCATTCCTTCGCACACCCCACCCCCCCGCCACACACACACACAAGTGACACCCCTCTGGAGCCATTTGCATTGGGCAAACAGCAGGAGGGGAAAGGCTGAAGCTCCCACACACACACTCACACATGAAGCCCAGGCAGCTGTTATCTAATTGTGACAGTATGAGAGTTATATGGAGGGAACCCATACTAGACTTTGGGCCAAATGCCACGTCTAGTTTGGCCCTGAATTCAGCACCGGATAATCCTGCCTGAGAAGTGTTTTATGTGGTTCCAAGTGGAGAAGATAGCCCTTTCCTTCCCCTGTCTGGTTAGCATTTTGTATGCAAGCATGAACATTTGTTTAACTGGCTCTTCTCATAAATGTTGCTAATAAAGAGAGCAAGCCACCACCTGTTTGATTGTGAAAAAAGATTGTCAGATAGTCAATGAATGCCTTCACCCTGCCTTTCTGCCCAGGGGCATACGGTTCTTCCTTTTCCTCCACACAACAACGAGAGACCGGTTCAAGTGCCCCCAGTGAGCTTCATGGCAAACAGGGATTTGAACCCAGGATTTTCCAATCCTAGTCTAGGGTTCTAAGTACTACATCATACTGGTGCAAGCCAAGTCTGCTCCTATGTAGGTCTCAGCTTGTCTTTTTATAACATTCTAATTATTGTTTGTTAGCAATAGCAGGAACTGAGGGTTACATGTCTTTTAGCTTTGTAGCTGTAAGTGGCAAAATTAGGAGCACATCTGAGTTTCTCCTGCCATTTTCCTGCTATTACATCTGGTATGTCCATGCATGAACGCTGGTGGTAATTGGTGGCAAAGGCCATGACTCCATCCTTCTTGCCTGACAGGAACAAAGCAACAAACTTCTGTTTCAATTTATTAACTGTAGTTCCAGAATAAAGGCGAAAGAGAAGGATTCTTCAGAAATTTTTCCCTTTCACATTTCCCTTCAGCTTGTTCAGGATGTTGACAGGATCCAGACAGCTGTGAAGCTAGCTACCTGCTTCTTGTCCCTCGTGGATGGTAAAATCTTGCCACAAAGTGGTAAGTGGCCCTTGAGACAGATTATTAATTTGTCTGTTTTAAAAGGCTGTTTTCCTAGTACCCTTAAAGGCAACATTGTTAGACCTTTGACGATGAAGCCCTCCATAGATTAAAAAAAGAGCTGCCCAGTTACTGCTCAGTGTCTAATGTACCTTTTCTGGGGAAGGTTACTGAGCAGGTAGTGGCTGAGGAGTGAAAGGTTTTCCTGGATGAGACATTTGCCCTGGCCCCTTTTCAGTCAAGCTTCAGGCCTGGCTTTGGGACCAAGGCAGCACTAATTACTTTGGTTGATGATCTCCATTTACATCTGGCTAAAGGCACCCTGGTCTTGTTGATCCTTCTGGATCTATCTACCTTTGATACAGTTGACCATTGGGTCCTGATCGGTTGATCGGCCTTGCCTCCCTGGGGGTAAGGGGAACTACCCAAAGTTGATTCTTCTTGCTTCTCCATGGATGTTCTCAGAGGGTTGCTCTGTGAGACAAGAAGTCTTCCCCACAAGGCCTGAATTGTGGAGTCCCCCAGGGTTCAGTCCTCTCTCCAATTAGGCAGACCATGAGAAGGAGGGCAGGAAGGGTTGCATCAGTGCTTAGTTCTTGTGGCCCTTTCTTACACACCCAGGGGAATGCTGGTTACCCCTTTGGAGTCAATCAGCAGTTTTTCTCCAGGCCAGTTTGTCCAGGGATCCTGGAGGCTTTTGCCATCTTCTGGGCATGGAGCAGGGGTCACTGGGGCTGTATGTGTGTGGGGAAGGTATTTGTGAAGTTTCTGCATTGTGCAGGGGGTTGGACTAGTCACTAGATGATCCTGGAGGTCCCTTCCAACTCTATGATTCTATGATAATGCTATTTAACATATGCACCCTCTTTCCAAGAGCCTCAGGAGGTTAGGAGTAGGGTGTCATCAATATACTGATAACACTCAGCTCTTCCTCCTGGGTAAGCAATTGGCAGAAAATTTCTCAATCTTATTCAAGGTTCTTGCGAAATGATTATTATTAGTATGTATATATATTATTAAAAGCACAATCCCCGAAGTTAGTGCCTTTCACTCCTGGGGAATGAAGATCATGTCAGATTGCACGTGTTAGTATCAAGATTCTTTGATCTGTTGTAATGAATATGGCGGTGAGCCACTAGCTTCTGATGAAGAGTTTGGAAACAGAACTTCATGTTTAACCACAACTATATTTCATTGCAAGTTGTGAATTCTGACAAAGATTGCTTAAAGGAGCGGCTTGCATCATTTGGATTTCAACAGATTGAGCACAGCTATAAATTGCGAGTTGTGAAAATTGTCAGGGACTGCTTAAAGGAGCCACATGCCTTATCTGGAATCCAACATGCATGTATTTTTTACAGCAAGCCTAGAGACTTCAGTCCAGCGACCAGTGTTCCCTCAAAGCTGAGTAAGTGTGAGCTAGCTGACAGATTTTTATCCTCCAGCTCACATATTTTTGTCTTAGGTCAGGAAGGATGACCCCAGGGCACAACAATTTATGCAGTAGCTAACAACCTTAATGCCAGTGGCTCACTACTTTAATACCAGTAGCTCACAAAGTAGAATTTTTGCTCACAAGACTCTACAGCTTAGAGGGAACATTGCCGGGGACTGTGTTTTTCATAGAAAAATATATATATATTCATAATAATAATGGTGTCAGAACCTTCTATAACAGGGGTGTCAAACATGCAGCCCAGGGGCCAAATCAGGCCCCTGGAGGGTTCCTATCAGGCCCACAAGCAACTGGCTGTTGCAACTGGGTTCCTATCAGGCCCACGAGCAACTACTTCCTTCTCCCTCTCTCTTGCTTCCTTCAGCATCACAGCTTGCTTTGCCAGGCTTGCTCAATCATACAGCAGAGCTACTGAACAAAGCCTCTCTACCTTCGGTTGGCTGAGGATCCTCCCCCTCTTGGTCCCTTGGGGAAGGAAGGAAAGAGTCTTAGCTTCCTTTGCCCAGTTCCCTGGATCACACAGGAGAGATACAAAGAAAGCACCATTAGGTGAACAACTGCTAATGTATGTTTTATTTCAAGTATGTTTTATTTCAAGTTTTTTAAAAAATCTTTAATTGTATTCATGTCCTTTATAAAGTTTATATCTCTGTTACCTGGCATTACATTTTATGACACACATGGCCTGGCCTGGCAAGGTCTCATTTATGTCAGATCCGGCCCTCATGACAAATGAGTTCGACAACCCTGTTCTATAAGATTGAGAAATTTTCTACAAGATTGAAAAACTGTGTATGGGACATTCAGAATTTATATGCATGTTGATACCGTGGGTTATTGAGCCAGTCTGGTGTAGTGGTTAAGTGTGCAGACTCTTATCTGGGAGAACCGGGTTTGATTCCCCATTCCTCCACTTGCAGCTGCTGGAATGGCCTTGGGCCAGCCTTAGATCTCGCTGAGTTGTCCTTGAAAGGGCAGCTTCTGGGAGAGCTCTCTCAGCCCCACATGCCTCACAGGGTGTTTGTTGTGAAGGAGGAAGGTAAAGGAGATTGTGAGCCGCTCTGAGACTCTGAGATTCAGAGTATAGAGTGGGATATAAATCCAATAAATCCAATATCTTCTTATTTACTATGTTGTATTTATAGGTTAATTATTTATATTAATAAGTTTTGTTGTTCATGGGTTATAATTTATTTACATTGATTTCTTTATATTTTGTGCTTTTTATTCGTTTCCATGTTCTCCTTTTCTGTACGGGTAAGCAGCTGGTAGCAGGGCGCTCAGCTGTATCCCAGTGCCTGGATGCGGCAGTCCAGTGGTTAAAGGGGAGCTGACTGAAGTTGGATCCATCCAAGGCAGAGGTCATGTGGCTGGGAAAGACTGAGATGCTAGCTGGAAGGTCACGCCCAAGACTCGATGGTGTCCAGTTGACTGCTATAGACTCTGTAAAGAGCCTTGGGGCATGGTTGGATTCTGTGCTATCATTGGATGTACAAGTGTTCATGGTAGCGCAGTCAACATTTTTTTCACCTACGCTACACCCACCAGCTGGCTCCTTCTTAGTCTGGGTTAGACTTTGCCACATTGACTCATGCAGTGGTCACCTCCAGGTTGGACTACTGCAATTCGCTCTACATAGGTCTGCCCTTGAAAATGCTTCAGCAACAGCAGGTGGTCCAGAATGCAGCTGCCGTGTTGCTGACTGGAACATCATGGTCAGCTTATATACTGCAATTCTGTGGGCTGCACTGGCTGCCAATTAGCCTCCAGATCCAATTCAAAGTGTTGGTGTTAACCTTTAAAGCCCTTAATGGTCTGGGATCCTCATAATTATGGGACTGCCTCTTGTTACAACTCTCTTCATTCCTTTTTGTCAATGTTGAGGGGCCTCTTGCAGATGCCTGGCCGCAGGATGGCTTGCTTAGCTGTCACCAAAGGAAAGGGCCTTCTCAGTTGTGGCCCCTACCTGCGGAATGCATTCTCACATAACACCCATATCCTTCCAGACTTGTTTAGTTTCCGCAGGCCATGCAAGGCTGAATTGTTTTGGTTGGCCTTTGGAGGGTAACCATATGTTTGAGCTGTTTTAATAGTGGTATGGTGAGGGGGTATGGTGATAGCCGTGTATTTTAATACTTCATTGTTAATATTTTATATTTGTAGCTTGTTTTTATGTTTCTTCTTGATTGGTTTTAATGTTGTAAGTTGCCATGAGACCCTTCAGGTGAGCAGCAGCTGAAAAAAAATCTAATAAATCAATTAAATAAAGCAGTATCTCCACTTCTCCATTTTATCCTTATGACCAAACCTATAAAGAGATTTTAATTGAGAGACAGCAATTGTCCTAAAGCACCCAGGGAGGTTTTTGACTGAGGAGGCATTTGAAACTCAAAAGTCCAGCCCTTTGATCTCTATGCCATTACACTGTTTTAATAGCATTACAATGATTTAAAACTTTATTTCACAGTAACAAATATCTGATAAAGGGAGCGGGTGCAATTACCATACAGATCAAACCTGTTGATGATTAACTTCCCTCCCCCTCTTTTTTTAGCAGAAACGCACAGGACTGCAGTTCGGGCTGGCTTGGTGTCAGGGGTGTGGCCTAATATGCAAATGAGCTCCCGCTGGGCTTTTTCTACAAAAAAGGCTCTGCTTTTGTTGTTGCCTGAGTAATAACAGAAGATTATTTAATAGATGGACTCATTTTTTTCATTGGTTGCAAGCCCATCTCAGCTGAATCCAATAAAGCTCTGCTACTTAATTGCAATGCTATTAATAGTACAAGCATAATGTTGTTTAACATTTACATAGCACTTTCAGTTTTCAAATTGTTTCCTATACAACATATCTATTCTGTAACTTACTGCGATCCTCATAGTAACCCCAGGAGATAGGCCAATATGAGAATCCTGTTATCAAGGACTATTATTATAGGGCTGAGACAAAATCTGAAATGGTGGCAGAGGTTAGACTTGAATCAGTGATCTCCCAAATATTTCTGTTAGCCAGGATGCTGCACCAGCTCCCAAATCTATAGCTACCTCTAAGTAAAACACACCAAATCTTCTGTGACTGCCATGCTGCTGCTGTAATTACTCACAAACACATTAAACTGCCTTATACTGAATCAGACCCTTGATCCATCAAAGCCAATAGTGTCTATTCAGACTGACAGTGGCTCTCCAGGGGTCTCGGGCAGTGGTCTTTTTCACATCACCTATTGTCAGATATTTTAACTGGAGATACCAGGGACTGAACCTGGGATCTTCTGCATGCCAAGCAGATGATCTATCACAGAGCTATAGAACCACTGAGCAGCTGTTATTTACAAGCCCCACTATGAACACCTTAAAAAAGGTTCCAGAGGAGATCCGGGAAATTACAGGCCAGTCAGTCTGACTTCAATACCGGGAAAGTTGGTAGAAACCATTATCAAGGACAGAATGAGTAGGCACATTGATGAACACGGGTTATTGAGGAAGACTCAGCATGGGTTCTGCAAGAGAAGATCTTGCCTCACTAACCTGTTACATTTCTTTGAGGGGGTGAACAAACATGTGGACAAAGGCGACCCGATAGATGTTGTTTACCTTGACTTCCAGAAAGCTTTTGATAAAGTTCCTCATCAAAGGCTCCTTAGAAAGCTTGAGAGTCATGGAGTAAAAGGACAGGTCCTCTTGTGGATCAAAAACTGGCTGAGTAATAGGAAGCAGAGAGTGAGTATAAATGGGCAGTCTTCGCAATGGAGGACGGTAAGCAGTGGGGTGCCGCAGGGCTCGGTACTGGGTCCCATGCTCTTTAACTTGTTCATAAATGATTTAGAATTGGGAGTGAGCAGTGAAGTGGCCAAGTTTGCGGATGACACTAAATTGTTCAGGGTGGTGAGAACCAGAGAGGATTGTGAGGAACTCCAAAGGGATCTGTTGAGGCTGGGTGAGTGGGCGTCAACGTGGCAGATGCGGTTCAATGTGGCCAAGTGCAAAGTAATGCACATTGGGGCCAAGAATCCCAGCTACAAATACAAGTTGATGGGGTGTGAACTGGCAGAGACTGACCAAGAGAGAGATCTTGGGGTCGTGGTAGATAACTCACTGAAAATGTCAAGACAGTGTGCGTTTGCAATAAAAAAGGCCAACGCCATGCTGGGAATTATTAGGAAGGGAATTGAAAACAAATCAGCCAGTATCATAATGCCCCTGTATAAATCGATGATGCGGTCTCATTTGGAGTACTGTGTGCAGTTCTGGTCGCCGCACCTCAAAAAGGATATTATAGCATTGGAGAAAGTCCAGAGAAGGGCAACTAGAATGATTAAAGGGCTGGAGCACTTTCCCTATGAAGAAAGGTTGAAACGCTTGGGACTCTTTAGCTTGGAGAAACGTCGACTGTGGGGTGACATGATAGAGGTTTACAAGATAATGCATGGGATGGAGAAAGTAGAAAAAGAAGTACTTTTCTCCCTTTCTCACAATACAAGAACTCATGGGCATTCGATGAAATTGCTTAGCAGACAGGTTAAAACGGATAAAAGGAAGTACTTCTTCACCCAAAGGGTGATTAACATGTGGAATTCACTGCCATAGGAGGTGGTGGCGGCCACAAGTATAGCCACCTTCAAGAAGGGTTTAGATAAAAATATGGAGCACAGGTCCATCAGTGGCTATTAGCCACAGTGTATGTGTGTATATAAAATTTTTTGCCACTGTGTGACACAGAGTGTTGGACTTGATGGGCCGTTGGCCTGATCCAACATGGCTTCTCTTATGTTCTTATGAACACGAGCAGCGAGCAGCATCCTAATGCCTTTGTTTGGATGAACTAAAAATAGCAAAGGAATAAGGCAGTGTTGAAGCTTCATAGGAATTCAGATTGGCCTTAATGTTGTTGTTTATTTTTTTAAATTTGGTGGAGGTTACTGGTAAGTGGCAAGATAAAAGATTTGTGCGTATTCAGGGTGAAGTCAAAGAGCTACCCCTGAAAGCATTTATATTCCAGAGGCTTAAATCTATTACTACACTTTCATCCTGCTGCTCCATACAAAGCTATGTAAGCTAGAATTTACATTTAATTGAAAAAATGGCTCTTTTCCGCTTTCTTTCATATCTAGGCTTCCCAACCCTCCTGCCCTGGCGGGGGACCCCCGAATTTTCAGCCTCCTCCCCCGCTCTTAAAAAATCTGGGTGCGGGGGGAGAGAGAACATACCTGTAGGCATCATGTTGTTTTACAGTTTGGGATCCGTTTTTAAAATGTGTCCCTTTAAGGCTGCACAGGAAACAGGAACGGCCCCTCCCTTTCTTTTCCTGTGCAGCCTTACTTTCGTTTTCACAGTGAGCAAATTCTGCTGGAAGAAGACCAAGTACGGTAAGTGTTTGTGTGTGTGTGTGAGAGAGGGAGGGGGGATTCCCTGGTATGGAGGCCCTCCCCCCCTTTAGAAAGCGTGGGGGGGAGGGAAATGTCTACTAGGCACTCTATTATTCCCTATGGAGAACGATTCCCATAGAGAATAATAGGGAATTGATCCATGGGTATTGGGGGCTCTGGGGGGGCTATTTTTTGAGGTAGAGGCACCAGATTTTTAGTATAGCAACAAGTGCCTCTCCCCAAAATACCCCCAAGTTTCAAAAATATTGGGCCAGAGGGTCCAATTCTATGAGCCCCAAAAGATGGTGCCCCTATCCTTAATTATTTCCTATGGAAGAAAGGCATTTAAAAAGGCGTGCTGTCCCTTTAAATGTGATGGCCAGAACTCCCTTGGAGTTCAATTATGCTTGTCACATCCTTGTTCCTGGCTCCACCCCCAAAGTCTCCTGGTTCCGCCCCCAAAGTCCCCTTCTTTAATTGGACTTGGCAACCCTATTCATATCCCTCCAAGCTTTCAGATATATGCACAGATTCTGTATGAGGACGCACTAATGGCTTGAGCGTTGCAAACACTAAATGCTCTAGGTTAAGGGATGCCACTTAACTGCTGGTAGCAGGGGGCTTCCCACTGATTGCTCCCCCTAGTGGTGGAAGGAAGGCCTGGGGCCAAAAGTGACTTCTGCCAATGTGTGACATTAATCTGCCCTAAAACCTGAATGTAACATTAGCACATTGGTGTATACTCTGGCCCTTCCAGAAAACTCCATGGCCAGAAATTTTTATATTCATGATGATCCATCTTGGGACTTGCTGGGGCTTGTGCTGAACGCCTTTCCTCCTGCACCATTGTCCTGGTTAGAAACAGTCCTGTGCAGCAGTTATTGGCACCAGTATGGACAAAATACAGGAGGTCCCAGCAGGGCAGATAGCAGCAGCTCCATCAGACAGTTCAGGTCAGAGCAATGGTGTAGACCACAGTCCCTGCTGGATTGGGGTCTAACACAGCAGCTGCTATTTACAGAGAGGGGGGGAATGCATTTTCCTGGGAGCGAGCCCCACTGAATGGACCTGAAGAGGATTCTGCATAGACTTTCATCTGCCAGATGGCCCCCCTCTCACACACCCTCTCCCCACAAACTGAATTTCACATGACCTTCCTCTTTGGAACCCAAGCCTATGTGAGCATATTTCAGGAAAGAACGGTGAAATGCCAAGAAACAAAACACCAACCCCAGATTGCAAAGAACTGCTTGCATGTGGTGTTTGATTTCATGTGGTAATGCTGTGTAATGTTTTATGATGTGCAGTTTTGCTGCTGGATAAACTTCTGATCTCTGTCCTGTGACAGGATCTGTGGTAGGCATGCATGGGTATCCATTGCAGTTTGCTGTGTAGGTTTGTGATACCAATTACTGAATGTGATGTTCATCCTGCAGGCAAACAAGGTGTCAATATGGAGTGTCTCGCTAATTTAGGATTGGCAAGTGATGTGGTGTTTGTTTTTACCTTGGCTGCAGATTAGAAAATATAAAACACCTTGCTTAAACTCAAGGAATTGTGTACAAAGGCTATAAATAGTAGGAAGCCAAAACTAAGAAGAGTTGCAGTCCCCTCAGTAGTGGAAGTGAAGTGAACCCAGTGGGGCCTTATTGGAGAGATGGTCAAGTTACAACCCAGTTAAACAACAGGAACCAGTTATAACTGACATGAAGGAATGCACAGCATAAGCTATGGAGAAAGCTTATCTCAGCAACCACATATAAATCACAACCACATCAAAATACCTTGACGAGTGTATTGCAGGTGAAGGTGTGGTGCGCTCTGGTGAATACAGAAAAAAAATTGAGTTGCTTTTTGAGTTGACTGTGAGACAAACACTGCCAGTTTCTTTTGTCCTGCTCCTTCCCTTACATAGAGCAAGTTACAGGTTTGAAGTGCCATAAACCTGAGAGAACTGGATGGTGGGTGCGAAGTACAGGTCTTGTAATCAATATCCAGACCCGTAGCCATGGGGGGGGGCACGTCCCCTCCATTAAACCCCCCCTACCCTGTAGGACTCCTCCATCCAGTGCCTCCGCCACTGCCCACCCCTTCCCTTCCCATTGCAAACCCCACACACACACACCGCGTTGCCCGCCGCAGCCTGTGCCTTCTCTGCCAGCCCACCGCCACCCACCCCTTTGCATATTAGGCCACACACCCATGATGTAACCAATCCTCCTGGAGCTTACAGGGCTCTTATTACAGGGCCTACTGTAAGCTCCAGGAGGATTGGCTACATCAGGGGTGTGTGGCCTAATATGCAAAGGAGTTCCTGCTACAAGAAATGCTCTGACTACAAGCAACTAGATGCGACAGTTCTGAAAAGAGAAACTGGCTCCAAGTGGAAAGTGCAAAAAACACCTCCCCGTTCAGAATTCTTCCTTTGCAAATTAGAGCTTTGGTGGCTACATTGTGGAAAAACAAAAATTCTCATTAAGGATTCATAGTCTAGATTGTGCAAAGGGACAGGGCTGCCAACTGCCTGAAGGGGGGGGGGCATCCTGTCTGTTTAATTAAAGGCTTAAGGGGATATTATTTATTAATGGTACAGGATAGTCTTCCAGCAGTTGGTAGGAGGATGTGCCTTTGGTTAAGGAATTGAGCCAGTCATTCTTTTCTCCTCTTTTTAAACATATGCAAGAAGCTGAATGGCTTGGTTTCGGGTATTGCTTTTCAATATTCTCCCCCCACCCCCAATTCTCAAAGCCTGTCTCTGATAAGGTACCCTTGATGAGCTTAAAACTGAAGGGAAGTGTGGGATCCAAGCCAATACGTTTAGTGCCACTGATGTTCCCGGCAAGAACATTTTCAAACAAAACTCTGGAATCTAACAAGGTATGGCAAACATCCATTTCAGTACATTTTTTCCCTTTAGTCAGCAGAGATGGAGACAGGAGGACTCCCAGCTAGTGACTCAGGGGATTCCTTTTGTGCCTCCATTAGCTGTGTGGCTGCGAGCCAGAAGAAAGGGCACAAAGATGTCTTCTGCTTGAATTGTGTTCTGGGATAGACAGTCCCTGTTGCAGTTTATCATCTTACAGCCTGGGGTGGGGGGCAGATAGAGCCAATAGTTAAGGGAAAACTTGGGTCTCAGAATAAGACCCACATCTTTTACGGACTATACGGCTCAGTTGACATGATAATGATTTTCTGTGTTCCTTCCGATGCCACTGTGAATGCAAAAGCATTTGCAGCAGGGTGGCTAAACTGTGGCTCAAGAGCCACATGTGGCTCTTTCACACATATTGTGTGGCTCTCAAAGCTGTTAAGCAAACTGCCCTAAAAATAGGATTTTGGGGAATTTAGAGTGGAGGGCAATCTGCCTTTAGCAAGATCAAAAACCTGTTTATAAAGAAGGCGTCTGCTTTGGAATTTACCCAATAATGAGACAATATAATATAAAAGGATTTATTATGAAATGAAGACAAACATACAAGAGTCACACAACGCACATACAGTCCTAATAAAAATAAGATAGAAACAGACAGGGGTACATAAACGGATTGACAAACAGGGTAATAATTACCTATCGTAGTCTTCAAGGAAGGCTCCAATGGCGACAAAAAGGAGATGGGGGATGGACCCTCAACTGATCAGGAATTGGGGGCGTATCTAACAGTGGGGTATGAGGTACTGTCAGATGCACACGTGTGGGGAGTTGGGTCAGAGGTTGTAAGGACTACCTTGAGCCCTTAGGGCATAGGAGATGCAGGGGTGGATGACAGGTGGTCAGCTGGTACATGACCTTGGAGAAAGAGGAGGCTCTGCAATGACCATAAGGACTGGACTTGTGCGGTAGCCAATGGCCAGTTTATTAGGGGCATCTGATTGGATACCCATACCTGGCCAATGAGCTGACCTGGCCCTGGTTACCTGATTGGACTTCCAGGTAACAATGGGCAAAAAGGGGGAGGCTCTAGGGTGACCATTAGGGCAATGCATGGGTGAGGATATTGGGATGGAAGTGATTAACAGGCTATCAAACTTATCTAAAGGTGACAATAGAGGGCCAAATTGTTACCTAAGGTGACACCCAATTTATACAAAGAAGTCTGGCTCTAGGTGAAGATGTTTTTCCTCTTCTTTACCTCCATACTGGCACCATCTATTGTCTTGGGTTCCGTTGAATAAAAGCTTAAACAGTCTGGCAGGGTCTGTGCTTAAGAAAAGCTTGATTGCTTTATACAAACGCCACAGTTGTTGAGTACGTGAGCCTTTCGCTTCGCTGTCATGGAGTCTGGTATTGCAGGAAGATGGTTGCTGGTGGTGTTAGCTTACCGCAGTGGCTTTCATGATCAATGCTGAAAGCCTCTTGCCTGGACAGTTCCTGGCAGTGCAACTTCTTCCACTGCAACGCTTCAACCCATTTGCTGAATGGATAGCTGATAGTGAGGCAATACTTGTTTCCTCGAGCTGTGCATGGGAGGGGACCGATGAAATCGATTTGTATACGGGCCCGGGGTCCTTCTATTCTTTGATGCTGGATGGGGCTTTAGGACCAGAGGGGTCCACGTTGACCATGGCACAGACAAGGCAATTGTCTATCCATTGCGCTACTTCTTGGCGCATGCCAGGCCACCATCCTGTTTCCCTCAGAGTCAGATCCTTCCCTCTGTGACCTTGTTGGTGCACAAATTTGATTAAATCGGCCCTAACTTGTACTGGTACTATTCAGTGTAATTCGCCCACACTATCGATGGCCCAGTAGACTCCGTCCTGGAGCACAATCTTGTATCTACCTGTACTATCTTTTGGGGCTTGTGCAAGTTGTAAGATTTCTGAGTTGTCCTTCTGTAGCTCTGCTAAATCCGGTAACATCTCCTTTTTACCCAGCTGTCTGGTAGTTACTGGCTGCAGGGGGAGAGTGGGAGGTGACTTAAAGGGGTTTGCGTCCACGTAAGCGGCTTCTTTTGCAATAGTGTCTGCTAGGTCGTTCCAGTAGCTGACCTCAGTATTATTTTTCTGGTGTCCCTTAACATGTATTACATGAGTAGGGCCCATTCTGGACTCTATGCAGTCTGCTTTCCCTCACTATTTGTCCAGTCTTGATTTTTCCAGATGGGAAGCCATATCTTAGCCGCTTGGGCTGTCCAATGTGAATCTATATAGATTGCCAGTGGAACATCCAGAGGCTCAAAATGTAGATTGCTGAGTAAGGCTTCAACTTCTCCAGCTTGGCTAGAATGAGGGCGGACTATCCCTTTAAGAACGAATGAATCCTGTACCCTGATGGCTCCATAGTCGGTTCGCGCTGAACCCTCAACATGGTAGGATGATGCATCTCAGAACCAGCATATAAATCCCTTTTGCTTGGCTTCTGCTAGGTTGACTCTTCCAGTTACTGGCCATGGTGTGTGCTGCCCAACGGGCAGCAGACACTCATGCTCTTCCCCAGTAGCAATGAGCCCATAAGGGGCAGGGGGATCATTCTGCTCTCTCTGGAAATGCACCCCTCGATTGGTAAGAGTCAGTGTCCACTGAGCAATCTGGACATTAGAGACCTGCCCGTCTTTTATCTTCCCAGATAGAATGAACTTTACGGGTGAGTGAGTAATTTGTACAATGACTCTAGTTCCTCCTATTATGAACTCCCGGTGTGCAAGGCTCCAGACTAGTGCAAGACAGACTTTCTTGCAAGGGGAGGATTTAGTTTCTACCTGGGAAAGATTCTTAGATGCATAGGCAATGACCTTCTGAGTTCTGGCCTGAATCTGTGTGAGCATGTGAATCTGTGGTCCAAGATAGCTAATTGGATGTAAAAGGGCTGCGCTGTGTCTGGGTGTGCGAGAGCAGATGCCTTTGCTAGACTCGTTTTGAGTTCCACAAATGCATTCTGCTGCTCAGGTCCCCAGCACCACGGCTCGTCTTTCCTCAACAATTTGTAAAGTGGGTGCGCCTTTTCAGAGAACAACTCAATGAAATCCTGTGAGATATTAAAAGTGCCAAGTAGCACTCACATTGAGTGCATGTCTGTGGGGGCAGGGAGCTTAGATATTACTTCTACCCGCTGGGAGTCAGGGGTTCTCCCTTCTGCTCCCAGCGACAGACCTAGGTACTTCACTTCAGTTTTTACCAGTTGTGCTTTCTCACGGCTAGCCTTAAATCCCGTTTCTTGAATTAATCTGATCACTTCTTGGGTCACCTCGTGGACCTTTTGTTCAGTTTCTGCATGAATTAAAATATCATCTACATAACTGAGCACATGATCCCTTGAAGATGGCTGTAGGTGGTCCCACATCTGTACAACATGAGCGTGGCAAATACTAGGGCTGGAATGAAATCCCTGCGGGGTTCTTTTGGGAACGTACTGTTGGCCGCGGAAGGTAAAGGCAAATTTATACCAGCAGGCCTCATGAAGCCTAATGGAATGGAACACATTAGCCAAGTCTAAAACACTGTAAACTTTTATGCCTGCTGCAATGGCAACCAAAATTCCATTGTATTTTGCAACGACTGGAGCCACTGGAGGGGGGCCGGCATTCAGAGCCCTGAAATCCACTGTCATCCTCCAAGTGACACCGTCCGTCTTTACTACTGGCCACAAGGGGGGATTGCAAATAGATTGCATAGGTCTAATTACGTCCCATTTTTAAAAACCCTCAATAGTTTTTCCTATGCCTGCTTCGGCTTCTGCTGGATATCTGTATTGGCGCTGAGGGGGAGGATCTCTGCCCTCAATGAGGACACACGCATTTTTCACGGTTCCACATTCTGCTTTGTCAGTGATCCACACATCTGGGAAGTCCTGAACCCATTGATCTGTAGTTACTGTAGCTAGGGGAAGTGGGGCCTTTAGTGCTGCATGTCTGTGAATGGCATTAATGAGTTCTGGCCCCCCAGGTATATGCCATAGCATACAGTTTGCAAGATCTGTGGTTAGGCAGTTGCCTTTGAGAAAGGGAATGCCCAACATGCCTGCGTCTTCTCCCTGTTTTTCACGTGACTGGATTGAAGTGTCTAATCTTCCTACAATTATGGGGACGCTGTCCCAAATAATTGATTTGTGACTTCCTCCTGCATAACTGGCCAGTTCCATAGACCACATGGTTTTTGTTCCTGTTGAGACCAGTTTTGGATGAAGTACATTAAGAGAGGCTCCTGTATCTACTAAGAGAGTGGCAGTTTTCTGTTTTCCTGAAGTCCCAATGTCTGGTCTCCTCCAGGTGTCGGGCTTTAGTTTGGCCATGACCCCTGTTAGGAGATTTTTGGACTCCTGACACCCCTAGCAAAGATCATATTTTTCCGAGAAAGGATTATGAGGGCTCAGTTGGGTCTGCAACAAAGCAACTGGTTGCGCTTGTGTGGCTGTCTGTTCCTTGTGAGCCTCTGAGGCTGCAGCAATTATCACTTCTGTGGGTATTTTGTGATACTGACTCATATCACACCCTAATGATCGTAAATATGCCCATGCTCTGTTGCGAGGAGAGTTGGACCCATTCTTCCCCAGTCAGATTGCCCGTAGCCAGCAGTAGCTTGAGCATATTGAGGGGTGGCTTCTTGAAACTGGGAGAGATCTGGATATAATTTAGATGGGTCTGAAGCTTGTGGCTGTGATGCTTGAGGTTGGGGCGGCGGTAGGAAAGGCAGGGGATTCTGGTACACTGCCACTCTCTGCGGCTGATGCTGAGGTGGGGGCTGAAAAGGCTTAGGATTCTGGCACGCTGCTACACTTTGCGACTGCAGCTGAGGCAGGAGTGGAGAGGGATTGGGAATCACGATGAAGGTGGGAGATTCAGATGGGACCACCGGGGGGGCCTTGCGGAAATGGATTCAGGTATCCACCTCAGTTTCCTCGTCCTCCCCCCATTCTTCCCCGATGTCCATTCCCGTGTCTCCTGTGCCCTCTGCCCCAATCCATATAAGCGGGAGGTACAAATGGGTTTCCAGGAACATATTGTGAGTGTGGGCCATTGTTAGTATAAGTTACTGCTAACATGGGTTCAGCCTGCCTTTCTTTTTTCTGCTGCCTTTTAAAAGGGAGCTCATCCTCCATCATTTCAGATACTCGTAGGGTTTTTATCTTCAAAATCCTCCCATGAAAGCTTTTCTGGTCTAAAATTGCCAAAGAGGAATTTGGTTTGGGCAGTGAACCCCTGAAACACTAGCAGCTTAAGGTCGTCATCCACGTAGTCTGGCTCATCATTATTATCATAATTGAGCTGGTCTGCTAGATCTGCTAACAGCTTCATCCTGGTTAAGTATTCCACTGGGTCCTCTCCTGATTGCTGTCTCTCATTCATATATATTTTATTCAGTGTGTACCCGGGGCAGAAGCTAGTTAAAATGACTTGCATCCATTCTAAGGAAGTCTTTTGGGCCAATTTCTTACTGGAAATAGAGGACTCTATTTTTGCAGAGTCTGGGCCGGTGGTGCACAGTCTTGCCAGCTGGGTGAGAAGAAGATAGAAGAAGATATTGGATTTATATCCCACCCTCCACTCCAAAGAGTCTCAGAGTGGCTCACAATCTCCTTTATCCTCCTCCCCCACAACAGACACCCTGTGTGGTGGGTGGGGCTGGAGAGGGCTCTCACAGCAGCTGCCCTTTCAAGGACAACCTCTGCTCGAGCTATGGCTGACCCAAAGCCATGGTAGCAGGTGCAAGTGAAGGAGTGGGGAATCAAACCCAGTTCTCCCAGATAAGAGTCCGCACACTTAACCACTACACCAAACTGGCTCTGGGTGAGGTCTGCACCGTCTACAGTATTATTGATAGGGTCTTGGTGATCCACTGAGTCACAGTGGTTTTGGTAAGGGAACTCAGTCTATCTGCTACAGCCTTTGCTTCATCTGGTCTCCATGGCCATCTTTCACTAACTATTTCCTTGGTCTTTTTCCCTGAGGCTGCAGTAGTGGTAACATCCTTAAGATGCACTGGTTCTATGGGTTGGGAAGTAACAGGGGGTTGCACAGGACTAATCTTCGCTTCTTTAGATGGCTCTTCCTCAAAGGGGAAGGCTTCTTCCTCTGTAGCGCAATCTAACACAATCTATCTGCTAATGGATGGCCGACCTGACTGCATCCCAGGGAATCTGGACCAGGCATTGCAGGCCGTGGCAACTTGGCTTAGGCTGAGTGGGTTGAAGCTGAACCCGACGAAGACAGAGGTTGTTTGCATGGACCGCGGCACTCTGGGGAGGGAAATACCTCTCCTGGTTTTTGATGGTGTGCCGCTCAAAGCAGCGCACCAAGTCAAGAGCCTGGGAGTTCTGCTGGAGCCTTCATTGTCAATAGAGGCCCAGATAGCAGCCACTGCCAAGTCAGCGTTTTTTCATCTGAAGCTGGCAAGGCAGTTGGCCCCTTTCCTAGAGCATCGGGACCTAGCAACAGTGATTCATGCGACGGTCACCTCAAGATTGGACTACTGTAATGCCCTCTACATGGGGCTGCCTCTGTGCCAAACCCGGAAGCTGCAGCTGATGCAGAACGCAGCGACTAGGCTGTTACTAGGGCTCCCAAAGTAGGAGCACATACAGCAAGGGCTGCGCGGACTGCACTGGCTACCAGTTACATAGTGCTGGTTACTACCTTTAAAGTGCTGGTTACAAAGTGCTGGTTACTACCTTTAAAGCCCTATATGGTCGAGGACCTGCCTACCTGAGGGACGGTCTTTCCCCGTATGAGCCCCAGAGAGCACTGAGGTCAGCGGGGAAGAACAAGCTGGCTATCCCCGGGCCAAAGGAGGCGAAACTGCAGAACACCCGCACACGGGCCTTCTCTGTTGTAGCTCCATACCTATGGAACCAGCTCCCGGAAGAGGTGCGGGCCCTGTGGAGCCTTGACCAATTCCGCAGGGCCTGCAAGACCATCCTTTTCAGGATGGCCTTTGCGGATTGAAGGATTGATGGATTCGCCTAAGTGACTTTCGCCATCATGTTAACTGACAGAATAGCACCAGAAATGCCTACTGTTATTGTTAATGTATTGTTAATTGTAAATTAGAATGGTTTTAAGACTAATGCTGATTTTAAAAGTTTTGTATAATTATTATACGGACATGTTGTTAGCCGCCCTGAGCCTGCCTAGGCGAGGAAGGCGGGATATAAATAAAATTTTATTATCATTATTAACACAGCTATAGGGTGGATAGCGGAGATAACAGAGATCTGCCTTTTTAGTCTTTGTCTTAAATCAGATATGAGTTTCCTGCACACATCGTAGCTTACAGCCTCCCTTCTCTTATGATTTTCCTCAGAAATATACTGGACTGCACTCCGCAGCTTATTAATGTGAGTGAGAGCATCCTGAAGTTGTCCTTCCAGGACGTTGCCCTTCATTTCGGTCTCCTTTATCTTTTCCTTCCATTCACAGATCTGGTCTGCCTGTCTTTGATTTCCTAACACAAATCCAGCTCTTTCGGCCTCCAGTTGGTTTTTGAGCTGCCTATTCTCATCTTTAGTCTCTTGAAGCTCTTGGCTTAGCTTTTCTCTGATTTCTCGCAATATTTGGGTGAGCTGGGTTTTAGTATATTCTAGCTCTTGTTCCAAATGTGCTTTGGTGTCTACTAGTTCCTTTTCTGGCCTATCCTTAGTTGTTCCCAATTCCTGTTCGAAATTATCCTTTGCATCGGTTAGTTCTTGGTTTAACTGATCTTTGGTATCTTCCAGTTCCTTTTCTAATTGGCCCTTAGTGTCATTTAGCTCTTGCTTCAAGCATTCTAGCACATGTTCCCAGCTTTCTAAATTATCCTTCAACTGAGTAATTACAGACATGCTGTCCTGTAATGCCAGGTATAATCCCCAGATCATGCACTTTTCCTTCTTACTGGAACTGGGGTGATCCTTTTCATAGAGTTCTTGATATGCAGTTCTCAAGGTCTGCAGGGGATTGGATCCTTTAAAGGAACCAGGTTCCCAGGGACTGTCTCCCTTCTTTGCTACCCATTTGTCCAATTTGAAAGGAGAAACTTCCTTCTTTGCCATCATGTCTGTTACTTTTAGTTACATTTAGTTTTTAACAAGACTTAACTTTTAAACGGAGAGAGAGAGGGGAAAATGGCCACTCCCCTTCTCTTGACCGGTTCCTGTATGTCTTTTCCTTTTCCTTGTCAGATTATCCAGTTTCAAAGAGGGGCAAGGAGTCTGTGTTCTGCTTGGGTCACTCCAACCAGTGCACGTCCAAGCGAGGCAGGGGATCTACTTGCACACTAAGGGGAAACGGGTCTGTACTCTACTTGGGTCACGCCAACTGGTGTACATCCAAGTGAGGCAGGGGATCTACTTGCACACCAAGGGGAAACAGGTCTGCACTCTACTTGGGTCACGCCAGCCGCTGCACGTCCAAGCGGGGCAGGGGATCTACTTGATCTAGGATCAGGGCCATGCCAACTGGTGCGCACCTGACTAGACAAGGGGGTGTCCACGCTCTAGGATCAGGGCCATGCCAACTGGTGCGCACCTAACTAGGTGGGATTTGCTCACTCTCAATCCAGGCTAGCGCTTTCCCTGTGAGGCGGCTCTGGTGCGTGGAAGGAGATTGACTCAAAGTAGCCCATTTCTCCTGCCGCAATTCTATCTTTGCTCTACAGTCAGGTTAGCTAGCTTCAATCACCTGCTGAGGCAGTACATTAACTCACGAGGAGACCGGCTCAAGGTCTCCTGTGTCAACTCTATTGTATATACCAGCCTCGGTCCAATGAGCGTATCATTGAGAATACAAGGTCTGTACTTCTGTAGAGTCACTCCAACTGGTGCACGTACTCCGAAGACAAGACTAAGTGCTATCCTGCATGTGTGTGTGTGTGTGTTGTACAAGAAAGGGGGGCAAAAAGCGGGGATGGGGGATCTATCCGTTCCTAAACAGCAACCTAGCCTGATCTCTTTTCCTCCCTCGATAGACACGTTGAGTAGGCCAATCGGGACAGTGGCCGGACTTCACGTGATTCTCCCCTTGCGTTCCAGTCAGGCTCAGCCCCTTTACAAGCGGAATCTGGCCCTCTGGGTGCAGCTGGAGAATCAGCGCTGAATGATAGAGCAGGAGCAGCCCCCCTCCCCCAAGGTATAGAATGCTCTTCTAGAGTACACAGTTCTCATTCACTCATTCACAATCACCCAAGCCTAACGATAAATTCTCAAAGAAGTATCCTTCCACATCTGGCTGCCAGAAAACACATGTCAACTCCCATGTGTTCTGACGGCCAGGGTTTTGCCCGCTTTCTCCACCAATTTCTGTTAAGCAAACTGCCCTAAAAATAGGATTTGGGGGGATTTAGAGTGGAGGGCAATCTGCCTTTAACGAGATTAAAAACCTGTTTATACAGAAGGTGTCTGTTTTGGAATTTACCCAATAATGAGACAATATAATATAATATAAAAGGATTTATTATGAAATGAAGACAAACATACAAGAGTATAAAGTCACACAACGCACATACAGTCCTAATAAAAATAAGATAGAAATAGACAGGGGTACATAAACGGATTGACAAACAGTTGTGCGTTCAATACTTCTTGTTACCAGATTTCCTGTCCCCAAATTTCCTGTCCCCTTGCATAATTGCCACCTTTTATTTTTCTTGGCTGGTAGCGATGAGGGAGTTACACTCTGTATAGTTCTTTATTTTTCTGCTCTTAAAGTTATGTACCATCTAAACCCAGGAATTAATTTTCCTCTATTTTATTTATTTATAATATTTAAAATATTTAATAATTTAGGAGGTTTTTTTATTCTGCCATATACTTTGAAACATAGGTGCTCAAATTTCTGGACAGGGACAGGGTATTCATAACAGTTTATAAAAAGCTCAAGGGTATGTTTTGTCTCTTATTTTTTAATTCCAGTACATAACAAATATAGCCCATAAAACATATTTGTAATTTGCAAATTAATAATTTGCATCCTTTGATGGTACATTAATGTAGTCAATTTAGCAACAGTGTATGTCAAGTACCAATTTTAAGCTAGAACACCACCTCAATTATATTTGGTGATTGACATTGCTGTAGCATGAAATCAGTAACTGACGTAAGGAATTCCCTTAACACTATAGCACTATTGTCTGGAGGCCAGTCTCCCAGACTACTCTCACCTCCAGTCCATTGCCCCCTATGAAGGCAATGATAAACCCAGTTGGGATGTGTCTCCCAGCATGACTACCACAGCAGAGGTACCGAAATGCCAGGGAGTCAGGTGTTCCTCAACGCATCACCCCATCATGGAACAACCTCCTCTTTGGTGAAACAAGGCCAAGGTCCCTTCTGTCCTTCTGACGCCAAGATCCGGCAATGTCCAGTACACCCAGACTCCTTATGGGGATTGGTGGGGGGAGAGGGCAATAGGCATGGGGCGGGTGATTTAAGCATGCCTACCAGGGAGGAAGAGCCCATGACCTCCCCCACTGTAGGTACAAGAAGATAGACAAGCATGGGAGCAACAGAGGGGATAAGAAGGTGAAAGTGAACCCCGCCCCCCCTGGTTGCATTCTGAGGCAGGGCAAAGAACAGAGGTGAGGAAATAATGCCCAGGAGCCACCACCCACTTCCTCAGTCTGACAATGGCCTCCAGAACCTGACAAATATGTTGCTTGCAGATTTTATTTTTTTAAAGTTCAAAAAAATCTTCCAGTTGTGAGGAGGCTGGGGTGGGGGTGATGCAATCAAAATGGTGCCAATGTGGGCAAGACCTTTAAAAATCCATGTCTTCTAAAAGATTGTACCAAACCAGGTTTTGAAAAGATTGTACTAAAACATAGAAAGTGGACAATTAGGGGACAACATAATGTGGGTGCTCCTCAGGTTGACATGAAACACAAGCAAACCCTCTATAGTGGAAGAACAAAGTAGGGATACAGTAACACCTTTAAGACCAACAAGGTTTTATTCAGAGTGTAAGTTTTTTGTATGCATGCATATGTCATCAGGCAATGAAATGGGATACAGTGAGCAGTGCTACACTGTACCCCATTCCATTGTCTGATGAAGTATGCATGCATACAAAAGCTTACATTCTGAATAAAACTTTGTTGGTCTTAAAGCTGCTACTGTATCCCTACTTTGTTCTACTGCTTCAGCTGCCCACCTGGACCTCTTAAGTGGAAGCAGTCTTTATGGAAATGACTTAAAGATTGTTTATTAATCATCTATGCTATTGTTATTCTGATTTATATGACTACCTCATTTTCTTTTTAAAACAGCATTATAGAATGTTGAGGCAATGTATCCAAAGCAGCCCTTCTTTGAAGCAAATTTCCTTGAAACTTTTGGAGCTAAGGATCAATTTACAAACCCCTTGGGGATTTAAAATATATGTGCCCTGAGCCTTGATCTGTATAGCTCAGGCTAACCCGATCTTATTAGATCTCAGAAATGAGCAGGCTCAGCCCTGGTTAGTATTTGGATGGGGGATCACCCACCTGTCTGTCTGTCTGTCTGTCTATCTAATTTAGATTTTTAGATCAACTTTCCCACCAAGCAGGGCTCAGGGCGGCTTACAACAAAGGAACATATAATAAATAGTTTAAAGTTTAAAACCTACAGTGAAATACATAGTAAATATGTTAATAATACAATCCACTCCAGGATAGCAAGGAAAAAAAACTTCGGATTTCACAAGCTCCCAGGGAGAATGGAGGGTATGAGAGTGTCAAAGTACATGTTGTACCATCGTTGTCCTCAAAAAAATGCCTGACAGAACATCTCTGTCTTATAAGTTCTGCGGAAAGGTAACAGATCCCTCAGGGCATGGATATTCTCTGGCAGAGAGTTCCACCAGGTAGGGGCCAGGGCTGAAAAAGCCCTGGTCCTGGTCAAGGACAGCCGGATCTCTCTCAGGCTGGGCCAGGGCCTGTAACCAGGATTTAAAGTTTTGTGGGGCCCAGAGACACAATTTTTGATTGGGGGGGGGGCTGCCAATAACCCCCTCCCCAAAACAAACAAATACCTTTTGTATAGCTCCAGTTCCAAGCAAACTATTAAAAAAGAGAGAGAGGAGAGAAAAGACAGCTTAGCTGTTTTTTCCTCACACACCCCCCGCCCCAAAGCCATCAACTGCGTTTGCTGCCGAGAGGAGAAAGAAGGAAGTCCCAAGGACTGGCTGCTGCAGGGATGCACTCTATATGCACTCAGAGAGCCACGCACATGCCAGGCTAAGCCTGCCTTCTGGGTCCTGGAGTTATCCCATGATTTATGGAAGCCACAGATATGCTGTCAAACCTCTGCCTGCCAGTGGGCCACCCTCGCCAGCTTCCGCCAGAGTGATCAAGAAGACCCACACACACACACACATCACCCCCCCCCCAAAAAAAAAAACTTTAGCTGAGAAGGAAGAAAAGGACGGGGGGAGAAGAGGAATTCCAATGGCACCCCTGGTCCTTTCCCCAGAATGCCCCCCCCACCCTGGCATGCCCTAGCGAGGCCCTGCTCTGCTGTCAGTTCTGCTTGCAGACAGGATGCAGTGCTGCAGCTCTGGAGGGGGCCAGCTGAGCATGGGAGACCAGGAGGAGGAGGACCCCAGTGTCCGAGGATGTCCAGGAACAGAAGAATATAAGAGAAGCCATGTTGGACCAGGCCAACGGCCCATCCAGTCCAACACTCTGTATCACACAGTGGCCAAAAAAACACCAGGTGCCATCAGGAGGTCCATCAGTGAGGCCAGGACACTAGAAGCCTTCTCACTGTTGCCCCCTCCCCAAGCACCAACAGAGCAGCAGTGAGCAAAGGGGGCAGATTGAAGGCCCTCAAATGGAGGGGCCATACAGATGGAAGGAGGGATTGAATCGAGTGGCCTGCCCCCCCTGGCCCCACTGTAGCTACAGGCCTGGCTGGGGACCACCAAGAAGTTCTTGCTTCCTGAGTGTAACACTTCTAGGGGCATACTGGGAGGGGCGGTCCCGAGAGTATGTGGGTCCCTGACCACTCAGGGCCTTAATGTAATACCAGGGTTGTTACACAGAGGCAGACACAGTGACAAACCACCTCTGTTCATCTCTTGCCTTGAGAACCCTGAGTGATCATAAGTCAGCTGCAGCTTGATGGTGATGACAGATAGACAGACAGACATATAGTGAAAGAGATACACATACATATAGAGAGAGATACACATACACATACATATAGAGAGATAACATATAGAGAGAGAGAGATAACATACACACACACACAAAAGAAGTCAGCAAGAGGCAATGTTTCTATGTGGGTAGAAGCCACCTGTTCCTATCTAGACTGAGTGAAGTCATCTAAGCAATGATATGAATCAAGCAAACGGGAAGATCAGGTTTTGATTCAGAACAAGGTGAAGTTGCTTTTCAGGTTTGACTTCTATCCTGCTCAAAGAAAAAAATAATAACCAATAGGAAGAATGTTAAAAACAGGAACAATTTGGGCAAGGAAATTCCATGTGTTTTCTCCTGTACTGGTTTGGCACAGTCATGGTCTTCCACTAGATGTCTGATAAAGGTTTTCTTTTTTTCCTCCCTCTGGCATGAAGTTGAACTGCTGACACTTGCCCCATAAACCCTGGATTCTTTCTCCCTTTGCTCCCTCCCTCCTCCCTATCAGGTAACTTTGAAAGCTGGGAGAATCTGGTGTTTTCCGGAGGGGTGTGTGTGTACAGAATGATAGTTATGTAGCAAGAGCAACAGAAGGAAGAATTATGAAAGTCGCCCTTCCTTCCTACTTCCTGTGCATTACCTACCCGTGTATAAAGCTGCTTCCCAGAACTGGTAGCATAAGCCAAGAAGCAGTTTTCCCTTAGGGAAAAACTATGAAGCAGAATTTATTCTTAATGGTTGGAATCATAGGGCAGGCAGCAGATTTAGAGCCAGACCTCATACTTTTCTCCAAATATCCCGCCCCCATGAGTGAAAAGCAGCAAAGCTAGAGGAGTACCCATTCAAGAGCACCATTAGATCTACCCAGTGTGTGATTTATATACTTAGGTATAACTTTCAGTGGGGCCCCAAGAAATAGATGATGTTCCCTTTTCAAAGCCTGGGTAGGAATAGCATCACTTGGTTCTTTGGGTTGGTGTAGAGACTGTAATCTCTCAGGGTATTCATGCCCAGCTGGAAACAATAATGAGACCTATTGCTGAAGTTACCATAGTATTCCTGTGTGTTGGCTACAGTACAGGACTGAAAGGAAAACTGGAAGCAAGATAGATAAGCTCACTGCTTAATCACCACACCTCAGAGAATACTACACTATGCCTCTGCTACTGGGTGGCCTAGGCTATACTGGCAAGGATCCTGCAGGCAATATAACTCTTCAAGGAATCTTTGCAACAGCCAATCATTCCTTCTACACACACATGCCACCAGTGCCAGCCCAAGGGTGCATAGTGCCCTAGGCAGGCTTCCTGCCCGCCACCCCCCTGCCCTCACAGTGCTGCAATGTGGTGCCATGCTCCAGGCCCCCCTCCATGACGAGGGTTGGCCCCCTCCGCCACTCCCCCTCACTGCTACCTGCCATTCCTCCTTCCCTGGAGTTGCAATGCAGCTGTGCTCCATCCCCCCCCTTCTCAGAGCATGCTGAGGGTGGGCCCTACCAGCTTTGATGCAGCCGGCGCGCCATCTAATGTTTTGAAGCCCATGTGGGAGAAGGCTTCTCCCCCCTCCTTCCTGGAACCAGAAGTGAGGGGGAGTGAAGCCTTCTCCTGCACAGGCTTCAAAGCATTAGATGGTGCACCAGCCACATCGAAGCTCGTAGGGCCCAGCCTCGGCATGGCACACTCTGATGGGGGGGGATGACGGAGCATGGCTGCATTGCAGCACCGGTGGGGGGGAGGGAGGGAAGGTGGGCAGTGGGGGAGAGGCAAGCAGGCAAACTTGGCAGTTGTTGCGGGCACTGGGGGGGGGGAACCCAATTTGGTGACCCCCTCCTCCCAATGCCCTAGGCAACTGCCTAGTTTGCTTAGTGGGTGAGCTGGCCCTGCATGCCACACATTGTCATGGTTTGGCATTTTTGTTGCTCGATCCGTCCATGTTAACTTTGTGTAACTAACAGTGCTATACTATGAATGTCTCCCCGGAAGTAAGCCCCATTGCGTAGATTCTGAATAGACCTGCTCCCCAAAAGTTCTAAGACTTCATTTGGGTTAAGGTGAATTTTAGTATGAAGAAACTGGAGGATTGCCAAATCATGACTTTTATTTTAACATCTGTTGATCTTCTAGGAGGAAATCATGTTGACATGATTTAATCTGCCCTCTATCCTTGAGGGAAAAAATGCAGATAAGACATAATTGTAAACTTGATGTTGAGACTTGAACACATAAAGCTGCCTTATACTAAATCAAACCATCAAAATCAGTATCATCTACCCAGTCCGGCAGTAGCTCTCTAGAGCAGGGGTGTCAAACATGCAGCCCAGGGGCTGAATCAGGCCCCCGGAGGGCTCCTATGAGGTCCCCAAGCAGCTGGCCATAATCTGCTTCCTTCTACCTCTCTCTTGCTTCCTTCTGCAACACAGCTTGTTTTGCCAGGCTTGCGCAGTCATATAGGTGCTACAGAGCAAAACCTCTATTTTCTACATCGGCTGAGGCTCCTCCCTTGGGGAGGAAGGGGGGGAGACAGAGCTTGCTTTGTAAGCATCTCTCAATTGCACGAAGAAGTAAAGAAATAAACTGTGCAAGCCAATATTCAAATTAATGAAATATAGATACGAATAATAGAATTACATATAATATACAATAGAATTCACACCATACAATCAACAAAATTTACACACAATTCATAAACATCCAGCACTCAACATAGATCACTGTGTATATAAATCACTTTCCTCCAGGTCTTATTTTTCAATTCAAAAATGGAGTCCAACTTCAGATATTGTATCCATAAGCCTGGTAGGAAATTCACTTCAGTAGCTCTTTTAAGAAATAAATCCAGGTTGCTTGGAATCCAGTGTAGCAATGTTCTTCCATAAGCTGCCAAAGCAGCACCACCCCACACCTCCTCTGGCTTGTGACAGTGTTACATGTTCACAGCTTCCTCAGGATTTTTCCTTAACAAACTGTAACCTACATTCACAAACTTCTCCTCATCTCAAAATACCTCAAAATATTTTGAGCTGAGGAGAGGTTTGTGAATGTATGAGTTGGTTATAGTTTTGAAAAAATAAGACCTGGAGGAACGTGATTTATATACATGGTGATTTATGTTGAGTGCTGGATGTTTATTAATTGTAAATTTTGTTGATTGTATGGTGTGAATTCTATTGTATATTATATGGAATTCTATTATTAATATTTTTTTCAATAATTTGAATATTGGCATGCACAGTTGATTTCTTTACTTCTCTCAATTGTACAGCAGAGCTACTGAGCCAAGCCTCTCTTCCTTCTATTGGCTGAGGCTCCTCCCCCTCCTGGTCCCCTGGGGAAGGAAGGAAAGAGCCAGAGCTTATTTTGCCCAGGCTCCTGGATCCTATGAAAGAAGTATAAAGAAAGCACCTTTAAGCCCAATGAGTGTTAATGCTTTAAGCATGCTTTATTTTTAAAAAATCTTTACGTTTGTCTGTGTCCTTTATAAAGTTTATATCTCTGCTACCTAATTTATTTATTTATTTATATTTGGACTTGTATATTAATCTTGAATAGGAACACATATGGCCCGGCCTGACATGGCCCAACCCGACAAAGTCTCATTTGTGTCAGATCAGGCCCTCATAACAAATGAGTTTGACACCCCTGCTCTAGACTCTCAAGCAGAAGACCTATTGTCTGGTCCTTTTAATAGGAGATGCTGGGGAGTGAACCTGGGACCTGAGTCCAAAACCAAGGACTGCTGTGCCCAAGCCCTCCAAGGTTGCTCCTGTGTAGCATTCAGTTACCTGTATAGAAGTCCCATTGAAATGTTCACTAGCTTTTCCACTGGTGAAAACAAGGAACACACACACACAAAAAAAAGTTTTCCTGCGGAACATGGGACCTGCATGGACAAAAGCCCAAGGGAAATCAGACTTGGCTCACTGCATACATTTCCCAGGCTTTTTTAATGGTGAGAGAGAACTTCTTCCATCCCCACCAAAACAGAGCCAACCCAGAATTTCAGCACACATGAAGCTGCCTTATACTGAATCAGACCTTTGGTCCAGAAAGGTCAATATTGTCTAAGACTGGCAGCAGCTCTTCAGAGTTTCTTTCATATCATCTACTAGCCAATCCTTTTTAAAAAAAAACTTCTGGGGAGGCCAGGGATTGAACCTGGGACCCTTCTACATACTCAGCAGATACTCTACCACTGAGCCACAGTCCCTCTCAACTAGTGGATCTGAGCCAAAAAAAAAAAAATCCTCCTCCACCTACAGAGATCCTTTCTCTAAACAGTTTTCATTTGGAATAGCAGGTACTTCCAGGCAACTCTGTTCCAATTGGAGGTTTCTCTCAGTCTTGGGTGAGGCTAGCAGTCTCCACTTATTTTACCGTCCCCTTGATTAACATGACTCTCCCTGTTTAATGCAATATCCTGATAAGTTTCAGCTTGCGCAATCCACCTTAGCAGATAAAATACTGAGTCACTCAGAGTGCAGCCCTGCTTTCAGTGACAGACACAACTAAAATAATAGAAACTGAACTTAAGTGTGCAGTGGAGTGCAACACGGACATTCAAGGGTTTGTCTCCCTTCTGTGAACTTCTGACTATATAAGTGTAACTTTTCCTGCCTTTCAGATTTGGCTAACTGCCCCAGACAGCCCGGAGCCTGATTAGTTTGGCTGAGATTGCTTTAATATCGTGTTACTTGGTACAATACATTTATTTATTTGGAAGATTCCCCTCCCCCCCCCCTTACTTCTTTTCATAGAAACTCAAAGCAGCTTGCAATAAATAAGGAATATCTGAAGTAACTGATAACTTAAGGACTCATCATATTCTTAGGCTGCTTTGTCTTCATAATATTCCTTTTTGTGCAGGCGCGACTACATGTGACCGTGCCCTTGAGTCCAGCACGGGGACAACCTGCCATTTTAAGGCTGGAGGGGTTCTTTTTTTAAAAAAAGCATTGGGGGTCCTGATTGGTGGAGACTCGGGTGGGTTTCCCCCTAGGGTTGCCAGGTCTGTGATGGGAAATACCTAGAGACTTTGGGAGTGAATCCAAGAGAGGGCAGAATTTGGGGAGGGGAGAGGGCTCAGCATGGTACAATGCCATAGAATCCACCCTTCAAAGCAGCTATTTTCTCCAAGGGAACTGTTATCTGCCATCTGGAGATCAGTTGTAAAAGTGGGAGATCTCTAGGACCTACCTGGAGGCTGGCAACCCTCCTTCCCCCAGCTTAGGAGGGTTGAAAATGGCACTGGGGAAGATAGTAGCCCTGGCAGCAGCAGAGGGGAGGGACAGTGCTCACAAGGCAGTAAGGATGCCTCTAGCCTCACCCCTAGCTTCTCTCTCATCACCAGGCCAGTGTGGTGTAGTGGTTAAGAGCAGCCAACTCTAATCTGGAGAATCTAGTTTAATTCCTAGGCTTCCCAACCCTCCCGCCCTGGTGGGGGACTCCAGGATTTCCAGCCTCTTCCCCCGCTCCCCAAAAAAACGGAAGTGGGGGGAGGGGGGAAACGGCGCTGGGCCGGGCTGCGGGGCTCCTGCTCTCTGCCACGCCGCCCCACCGGAGAGGTAAGTGGGCACGCTGGCTCTCCGCCACGCCGGGGCAGCCTCCCCTCCCCTCCCTTCCCCTCGGGCCTGCAGCGGCGCATGGCCTTGACTGGTGGCTGCTGGGGCCGGCGGGGGGCTTTGGACAGCTGCTGGCCGTGGCCTCGGGGCTGCCCGCGGTGCCGCTGGCGCTGGGCCTGGCTGCGGGGCTCCTGCTCTCCACCACGCCGCCCCACCAGAGAGGTAAGTGGTCGCGCTGGCTCTCCATCACGCCGCCCCACCGGAAAGTTAAGCGGTGCCGCTGGCGCTGGGCCTGGCTGCGGGGCTCTGAGGGGAGGCTGGGGGTTTTAATAGTAGTCTGCTCTTCTCGGGGAGTAGGAGGGATCTCAGGGCAGACCGGTGCCCTCAGCCCTGTCCGCTTCCCTAATGATGGGGGCCGGTGGGGCTCAACAAGAGCTGAGTAGCCTTTGCTCTCTTAGCTTGGTTAGAGGTGTGAGTGAAGTTCTGAGGAGTGGGCTGGTAAGGAAACCAGTGACTAAGATAAAGATCAATATTGAAATGTAAGCACGTGTGCTGTCCCTTTAAATGTGATGGCCAGAACTCTCTTGGAGTTCAATTATGCTTGTCACACCCTTGTTCCTGGCTCCTTCCCCAATGTCTCCTGGCTCCACCCCCAAAGTCTCCTGGCTCCGCCCCCAAAGTCCCCAGATATTTCTTGAATTGGACTTGGCAACCCTATTAATTCCCCACTCCTTTGCTTGAAGCCTTCTGGATGACTTTGGGCCAGCCAGTTCTCTCAGAAGTCATTCAGCCTCACCTACTTCACAAGGTGCCTATTGTGGGGAGAGGGAAGGAAGGCAATTGTAAGCCGCTTCGGGACTCCTGTAAGAGGGATGTAAAAACCAGTTATCCTTGCGGCGAGCACCATTTTATCCTCACAACATTCTTTAAGGGAATTCAGTTTTGTACAGGGTTGCCAGACGTGAGAACAAATCAACTGTTCTGTTTCAACCCAATTGTTTTGTTTCCTGACAGAACACTCTTAGCTAAATTGGAATAAAGGCACATACAAAGGAATAGGATGTATTTCATTTTCAGATCAAGTTAAAAAAAATTCTATTGTTGTCAACTGCTCTGTAACAACTATGTTTAAAGCAAAAGACCAAAAAAGGGGGGGGGGGATAAAGAAGAATACCTGCTGTTTGTTATCTGACAGTCTTTTGTTCAAATGTATCTCAGAATGATACAGAAACGGAAAGGAATAAGTCCAAGGATGGAGTCTACCTCCAGCCTAGAGCAGGAGGCTTTAAATTAATTCTTTAATATTCTTGTTGCTACAATCCTATCTTCTTAAATTAAAATCCAAACATAGACTTTAAGCAACTAGTTCTTCTTTGTCTCACTGGATAATGGCCTTTGTGGACAGGTGAATTCTGCCATTTCAGTAACAGTACAGGGATTTTCAGCATTCATTTATCTCCTCCACTAGCTAAAACACCTCCACCCAGATCTGGATGCACTTTGAATATCATCCTGATGTCACCTAGACACCCAGGCATTGTGTAATCAAAAAGATAATGGACTTTTCTTCTTCTTGGGTCCTACCCAGATTGCAGGTAGTACTAAAACTTTTGACCCCAAGACTCTCTTCTTGGCAGATGATAATCATAATTACGTTGTTGAAGGGCCTGTCTGTCGGATCGAGCTCCATAATTGGATGCTTTAAGTCCTGATGATTCCTTAACTCCTTATCAGTAAGTGTTCCAGGCTACTCCCCATCATGCACAGGTGAAATTATGCCTTCTTTCTCTAGCCTGCCCATTTCAGTTTCACTCTTGTGGCGTATGGAACACATCTCACTTTAAAGTACTTTGTCTGGCTGTCCCCTTAGATATGTGACTTTGCTTCAAACTCCTTTAGGGTACCCAGCTCTTCTTGGAATGCTGCAGGATGGTTCTTGAAATTTAGAAGGGGTTTTCAACAATTAATGGATTATTGTGGTTGTGGCCTTTGGATACTGTTCTTTTTATTGGTTTGTAATTATGGTTTCTCAGCGTCACTGGTTTTAGTCCTCTGCTGGAGAAAGGTGAGTTTAAAATTTAAAAATACCCATATGGTCAAGGATTAAGAGGTTTGTAACAACTCCATTTGACAAACTGGGCAAAAAGGCAGAGATGTGGAGCGGTCAAAGATCTTCTGTTGTATTCTGTGAATCACCTCTTACCGGCCTTTCTCTATTATGTTGTTTTGGGGGGTTCCCTCCCTTAAAAAACAGGCACTGTTAACGAGCCTGTTCATTTTTAGCAGCGTCCAGTTCTTTGAATATATTTGCATTGTGAAGAGAGGTAATGTTCTCTTCAAGAGGAGAAGACATGTAATCGGTTGCAGTACATATAAAGCAGGAGTCTTATAGCATAAAAACCTGTTAGTCATAAGGAGTGATAAGACTTCTCTTTATTTCTCATTAAGTTTTCTCTGTCCTGCACTGATTATCTTTCTTCTGTTACAATTAAGATTTCCCAAAGCTACTCTGACCAGTGATGGACCTCAAGCGAGTGAAGGATTACATCTATTGGCTGTATTTCCAGTATCTCCTGATATCCTGCATTTATGTCCTTGAGCCCTGGGAGCAATCTATGTTCCACACAATCACAATCACGGTGGTCGCCATGGTGGTGTATACTGCTTACGTCTTCATCCCCATCCACGTCCGCCTGGCTTTTGAGTTCTTCTCACAGATGTTTGGAAGCCAACCCGAAAGTACTGTTTCACTTATGAACTGAACCTGCTGGCACCAAAAGCAACTTTTGCCTCCTTTAAAAAAAATGTAGTCTTCCTCATCTTTGTCTCCTCTATGTGTGGGAAGCCATTCTGAAAGACTCACGTGTGTTGTATGTCCACAGATGCCACTTCCACTTAACCAATAGGAGCTATTGTTGGCCAGCCTATGGCTAGTTCTCCTTGAAATGCAGCTACATTTTCTATCCTGAAAAAATAACACAGCCTTTCTGGACTGGGTTGCTTTAGTAAATCCATAGGGATTGCATTCCACATATGGCAGGTCTTCAATCTAATGCCTTGAAAAATCTCTTTCCCTTATCCCATTTTTTTTATCCTTAGGGTTGCATGCTTCTTGCTCCATTATTTTGCAACCTTCTTTTGCAGGGCACACGTAAGTAATATTACACTGTTGAAGACAATGGGCTGTGAAGGGTGAAACTCTGCTTGGCACTGTTAACGAGCCTGTTCATTTTTAGCAGCGTCCAGTTCTTTGAATGTATTTATGAAGGCATAAACAGAACCCGGTCACCATTTCTACAGTTTAACGGTTAAACTTTTATTATAAAAATGGTTTAACTGTTTTATTTTATTTTACACCAAACAGAAGGAATTTTTTTTAAAAAAAATAACATAGTGACAAGCCTATAGATAAACATCTATAAAAGATTTCCAAATATCTTAAAATATATCCAAGCACAATTATGGTGTATGTGCCATACATTGGAATACTGAAAAAATTGTAAGGTCCTCAATCCACAAAATTACCAAAGGTGGACATAGGGTTGCCAAGTCCAATTCAAGAAATATCTGGGGACTTTGGGGGTGGAGCCAGGAGACATTGGGGGCAGAGCCAGGAGCAAGGGTGTGACAAGCATAATTGAACTTCAAGGGAGTTCTGGCCATCACATTTAAAAGGACCACACATCTTTTAAATCCCTTCTCTCCATAGGAAATAATGAAGGATAGGGGCACCTTCTTTTGGGGCTCATAGAATTGGACCCCCCCCCCCGTCCAATCTTTTTGAAACTTGGGGGGTATTTTGGGGAGAGGTACTGGATGCTATTCTGCAAATTTGGTGCCTCTACCTCAAAAAACACCCCTCCAGAACCTCAGATTCCCGCAGATCGATTCTCCATTATTTCCTATGAGAATAAGTCTCCATAGGGAATAATAGAGTTCCCTCCCCTGCCCCTGCTTTCTCTCTCTCACTCACACACATGCTTAACTGTCTCTGGTGCCTCCACAACAAGGTCTGTAAAGTACAGGGGCTACGCTGCTCTCTTTTACACACACACTCACTTGTCTGAAATGAAAGCAAAACAGAGGGGCTGCTGACAAGGTCTGCTGTTGCTAACCCTTCCCCATGAAGTGCTTCCTGCTCCAATTTAAAGGAACACACACATTTTAAAACCAGACCTGTTTGCAGGTCCTGCCAGAGATCTAGAGGTACATGGTGGCTGTGGAGGAGAGGTTTCCCCCGTCGGCCAGCTGGCTGGGGGCGGGGGGAAGCCTGTAAAACCAGGGGATCCCCCTCTGGGAACTGGGGATTGGGAAGCCTAGGTGGACATTTATCCTTCTAGCATTTTAACTTAAGCCTTCTAACAACAGTGAAGGCACAAAGGACAGTTTCACTGACAATCAGCTAGTCTCCAGGAGACAGACAAATAGTTTTAATCATTTTCAAAAATCAGCAAACATTCAGATACAAAATTGATATGAGCAAATATTTCCTCCCCAAAAGATCAACTGGACAGAGTGTCTTTTAAGAGAAACATAAAGTACAGCACAAATAATTAGACACTTTACTTAGTAGGGTTGCCAATTCCCAGTTGGGAGCAAGGGATCCCCTGGTTTGGAGGCCCTCCCCCAACTTCAGGGATATCAGAAAGTGGGAGGGGGGAAATGTGTGCTGGGCACTCCATTATACTCTATGGAGACCGGTTCCCATAGGGTATAATGCAGACTCAATCTGTGGGTATCTGGGGCTCAGGGGGCTGTTTTTTGAGGTAGAGAGCATAGTATCTGGTGCGTCTCCTCAACTACCCCCTGCCCCCCCCCCGTTTAAAAAAATTGACTGGAGGTCCAATTCTATGAGTCCCAAATGAAGGTTCCCCCATCCTTTAATATTTCCAATGGAAGGCAGGCATTTTAAAGTAGTGTGGTCTCTTTAAATGTGATGCCCAAAACTCCCATTGGAGTTCAGTCATGCTTGTCACAACCTGGCTCCACCACCAAAGTCTCCGGGCTTTAACCCCAAAGACCCCAAATATTTCCTGAATCAGACTTGGCAACCCTATTACTTAGCTTTTACTGTGTTATCCAGTATATCCTAAACATATTTTTAACAGAATAAGTCGCAGCTTAACATTCATAGAAGCCAACTGATATAAACTGTCGGGCTATGTCCTATTTCTTTGCCGAAATAAGGTAACATGGGTCATTATCCTGTTCATTTCTGAGATTTTGCTTTATTCTTGTGATCCCCCCCCCCCATTCTTTATTGTAAAATTACTATCCTGGACATATCTTCTTGAATACTCTGGATTTAAAGGGATGAGTTTAAGTATATGTTTAGGGGCAGGAACGGAAAATATATGGTGTTAGACATGTTCATTTATGATGGTGTGGTTTTTTTTATGGAGGAGCTGGAAGTGTGGATGGGTTGGGGGGGAGAGTGGGAAGCAATTGCAATAATAAGAGGTTCCCCCCCCCCAAAAAAAACCTTCTGAATTTTTTAGGGAATATTCAGAACAATAATGTTTACAGTGGGTTTTGCAGAGTGGTGTTAACCTTGCTTAATGCCAAAAATACTAATAATCTGCACCGGGTGGGGGCAAATAAAGCTATAAGCATGGTTCTGTTATAAGACTGTAGAAGTAATATCCAAATAATTGCAGAGGCTCTAAATGCATTTATATGGAGGATTCACTGCTAGGGCTTTGTTTAAAAATATCAAAAGCAACTTCTTGCTAACTGATGCACATGATTGCTTTTAAAAAAAGGAAGTTCCAATGCAAACCTTTATCTCAATGAAATGTGAATGCCAAAGAGCACAAATGCTTGTGCGCACAGTCGATATACTTCTCACAGCTCACACAACCACCAGTAAAGGCAGTTGTAAAGTGTCAAATGCAAATAGCTCTCAAACAGTGTTTGCACAGTTACATGCAATATAAAGACCTCTGTTTCTATGCAGATTGCACAAGATTCTGTGTTTTTTTAAAATTATTGTTATTTTAAACCAAGTGCTGTAGTTTCTGTTATGAGCTAAAACATGTCTTGAAGGTTTAGAAGATCTGAACATGTATGCTGTTCTGCAGAAACCAAAATAAATTGTAATTACTTAAAACAAGTCTGTGTGTTATCTTCTAGGGTCTGTGGTTCCTTGGTCCACATGCAGAGAGAAAGAGGGAGCAAAACAATTCCCATGGAAGGATCTGTTGTACATTGTCCATGTCTAATGATATCACCAATGTACTGATAATGCTCTTTATATTTTTCTATAGAAAAAGCCAAGGAGAAACTCATTTGCATATTAGGCCACACACCCTATGTCACCATTATTTCACACAGGGCTTTTTTTGTAGAAGCCCAGCAGGAACTCATTTGCATATTAGGCCACACCCTATGACACCAAGCCAGCCAGAGCTGTGTTCCTGTGCGTTCCTGTTCAAAACACCGATGCAGCTAATGTTGGGATTCGGGCCATGTTAAGTCAGTCTGGAGAGGAAGAAAATCAATATCCCAGGGGTGGCCAACAGTAGCTCTCCAGATGTTTTTGCCTACAACTCCCATCAGCCCCAGCCAGCATGACCAATGGCTGGGGCTGATGGGAGTTGTAGGCAAAAAAATATCTGGAGAGCTACCATTGGCCACCCCTGCAATATCCCATCCTTTTCACTGGCACTTACCATTCACCTTTTTGTTGGTTAAACCAGGCAGAGTACAAACAATAAACTGATAAGATGGAGCCTGCAATTACAGGATTACAATTTTGGTATAGTTCACATAAAAAGGGAAGGAGAATATTGCAGATGCACACTCCAGAACCATCTTAGAGTGGAGGTTGTTAAAAACAGATTAAGCCTTCTTAAATGTTGTTAATGTATATAATGGTTTAAGATGTTCAGCTTTCAATGTTAAAGTAAACAGGAAGGTAATTTGCACTCACATGCTTCACCCATTGCATAGGAGAGGCTTGTGAGAACCTCCCCATATGTAATAAACTCAAAGGCTAGGACGTATAAAGAACTGCACCTTTTAAATAGCCTTGAAGTACTGTACAAACAACAGAGTAAAGGTATGTGAACAATTAATTTTCACAGAGCTAGAGAGCCTTGAGTAACAGGCTGCTCTGAGCAATGACTGGATACATCTGCTGACCAGACACAGCCTTGAGAGCCTGATGCTTAGAAGAGTCAGTCAGATTTGGGCCTTGAATGGAGAAAGTCAGAATTCTGCCTCGACTGAGTCTGATTCCAGCCTTAGCTGAGAGCAGTTTAACACAGACAGGATAACTGGAGGAAAGTGGCTAGGAGCGTTGAGAAGCGCATATAGACTCCCACTCAGGCAATCTTCTAGGGAGAGAAAAAGATTCTCTACCCAATTGAACAGGGAAAATAGCTCTGGTAAGTGCAGAGATCCCAGAACTAATGTGAATAAAAACTGCCTGTAAATACCTAGTCAGTCAGTCAAAAACTGGTCTTTAAAAAGAAGGGGTTTGGGTACCAAGAAGGGTGTACCAACCTGAGAAGGGAGAGCCAGTTTGGTGTAGTAGTTAAGTGTGCCGACTCTTATCTGGGAGAACCGGGTTTGATTCCCCACTCCTCCACTTGCATCTGCTGGAATGGCCTTGGGTCAGCCATAGCTCTGGCAGAGGTTGTCATAAGAATATAAGGGAAGCCATGTTGGATCAAGCCAATGGCCCATCCAGTCCAACACTCTGTGTCACACAGTGGCCCAAAAAAAAATTATATATACATATATATATACACTGTGGCTAATAGCCACTGATGGACCTCTGTTCCATATTTTTATCTAACCCCCTCTTGAAGCTGGCTATGCTTGTAGCTGCCACCATCTCCTGTGGCAGTGAATTCCACATGTTAATCACCTTTGGGTGAAGAAGTACTTCCTTTTATCCGTTTTAACCCGACTGCTTAGCAATTTCATCGAATGCCCACGAGTTCTTGTATTGTGAGAAAGGGAGGAAAGGACTTCTTTCTCTACTTTGTGCATCTCATGCATAATCTTGTAAACCTCTATCATGTCACCCTGCAGTCAACCTTTCTCCAAGTTAAAGAGCCCCAAGCGTTTTAACCTTTCTTCATAGGGAAAGTGTTCCAACCCTTTAATCATTCTAGCTACCCTTTTCTGGACTTTTTCCAATGTTATAATATCCTTTTTGAGGTGCGGTGACCAGAATTGTACACAATATTCCAAATGAGACCGCACCATCGATTTATACAGGGGCATTATGATACTGGCTGATTTGTTTTCAATTCCCTTCCTAATAATTTCCAGCATGGCATTGGCCTTTTTTATTGCAATCACACACTGTCTTGACATTTTCAGTGAGTTATCTAACATGTCCCAAGATCTCTCTCTCTTGGTCAGTCTCTGCCAGTTCACACCCCATCAACTTGTATTTGTAGCTGGGATTTTTGGCCCCAATGTGCATTACTTTGCACTTGGCCACATTGAACCTCATCTGCCATGTTGACGCCCACTCACCCAGCCTCAACAGATCCCTTTGGAGTGCCTCACAATCCTTTCTGGTTCTCACCACCCTGAACAATTTAGTGTCATCTGCAAACTTGGCCACTTCACTGCTTACTCCCAACTCCAAATCATTTATGAACAAGTTAAAGAGCATGGGACCAAATACTGAGCCCTGCGGCACCCCACTGCTTACCGTCCTCCACTGCGAAGACTGCCCATTTATACTCACTCTCTGCTTCCTATTAATTAGCCAGTTTTTGATCCACAAGAGGACCTGTCCTTTTACTCAATGACTCTAGAAGAAGAAGAAGATATTGGATTTATATTCCGCCCTCCACTCCGAAGAGTCTCAGAGCGGCTCACAATCTCCTTTACCTTCCTCCCCCACAACAAACACCCTGTGAGGTGGGTGGGGCTGGAGAGGGCTCTCACAGCAGCTGCCCTTTCAAGGACAACCTCTGCCAGAGCTATGGCTGACCCAAGGCCATACTAGCAGGTGCAAGTGGAGGAGTGGGGAATCAAACCCGGTTCTCCCAGATAAGAGTCCGCACACTTAACCACTACACCAAACTGGCTCTCTAGAGCTTACTCTAGAGCCTGGCTCTAGAAACTGGCTCTCTAGAGCTCTCTAGAGCCTGCCTGGTGCGAAGGTAGCGGACATTACGCGTGTAGTAGATAGACTGATAGACAGTGCTGGGGAGGAGCCTGTGGTCGTGGTGCATGTTGGCACCAACGATGTGGGGAAATGCAGTCGTGAGGTCCTGGAGGAAAAATTTAGGCTGCTAGGCAGGAGACTTAAGGCCAGGACCTCCAAGGTAGCCTTCTCGGAAGTGCTACCTGTTCCACGTGCAGGGCAGGAGAGACAGGCACAAATTAGAAGTCTCAATGTGTGGATGAGACGATGGTGTAAGGAGGAAGGGTTTAAGTTTGTTAGGCACTGGGATGCTTTCTGGAACAAGCGGGAGCTGTACAAAAGAGACGGTCTCCACTTGTCCCCGGATGGAACCAGGCTGCTGGCGCTTAAAATCAAAAAGGTGGCAGAGCAGTTTTTAAACTAAATCTTGGGGGAAAGCCGACAGGAGATGAAATGTCTCTGGTTCGGGAGGACTCGTCTCAAAGAGATGAAGGGTTAGCTGCTATTTTTCTACCGGGTAACGGACCGGAGTTGTCCACTGTGAAGGTGACAAACAATATGGACTGTCTGCCAGTGTCTCGAGGCGGCAGGAGGAAGGTGGTGGGCCTAGCTCGCCTGGGAAATTATAGATGTTTGTATGCAAATGCTAGAAGTGTTCAAAGTAAAATTGGTGAATTGGAATGTTTAGTGCTGGGAGAAAACATAGACATTGTGGGAATTTCAGAAACTTGGTGGAATGAGGAGAATCAGTGGGACACGGTGATTCCTGGATATAAGCTATATCGGAAGGATAGGGAGGGAAGGGTTGGAGGTGGGGTGGCTCTGTATGTCAGAGAGGATATACGGTCCAGTAAGGCTGAGATCAGAGAATTAGATTCACTTTTAGAAATGCTTTGGGTTGAAATAGAGGGCCCAAAAGGAAATTTAACTATGGGAGTTTGTTATCGCCCACCAAATCAAAAGAGAGAGGACGATTATAATATGATGGAAGGCTTAAAGATAGCGGCTAAACGTAAAAACTGTGTTGTAATAGGTGATTTTAACTACCCGCAGATTGATTGGGTCAATATGTGTTCTGGTCGAGAGAAAGAGATTGAGTTTCTTGATGCTCTCAATGACTGTGCTATGGAGCAGATGGTCTCAGAACCTACCAGGGGTGGGGCGATCCTGGATTTGGTCCTAAGTAATGCCCAAGACTTGGTGAGAGATGTAAAAGTGATTGCGCCGCTTGGGAGCAGTGACCATAATGTTATTGATTTCACCGTTTGTATAAATAGGGAGTTGTCCAAAAAGACCACCACAACCACGTTTAACTTTAAAAGGGGTAAATACACTGAGATGAGGAGGCATGTGAGGAAGAAACTGAAAGGAAAGGTACATACGGTCAAAACCCTTGAGAAAGCTTGGACGCTATTTAAAACTATAATCCTAGAAGCTCAGATAAAATACATACCACAAGTTAGGAAAGGCACAAACAGGCATAAGAAAAGGCCTGCGTGGTTAACAAACGAAGTAATGGAAGCTGTAAAAGGTAAGAAGGACTCCTTTAAGCGGTGGAAAACCAGTCCAAGTGAGATTAGTAAAAGGGAACACAGGCTGTGGCAAATCAAATGCAAGACTGTGATCAGGCAGGCAAAAAGGGACTATGAGGAGCATATTGCAAAAAACATAAAGACCAACAATAAAACTTTCTTCAAATATATTAGAAGTAGGAAACCAGCCAGGGAGGCAGTGGGGCCCTTGGATGACCATGGGGTAAAAGGATTACTGAAGGAGGATAGGGAAATGGCTGAAAAGCTAAATGAATTTTTTGCCTCCGTCTTCACTGTAGAAGACGAGAACTTTTTGCCCGCCCCAGAACCACTAATTTTGGAAGGGGTGTTGAAAGACCTGAGTCAGATTGAGGTGACAAATGAGGAGGTCCTACAACTGATAGACAAATTAAAAACTAATAAGTCACCGGGTCCGGATGGCATACATCTGAGAGTTCTGAAGGAACTCAAAGTTGAACTTGTGGATCTTCTAACAAAAATCTGTAATCTTTCATTGAAATCTGCCTCCATTCCTGAGGACTGGAAGGTAGCAAACGTCACCCCCATCTTTAAAAAAGGTTCCAGAGGAGATCCGGGAAACTACAGGCCAGTCAGTCTGACTTCAATACCGGGAAAGTTGGTAGAAACCATTATCAAGGACAGAATGAGTAGGCACATTGATGAACACGGGTTATTGAGGAAGACTCAGCATGGGTTCTGCAAGGGAAGATCTTGCCTCACTAACCTGTTGCATTTCTTTGAGGGGGTGAACAAACATGTGGACAAAGGAGACCCAATAGATGTTGTTTACCTTGACTTCCAGAAAGCTTTTGATAAAGTTCCTCATCAAAGGCTCCTTAGAAAGCTTGAGAATCATGGAGTAAAAGGACAGGTCCTCTTGTGGATCAAAAACTGGCTGAGTAATAGGAAGCAGAGAGTGAGTATAAATGGGCAGTCTTCGCAGTGGAGGACGGTAAGCAGTGGGGTGCCGCAGGGCTCGGTACTGGGTCCCATGCTTTTTAACTTGTTCATAAATGATTTAGAGTTCGGAGTGAGCAGTGAAGTGGCCAAGTTTGCGGATGACACTAAATTGTTCAGGGTGGTGAGAACCAGAGAGGATTGTGAGGAACTCCAAAGGGATCTGTTGAGGCTGGGTGAGTGGGCGTCAACGTGGCAGATGCGGTTCAATGTGGCCAAGTGCAAAGTAATGCACATTGGGGCTAAGAATCCCAGCTACAAATACAAGTTGATGGGGTGTGAACTGGCAGAGACTGATCAAGAGAGAGATCTTGGGGTCATGATAGATAACTCACTGAAAGTGTCAAGACAGTGTGCGTTTGCAATAAAAAAGGCCAATGCCATGCTGGGAATTATTAGGAAGGGAATTGAAAACAAATCAGCCAGTATCATAATGCCCCTGTATAAATCGATGGTGCGGTCTCATTTGGAGTACTGTAGCAGTTCTGGTCGCCGCACCTCAAAAAGGATATTATAGCTTTAGAGAAGGTGCAGAGAAGGGCAACTAGAATGATTAAAGGGCTGGAGCACTTTCCCTATGAAGAAAGGTTGAAACGCTTGGGACTCTTTAGCTTGGAGAAACGTCGACTGCGGGGTGACATGATAGAGGTTTACAAGATAATGCATGGAATGGAGAAAGTAGAGAAAGAAGTACTTTTCTCCCTTTCTCACAATACAAGAACTCGTGGGCATTCGATGAAATTGCTGAGCAGACAGGTTAAGACGGATAAAAGGAAGTACTTCTTCACCCAAAGGGTGATTAACATGTGGAATTCACTGCCACAGGAGGTGGTGGCGGCCACAAGTATAGCCACCTTCAAGAGGGGTTTAGATAAAAATATGGAGCACAGGTCCATCAGTGGCTATTAGCCACAGTGTATGGAGCACAGGTCCATCAGTGGCTATTAGCCACAGTGTATGTGTGTATATAACATTTTTTGCCACTGTGTGACACAGAGTGTTGGACTTGATGGGCCGTTGGCCTGATCCAACATGGCTTCTCTTATGTTCTTATGTTCTTATGTACTAAGGAGCCTTTGATGAGGAACTTTATCAAAAGCTTTCTGGAAGTCAAGGTAAACAACATCTATTGGGTCTCCTTTGTCCACGTTTATTCACCCCCTCAAAGAAATGTAACAGGTTAGTCAGGCAAGATCTTCTCTTACAGAACCCATGCTGAGTCTTCCTCAATAACCCGTGTTCATCAATGTGCCTACTCATTCTATCCTTGATAATGGTTTCTACCAACTTTCCCGGTATTGAAGTCAGACTGACTGGCCTGTAATTTCCCGGATCTCCTCTGGAACCCTTTTTAAAGATGGGGGTGACATTTGCTACCTTCCAGTCCTCAGGAACAGAGGCAGATTTCAATGAAAGATTACATATTTTTGTCAGAAGATCCACAAGTTCAACTTTGAGTTCTTTCAGAACTCTTGGATGTATGCCATCCAGACCTGGTGACTTATTAGTTTTTAATTCATCTATCAGTTGTAGGACCTCCTCTCTTGCCACCTCAATCTGACTCAGGTCTTTCAACGCCCCTTCCAAAATAAGTGGTTCTGGAGCAGGCAAACACTTCTCATCTTCCACAGTGAAGATGGAGGCAAAAAATGCATTCAGCTTCTCAGCCATTTCCCTATCCTCCTTCATTAATTCTTTTACCCCTTGGTCATCCAAGGGCCCCACTGCCTCCTTGGCTGGTTTCCTGCTTCTAATATATTTGAAGAAATTTTTATTGTTGGTCTTTATGTTTTTTGCAATATGCTCCTCATAGTCCCTTTTTGCCTGCCTGATCACAGTCTTGCATTTGATTTGCCACAGCCTGTTTTTCCTTTTATTAATCTCACTTGGACTGGCTTTCCACCCCTTAAAGGAGTCCTTTTTACCTTTTACAGCTTCCATTACTTTGTTAACCACGCAGGCCTTTTCTTATACCTGTTTGTGCCTTTCCTAACTTGTGGTATATATTTTATCTGAGCTTCTAGGATTGTAGTTTTAAATAGCCTCCAAGCTTCCCCAAGGGTTTTGACTGTATTTACCTTTCCTTTCAGTTTCCTCTTCACATGCCTTCTCATCTTAGAGAATTTACCCCTTCTAAAGTTAAATGTGGTTGTGCTTGTCTTTTGGGGCAACTATTTATACAAATGGTGAAATCAATAACAGTATGATCACTGCTCCCAAGTGGTGCGATCACCTTGAAAGGGAAGCTGCTGTGAGAGCACGCTCCAGCCCCACCCACCTCATAGGGTGTCTGTTTTGGGGGTGGAAGATAAAGGAGATTGTGAGCCACTCTTAAATTCGGAGTGGAGGGCAGGATATAAATCCAATATTTTCTTCTTCTTTTTCTGGGAAACCAAAAGAGTTTGAGAGATATTAAAGAAAGTGCGCTAGATGGAGTATTAAGGGGAAAAGTCCCCAGATATTTTCTGAGTTGGACCTGGCAACCCCAACTGAATGAAATTAATGAGCAGTAGCTTAGAACAGATAAAAGGAAGTACTTCTTCACCCAAAGGGTAATTAATATGTGGAATTCACTGTTGCAGGAAGTGGTGGCAGTGGCTACAAGCACAGACAGCTTCAAGAGGGGACTGGATAAACATATGAAGCAGAGGTCCATGAGTGGTTATTAGCCACAAGGTATAGATGGAACACTATGACTGGGCAGTGATGCTCTGTATTCTTGGGCCTTGGGAGTCAACAATAGGAGACCTTCTGGAGTTCGGCCCCCACTGGTGGGCCTCCTAATGGCTCCTGGGTTTGATCAGTGTGTGACACAGAGACCGATTTCACACTCACATTACGCCGCTCTCACATTTGTCTTCACAGCGCAGCTTCCTTCTGATTTCACACTATCTGCCCCAAGACTGCAGCAAGCGTTGGCATTTTCGTGCAGCAAACAGAAACTTTTTTAGCGGTTTCTGTTTGCTGCATGAAAACACCAACGCTTGCTGCAGCCCCGGGGCAGATAGTGTGAAATCGGAAGGAAGCCGTGCTGAGAAGACGAACGTGAGAGCAGCATAAGGTGATTGCGAAATCAGTCAGAGTGTTGGATTGGATTGGCCGTCGGCCTGATCAAACATGGCTTCTCTTATGTTTTTATCTGCAGAATGCTGCTGCCAAAATGTTTACTAGAATGGACTGTAGGGGAACCATATCACTCCAGTCTTGTTCCACCTACACCATCTCCAAATTTCCTTCTGGACCCAATTCAAGGTGCTAGTATCAACCGTTAAAACTCTACATAGTTTGCAGTCAGCATACTTTTAAGACTGCCTACTCTCATATGAACCTGCCTTACCATTCTAGTCACCTTAAGAGACCCTGATTTAGGTGCCCCCAGCATCTGAGGCTATCGGGTAACAGCCTAAAATGAGCCTTCTATATCAACTCATGGTCCCAAAAGTCTGGAATATCTTCCTCAGAGAGATCAATCTGTCCATAATTGCCTTCAGCCAATGGGTGAAGATTTTTTGTTTTGTGACTTGACCACACTGCCTACCACCACCTTCAGTAAAGAGTGAGCATTAGAAATGTCATTGTTTGACATTTTCCCAGTAGTTGTAATTGGCCCTCCTCATTTGTGCATTAATAATTTTATTTATTATTTTAAATATTGTGTGTATATATTCATCTGTGCCTTAAACAATGTTTTGATTATTTGCCACCTTGAGGACCTAAATTGGTTGTAAGGTGGCAAACAAATGTTTCAAATAAATAAATAGTGTACAATTGAGCCTACTATTTGAGAGACTTCCCACTGGGACATCATGCCAAAGATGTATGAGATGCTGATCTGTCTGGTAGAGAAGATGCCCATCAGCCTGCCTTGGGTCCCTGTGTGAGTCAGCTCCCAACTTATAAAGAGCTGAAATCAGGGTTTTGACTTTCTAGATCTGACTTGGGTGGACCAAGATAAAGATGAGCTTCAGCATCCTAGGGCCAGGTGATAGCAACCATGGTGAGGACCCAATTGAGAATACTAATTATAAACCCACTGGAATTGCACTTCAGAACACATACCTGAAATAAATCTGCTCTACATTCTGCTGAGGCTGAGCTGAACAATGTTGTATTGTAATAGCATGCGCCGAACCAGCAAACGTCAGTTGCTTTCGGCCATCTGTTTACCATCTGTTTGTTCACCATTTTCTCAGATATCAAGTTATCACTTCTATATGTAAACAAGCCTTTGCAATTCAAATAACCACACAGAGCTCTCGTATCACTGCAAATGCAAAGTTTCTCAGTCAAGCTGGTTGAGACATCCAACTGCTAGTCAACAGGCACTGAGTAATTTTGTGACAAGAAATCACATTCAAAACCCACTGGTGCCTTGTGTTCACATACACACATGAACAAGCAAACAAAGCCCAACCCAGAGCAGGCAACCCTATGGCCAGGAAATATGCTGTGAGGGACTGTAACTCAGTGGTGGCACATCTGCCTGGCATGCAGAAAGCATCTCCAGTTGAAGGACCTCTATCATAGATCCTGAAGAGCTGTGAATATGCAGTGCTGACTTTGGTGGACCCATGGTCTTATTCAATACAAGGCAGCTTTGACTGGCCTAAGGTCAGCCAGAAGCTTCCATGGCAGAATGGGGATTCAAGCATGGCTCTCTCAGATTCTAACCGGACATTCTATCCTCTATACCACGTTGGCTCTCCAAACATACTAAAAATGTTATGGCAGTTATCTCATTGGAACTTTAGGCAAGAACCTGTGACTAAATATTTGTCAAATGCAAAAGTTACATTGTTGTATTTGGTTTATGACCCTCAAGCCTGATAAACTTGAGTGTTCACCTTCACCCTGCATTTCCACCTGTTTAAACACACATTCTCAGGCACTTAACCCCTCCCTGAGGCACACCAACTCTTCCTTTCCTGCAAAGATCATGATTTAGATTTCCTCGGGCAACCTAATGAATGGAGAAAGAAGGTCAAATTGTGTGTGTTTGTGCTTTAAAACTTGTCATTTAAACACTTATAACAGCTTCATAAAAGCAAGCTGACCAAAGGACAACCACAGCCTGGAATTATAAGCGTATATTACAAAGTGGTGAATAAATATTGGGCATTATCTAGAACTCCAGTGTTCCCGGATGAACAAGATTAATGCAACGCTAGTTTTTATAACACAGTTCTTGTTCAGACATGATCCCCATGATGTTGTTACACAAAACCAGGGTAGGTTAAGAAATCATCCGGGGTTGTGCAAAGCTCCCAACTTCTCCATTATCAACGGAAAAAATATATGCTGGATATTTCTTGACATGCATATCTACACAACCAGTATTTAATTCTGACCAATATGGCGCAGGCTAGCCCAAAATGATCAGATCTTGGAAGCTAAGCAGGGTCAGCCCTGGGTGACCAACAAGGAAGTCCAGGGTCCCCATGCAGAGGCACAAACCACCTCTGACTTTTGCCTTGAAAACAGTACAGAGTCATCATGAGTCAGCTGTGACTTGACCACACTGCCTACCACCACCTTCAATAAAGAGTGACCATTAAAAATGCTTAATCATTACCTGGGGATTTACTTTATGGGATACCACAAGGCTTGGCCTTGTTTTACATTTATATGCAGCTATTAAAATCATTCCTGGGTAAGAAGATCACTGACAACACCAGTACTATGTTTCTTTAAGCAATTGAGACTGGCTTTATCTTGAACCAATGTCTGGAGGCCATGGTTAAGTGGATGGAGCTGAAACTGAATCCAGGCAAGGCAAAGGTGGTGATGCTAGGAATTTCTAACTTTTCTATCTATATCTGTGATGCTGTCTCTGAAGTCTGAGGCAGAATACAACGTACACTCCTCCACTTCCAGCAGTTGCCACAATAACTTAACTGAGTGCAAAGTAATGCACTTTGGGGGCAAAAATCCTAGCTATAAATATAAGTTGATGGGGTGTGAACTGGCAGAGACTGACTAAGAGAGAGATTTTGGGGTTGTGGAAGATAACTCACTGAAAATGTCGAGACAATGTACGATGGCAAAAAAAAAAAAAGGCCAACGCCCTGCTGGAAATTATTAGGAAGGGAATTGAAAACAAATCAGCCAGTATCATTATGCCCCTATATAAATCAATGATGCAGCCTCATTTGGAGTACTGTATACAATTCTGGTCACCGCACCTCAAAAAAGATATTATAGCATTGGAAAAAGTGCAGAAAAGGCCAACTAGAATGATCAAAGGGTTGGAACACTTTCCCTATGAAGAAAGGTTAAAACGCTTGGGGCTCTTTAGCTTGTAGAAACGTCAATTGTGGGGTGACATGATAGAGGTTTACAAGATTATGCATGGGATAGAGAAGGCAGAGAAAGAAGTACTTTTCTCCCTTTCTCACAATACAAGAATTCGTGGACACTCAATGAAATTGCCGAGCAGTTGGGTTAGAATGGATAAAAGGAAGTACTTCTTCACTCAAAGGATGATTAACGCATGGAATCCACTGCCACAGGAAGTGGTGGCTGCTACAAGCATAGACAGCTTCAAGAGGGGATTGGATAAGCATATGGAGCAGAGGTCCATCAGTGGCTATTAGCCACAGAGTATTGTTGGAACTCTGTCTGGGGCAGTGATACTTTGTATTCTTGGTGCTTGGGGTGGAACAGTGGGAGGGCTTCTAGCCCCACTGGTGGGCCTCCTGATGGCAGGTTTTTTTTTTTTTTTTTTGGCCACTGTGTGACACAGAGTGTTGGACTGGATGGGCCATTGGCCTGATCCAACATGGCTTCTCTTATGTTCTTATGGTCTTATCTACCTCTTGTTTCGCTTAGACATATCTAATCTTGTGACACCAGGGCTGACTGCTTTAATATACTGTACATGGGGCTGCCTTTGAAGATAAGCTGAAAGCTTCCATTAATGCAGTAATGCTTCTTTCTGGGCGTGGACACTGAGATCATATCCACCTGATATTTCAACAGCTGCACTGGCTACTCATATGCTTGCAGATTCAATTCCTGATGCTAGTATTAACCTTTAAATCATTTTATAGTCTTGGGTCCAAATATCCAAATGATCACGTCTCTGTATATGCACTCACCTACTCAGTTTCAACAGCCCCTTTTTATCAAGTCAAATAAATAATAAGAAAAGCATTGCCTAAAGATTAAAAATGAGATTAACCCCCCCACCCAAAAAACCCTAACCCAGAACAATGCAAAATGGTTTATAAAATAATCAAACATGAAGTTAGCCATCTGGAAGTACATAAACAATAAAGATAATTGTGAGAATATAGCATTTTAGGTTCCTGTGACTTATTGTGAAGCCATCCTCTGAAGAGATGAGGCAACATCTTTGTCTATTTTCCATAGGAGTTGCAAAATTTTCTTTTCTAAACAGGTTTTTAATCTGTAATTGTGGTGAGGAGGTATTTTACAGTAGGTGTTTCAAGCTGAGCTGTCATGTTTGATTGACAATGTTGATATATTATACTGATGTAGTTTTGGTACTAATGTAGTTGGGGTTTCTTTCTTTTAATGGAGTTTGTTGTGTCCATTATTCATTTTTGGGCTGCCCACAGCCTAAGTAAGTTACAGACTCTTCAATAAATAAATGTCTTTATGTAAACGTTGTGGTGTGTCATGTAGGAGTTTGTGTGTATTGTTCTGTAATGTTTGTTTGTCACTTTGGGGTTTTTTTCAATAATAAAATAAATTACAAAAAAACCCAAATAAATATGTCTGTGCCACCATTTGAAATTTGTACCAAACTCCCTATTAGGTGGGAAGCAGCCTTTGGTTCCTACACTGCTATCCAGTGAGCAGAGTGAACCAAAGCAACCTGAACCCATCATTCCTTTCTGGCAAGGAGACATGCTAGTAGACATTTCTGGCAAGGAGACATCCTGTGGTCGTGGTGCATGTTGGCACCAACGATGTGGGGAAATGCAGTCGTGAGGTCCTGGAGGAAAAATTTAGGCTGCTAGGCGGGAGACTTAAGGCCAGGACCTCCAAGGTAGCCTTCTCGGAAGTGCTACCTGTTCCACGTGCAGGGCAGGAGAGACAGGCACAAATTAGAAGTCTCAATGTGTGGATGAGACGATGGTGTAAGGAGGAAGGGTTTAAGTTTGTTAGGCACTGGGATGCTTTCTGGAACAAGCGGGAGCTGTACAAAAGAGACGGTCTCCATTTGTCCCCGGATGGAACCAGGCTGCTGGCGCTTAAAATCAAAAAGGTGGCAGAGCAGTTTTTAAACTAAATCTTGGGGGAAAGCCGACAGGAGATGAAATGTCTCTGGTTCGGGAGGACTCGTCTCAAAGAGATGAAGGGTTAGCTGCTATTTTTCTACCGGGTAACAGACCAGAGTTGTCCACTGTGAAGGCGACAAACAATATGGACTGTCTGCCAGAGTCTCGAGGTGGCAGGAGGAAGGTGGCGGGCCTAGCTCGCCTGGGAAATTATAGATGTTTGTATGCAAATGCTAGAAGTGTTCGAAGTAAAATTGGTGAATTGGAATGTTTAGTGTTGGGAGAAAACATAGACATTGTGGGAATTTCAGAAACTTGTTGGAATGAGGAGAATCAGTGGGACACGGTGATTCCTGGATATAAGCTATATCGGAAGGATAGGAAGGGAAGGGTTGGAGGTGGGGTGGCTCTGTATGTCAGAGAGGATATACGGTCCAGTAAGACTGAGGTCAGAGAATTAGATTCACTTTTAGAAATGCTTTGGGTTGAAATAGAGGGCCCAAAAGGAAATTTAACTATGGGAGTTTGTTATCGCCCACCAAATCAAAAGAGAGAAGACGATTATAATATGATGGAAGGCTTAAAGACAGCGGCTAAACGTAAAAACTGTGTCGTAATAGGTGATTTTAACTACCCGCAGATTGATTGGGTCAATATGTGTTCTGGTCGAGAGAAAGAGATTGAGTTTCTTGATGCTCTCAATGACTGTGCTATGGAGCAGATGGTCTCAGAACCTACCAGGGGTGGGGCGATCCTGGATTTGGTCCTAAGTAATGCCCAAGACTTGGTGAGAGATGTAAAAGTGATTGCGCCGCTTGGGAGCAGTGACCATAATGTTATTGATTTCACCGTTTGTATAAATAGGGAGTTGCCCCAAAAGACCGCCACAACCACGTTTAACTTTAAAAGGGGTAAATACATTGAGATGAGGAGGCATGTGAGGAGGAAACTGAAAGGAAAGGTACATACAGTCAAAACCCTTGGGGAAGCTTGGATGCTATTTAAAACTATAATCCTAGAAGCTCAGATAAAATACATACCACAAGTTAGGAAAGGCACAAACAGGTATAAGAAAAGGCCTGCGTGGTTAACAAACAAAGTAATGGAAGCTGTAAAAGGTAAGAAGGACTCCTTTAAGTGGTGGAAAACCAGTCCAAGTGAGATTAGTAAAAGGGAACACAGGCTGTGGCAAATCAAATGCAAGACTGTGATCAGGCAGGCAAAAAGGGACTATGAGGAGCATATTGAAAAAAACATAAAGACCAACAATAAAACTTTCTTCAAATATATTAGAAGTAGGAAACCAGCCAGGGAGGCAGTGGGGCCCTTGGATGACCATGGGGTAAAAGGATTACTGAAGGAGGATAGGGAAATGGCTGAGAAGCTAAATGAATTTTTTGCCTCCGTCTTCACTGTGGAAGACGAGAACTTTTTGCCCACCCCAGAACCACTAATTTTGGAAGGGGTGTTGAAAGACCTGAGTCAGATTGAGGTGACAAAAGAGGAGGTCCTACAACTGATAGACAAATTAAAAACTAATAAGTCACCGGGTCCGGATGGCATACATCCGAGAGTTCTGAAAGAACTCAAAGTTGAACTTGTGGATCTTCTAACAAAAATCTGTAATCTTTCATTGAAATCTGCCTCCGTTCCTGAGGACTGGAAGGTAGCAAATGTCACCCCCATCTTTAAAAAGGGTTCCAGAGGAGATCCGGGAAATTACAGGCCAGTCAGTCTGACTTCAATACCGGGAAAGTTGGTAGAAACCATTATCAAGGACAGAATGAGTAGGCACATTGATGAACACGGGTTATTGAGGAAGACTCAGCATGGGTTCTGCAAGGGAAGATCTTGCCTCACTAACCTGTTACATTTCTTTGAGGGGGTGAACAAACATGTGGACAAAGGAGACCCGATAGATGTTGTTTACCTTGACTTCCAGAAAGCTTTTAATAAAGTTCCTCATCAAAGGCTCCTTAGAAAACTTGAGAGTCATGGAGTAAAAGGACAGGTCCTCTTGTGGATCAAAAACTGGCTTAGTAATAGGAAGCAGAGAGTCAGTATAAATGGGCAGTCTTCGCAGTGGAGGACGGTAAGCAGTGGGGTGCCGCAGGGCTCGGTACTGGGTCCCATGCTCTTTAACTTGTTCATAAATGATTTAGAGTTGGGAGTGAGCAGTGAAGTGGCCAAGTTTGCGGATGACACTAAATTGTTCAGGGTGGTGAGAACCAGACAGGATTGTGAGGAACTCCAAAGGGATCTGTTGAGGCTGGGTGAGTGGGCGTCAACGTGGCAGATGCGGTTCAATGTGGCCAAGTGCAAAGTAATGCACATTGGGGCCAAGAATCCCAGCTACAAATACAAGTTGATGGGTTGTGAACTGGCAGAGACTGACCAAGAGAGAGATCTTGGGGTCGTGGTAGATAACTCACTGAAAATGTCAAGACAGTGTGCGTTTGCAATAAAAAAGGCCAACGCCATGCTGGGAATTATTAGGAAGGGAATTGAAAACAAATCAGCCAGTATCATAATGCCCCTGTATAAATCGATGGTGCGGTCTCATTTGGAGTACTGTGTGCAGTTCTGGTCGCCGCACCTCAAAAAGGATATTATACAAGAACTCATGGGCATTCGATGAAATTGCTGAGCAGACAGGTTAAAACGGATAAAAGGAAGTACTTCTTCACCCAAAGGGTGATTAACATGTGGAATTCACTGCCACAGGAGGTGGTGGCGGCCACAAGTATAGCCACCTTCAAGAGGGGTTTAGATAAAAATATGGAGCACAGGTCCATCAGTGGCTATTAGCCACAGTGTATGTGTGTATATAAAATTTTTTGCCACTGTTGGCCTGATCCAACATGGCTTCTCTTATGTTCTTATGGTAGTTCTTGCTTGATGGCTCTCCAAATTCTGGAACTGGTCCCTGTTTTGGTAGTACAGAATCTAGAACAAGGGTCCCCAACCTTTTTCAGCCTGGCGGCACATCTGGAATTTTGAAAGAAGTGCCACCCCCAAAACAGCTTCTACATGAGGCGGAACCAAACTGAAAATGGAACCAAACTGAAAATGGCTTCCACAGGTGGAGCTGAATGGAATACTGTTGTTGTTTAAAGTTATGAATCACCCATTCCTGGCCACAGCAGGCCTCTGGCCGAAGTACAGTTATCATTGAAACAGATACCTTCCTCCTCATACCTCCTGAAAGGAAGGAAAGCCTGAAGGGAGAACAGAACCACATGCTGATTAAGGAAAGCCCACGTGCTTACCAGTGCTCCTCCTGGCCCTCCAATGGAAAATCATTTCATTTTACAATAACAAGTCCTGCCGTACAATGGCCCCACCCACTTTCTGGAAAGCTTGGCAGGCACTACCGGCAGGTGCCACGGTGCCCAGGGGCACATGTTGGGAAACCCTGTTCTAGAGGAGTGGCAGTAAACAATTTTTCCAGCTGCAGGTACCACAGCTTCTATAAGCTCCATTTTATTAAGTTTTCAGTCCACTGCAGAAACTGCAAACAAATAATTCCCCCCCCCCCCTTTCCCCAGGGTTTCTCATCTTTGCATGCTTTTAAAAAAATTCCCTGATGGCAAGAAATAGCTTTGTTCATATTTAAAGTGACAAGAGGAAGCAGCATCAATGTGCTGAGTGCACGGTGAAAATCAGAGGTTCAGAAGAGCTGTGGTTAAAAATACATCTGTAATGGAAGCACAGTATTGAATCAAATCATTTGCCTCCCTTGACTTCACAATAGACCCTTGCTTGGTGCAAATGATGGGTTTTACTCTTCTTCTGATCCAGTATGGTGAAAGCCTATTATTTGAAAGACTTCTTTTTCCCAACGCAACAAAAGAATTGAGAGATGGAGACTAAAAAGCAATGTACGGTACTTGCCACAGGACAAATGCTTAGAATGGTAATGACACAATATGCTAAGACCAATGTCTATGGTACATTGTTGCTTTCACTGAGGCATCAAGAGTGAATTGGAAGTCTGTGGCTTATACACCATCCTGTGTTTGGCATTTTTCTGTATTCTTGGTGGCAAATTTCCAGATATAAGAATAGCTCTGTTAGGCAAAATGAAGAGGTCCATGGTACGCACTGGCAAGCTCAGGCGCAGACTACGTTGGCCATACCTCATTCTTTTCCTAGCCATGCCAGGGACTCTGGGTTCCTTTTGCCACCTGACAGAGCAGTGAGAACAAAACTGGAGGGAAATAGCATCACAGGGCACCATGGCATCTCTTCCAGTTGCCTAACTGCAAGTGATGTCATGGTGTTGCACAATACCAGTTTCAGTCGTCTCTAAACACACACCCAGCATCAACAATTCAAAAGTCTACTGCCTCTAATTGTGTACACTCCATTTTTCTTGACAAGGCCAATATCTAGTCCAAGACCTATTGTCAGTGAATGTGTTTCATTCCATGTACATCACCCAGTTCCATGAGAAAGAAAGCACAGATGTACAACAGGTCAGAGATCTCTCATATAGTGTCTGTGAGCACTATGACACCCACCAATGTGTTTCCTGGTGCCCACTTGCTTCTTCCTCAAAGCAACAAGCCACCCCTAGTTTTTTCCCACTTCATTGGCACAGGAGAGACTTCAGAATAGTGCAGAATTCACCCGAAGCCATCTCCTTTGTGTCTGTAGAGAACACTCAGTTCAGAAACACATTCCTCTATTGTAACAATTTTTGGAACCTCCCAATGTTATCTGGCCTTTGGGACAACCATTTTGTAACTGGTTCTATCCACCATCACCCTGATACAATTGGTAGACATACTGGTACGGTGGCCACCAAAAGTGCTCACAGGTTCAGCAAAGACTGGGAAACCTTACAAGAGATGGAAATACAGAGCAAATACAAAAAAGAGAGAAAAAAGCTGGCTGTAGGAATATTTATTTGAAACACTTATATCTTACAATGTATAAAGGAATATAAACAGATCAGGACAAAATAGCTCGCATTGTGCTGTGAGTTTCCATTATCAACTATCCTCAAGATGTTAAGATTAACAAAGCAGAAATATATTTGATGTGCCTGTGGCAGAATGGGCCTGCTCTGACCTTCAGGCCCTGTTCTACCCTGCCTTCCTAGGGTTTCCCAACACCTGCAGAGGCTTTTCTCTCTCTGGTAACCCACTGCCACCACCAGACCTCCATAGGAATTACCCACTGAGAGGGTCAGGACTACCAACTTCCTAGTTCTGAGGCCTTGCCTCTGTGTCTCCTCCTGCCCAACGCCTGGACAGTTTACTGCCTTGTGTGGCCTGGAGGAACCCTGGTGCTCCTTTTATTATTGCCGTTGTTGTACAGTTTTCCTATTGTTTTTTCATGCTCCTTTTAAATATAATTATAAAGTATTTATTAAAAAGAAAATGTTCACAAGCACAGCACCAGATTGAGAAAGGGATTCTAAAGAAATGGGTAAAAAGTAACTCCTCTGTCCCCCTCTCTATACATGCCCAATCAGATGTTAAAATATAGGACAGGCTCCTTAGCTTAGAAAGTTAAAGATCTCCATGGAATCACCATTACCTTGAAGTTTCTTCCAACTCTTCAGGCCAGCACATGGTAAATGGCTACTCTCTTCAGACCTCAGTTAAGAGTTTGGTCTGCTCTGATGGACTCAACACCAAGGAGACTCTCCTCCTCACTTCCAGGAGTTTTATCTCCTCTCGGTTCCCCACCACTGGCTAGGTCAGGCTCAGCCAGAGAAGTTTTTCCAGAAGTCTCCAGAATGTTCTTTCCTTAAGTCTCTCTAGTATTTAATTCTTCCAAATCTCTGTCCCCTACTTGGGGGTGCGGCGCAGCTTGACTATCTATGAAGGTGGGCTGAACTGCCTTCCCCACTTCTTGCCGATTTTCTGCCCAGAGCGAGGTGGGGGGACGGACATTTTTTTTAAAACTTTTGCTCCTTTCAAACCTCCAAAGAAAAAATTCATTTTTTCACAATGCCTGCTGGGTTTCATTAAAAAGTATTTTAAAAATGTGCAAGAATTAATTTCATGCTGGCATTAATGCTATGGTAGTCTGGGTCATATGATGATGTGAGTTTGCCCACTGGGGGTCTTCTTTTTGAGCCTGAAGTGATCGATGTAAGACTTTAATTCTACAGACAGCTCTTTGCCTTCCTATCTGAATATCTTCCAGTTAGTTAGGCTATGTCTAACTTTAATTCTACAGAGAAGCTCTTTGCCTTCCTATCTGAATATCTTCCAGTTAGTTAGGCTATGTCACTGCAAAAAGAGGGAAACCTTAGTTGCAAGAAGATTTAGCCAAGAAGGATGGTTGAATAGAAATCTAAAAAGCCTCCTTTACGACTTACAGACCAAAATGCTTCTCTTCTTCTTAATTACCATTTCTGTGAAAGAAGTCATAAACAGTGAGCCATCGCACACTTAAAGGGAAGCCTAAGATTTTGCTATCAGAATTACAATGTGATTTTACTGAAGTTGCCAAAACTTTAGCCACATGGTCATCTTCCTCTCATAGTAACCAAGAAGACTTCGCTTCTAAAGAGACAGAGTCCTGCTTAGAAAAGGAAAAATCAGTTCAGCTCTCAAATCTGAATACAAGGGTAATTCAAAAGAATATGATCTACAGAGTCAATTTGGTTAGTACCGCATCCACAGTGTCTATTAGACTATGGAATACCATTAAGTCTTCCTAACAGCACTACCAATCACAAGGCATAGATGCCATTTAATTATTACAACTTCATCATGTACAAAACAGAGACCCTGAGAACAAATGCCTTACTTAGGTTACTTTCCTCATATTGACAGCAAACAGTACAGTGCCATCAGCTGCATTTCATGGATGTGTGTTCTCACACAGCCCAATGAGAGACCTTGTTCCCCCCGCCTCCAAACACGACCAGAGAGAGAAAGCCACGTGCAGCAAAGCAGGCAGCAGCAAGCCCAGCTTCTCCCAGGAGGGAGGAGCTCGTGGGCAGCTCTGCATCTTTGCAAGCCATTGGAGGCTGGAGGCGGCAGAGAGAACAGAGCACGTGGGCTGGGAGTGTATGGCTGTCTAGTGCCTTCTCTTTGCCAGAGCCCTGGCCAAGCCAGCCGGAACTACATTCCTGCGCATTCCTGCTCAGAAAAAGCCCTGGTTAAACATCTTCATTATGTGGTATGATAATTTGTTGCTCACCCTCTGCCTGTATGTATGAACTGCTAACTTCCATTTCAATATATCTGGAAAAGTGTGTGCACACAAGAGTTCATACTAGGGGTCCCAAGCCCCCGGTACAGGCGGGGAATCTCCCACCCGGGAGGTTCTCAACCTGCCGGCCCACATTGGCCTCCCCCTGCATTGCTGGTGCGATGACGTCATGTGGGGCTGCTCTAGGAGTTTTCCCCAGATGCTGTAGCCATTTGGGAGGTAAAACTCTATGGTACAACCCATAGAGTTTTCCTGGAAACACCTAGAGCGGCCCTGCACAGGTGCCACCATTTTGATGATGTCATTTCGTCCTCGTGCGCACAACGCGCACGCTAATGTCCCCCACCGGGGGATGAAGAGGACTTAACTACCCTAGTTTATACCTTGAATAAAACGTTTTTGGTCTTAAAAATTAGAGAAGGCACTAGAAGACTGTATAATGCATGCAATAAAGCAGGATTACAAAAATGCAGAACGGTTCAAAAGAGTAGTAAAATATATAAAATCAGTAATGCAATGAAAACTGGCTAAAATTACCCAGAAAATACCAAGATCCCTGTCCCTCTTTTTGAAATGTCCTCCCAAACTGACTTTGGTCTGCTTCATAAGCAAGCTGAGCTTTTGGACTGCTGCTGATTTTTGTAATCATGGGGCAAGCTACAAAATATCTGAACAACAACAACAACCAGGGGTGACCGTGCCACTAGGCAAACTAGGTGATTGCCTAGGGCGCTGGCTTTCTGGGGGCACCAAATTGGGTGCCTCCATGTGCCTTGGTGATGTTATCAGTGCAGGGGGGGGGGGGTGCCTTGCCTAGAGTGCCAGCCCTAACAACAACAAACTCTTAGAAAATCTGTACAGCCAATAAAGTTAGCATTCCTTTGCTCCTTCTTGATTGTCAGCTGCGCTAATCTGCTTCGTTTTGTTTGGCATGCTGCTTCTGCCATCTACTGGCAGTCTTTAGCACCAAGCGCAAACTCATAGTTCAGGCAACTATGAAGGCTGGATTCAGATACGCTGAGGATAGGCTTACCAACATCAAGGTGGGGTTTGGAGTTCTCTCAGCATTACATCTTATTTCCAGACTACAGATATCAGTTCCCGTGCAGGATATGGCAGTTTTTTGATGGTATCATATGAGTTCCCTTCCCTCGCTAAACTGTACCCTCCCCAGACACTGCCTCCAAATCTCTAGGGTTTTCCCAAAGTGGAATGGATCATTCTCCCTGACACCTAAAGCCATGTCAAATTTAAGAGGACTTCTAGCACTATAAAATTGACAATTTAGTTTTTAAACCACTGTATTTAGATGCTCCTTATAACCTGAGAACCATAAATTGTACTTTACTTAATTTGTACATAAAACCAAGTCTGGCAGCAAGACACCCATGGTTTGCTCCCCACAGCAAATGCAACTCACAGAAAGACACAAAAAAACAACCCATTCACAGAAAGACACATTATAGTGCTCAGGGGTCAATTTGTGGAAAAATAGGTGGTGGAGCTCATCCAGGGACTGTTATGCAGCTGCACCTACTTTCCAGTGGAGAAGGTAGGTAGGTGGGGAGGAAGAGGGGGAACTCTCAGAAAGGTTCAGAAGCTGCTCTCCTGTGAGCTCCTGCTGAATTCAAGGCCTGATAGTGCTACCATTGGCCATGTAGTTCCCTGGTAAATTATTCACTGCATTTTGGAGATATGCGTTACTACAGCATTCTTGGTGCTTGGGAGGGCAAAGGTGGGAGGGCTTCTAGTGTCCTGGCCTCACAGATGGACCTTCTGATAGCACCTGGGTTTTTTTTGGTCACTGTGTGACACAGTGATGGACTGGATGGGCCATTAGCCTGATCCAACATGGCTTCTCTTATGTTCTTAAACATCGATGGCACATAATGCAGGCATAAAATTTAGTGCTGCATTTGATGTTGCAGCTGACCTACAACAGCAGTCAAGAAGGAACACTTTCCATCAGCAGCACTCAGTGGAGTGGCAGAGGGGCAAATGGGGGAGGAAGCTATTATGCAACATGACATCACATCTTCAATTCTGGTTTAGAATTTGAAAGTGCCATTGCTGCACATCCACAAACCTATTGCCCTTTCACCACACCCCCTCCAGCCTAGAAATAGCAGCTCTCCAGCAGCCCTGGCCTCACTCAATGCACAGCAGCCAAGAAGGTCAGAGCGCCTGCTCCGGCTGCAATGCCACTGAGGATGTTCTCCACAGCCGAGAACGAAACGTCTGGAAGAAAAACTTTCTCCAGTAGAACACGGCACTTGAGCCCAAAAGATTCTACAAACCCTAAATACATTATTCTTGGTAGAACATTCATTTTAATTGCGGCTATTCTACCCAACAGTGACAAATTAAGTTTATTCCACTTTAACATATCTTCATCCATTTTATGCCATAGCTTCTCATAATTATTTTTGAACAAATCAATATTCTTCATTGTTATCTCCACACCAAATATTTTACCTTGGAGGTAACTTCACAGCCCGTTAGTCTCTGCAATTCTTGTTGCTTATTTATTTGCATATTTTTACATAGAAGTTTTGATTTTTCTTTATTAATACAAAGTCCCACAAACTCCCCATATTCTTGTATTTTGGCTAACAACAAAGGTGTGACTTGTATGGGGTTTTCATTTATAAACAATATATCAACTGCAAATGCTCTGTATTTGTAAGTAAATCCTTTTACTTTTAATCCTTCTATTTCTTTATGTTCTTGAATTTGCATCAGTAATATTTCAAGAGTCATTATAAACAACAGTGGGGAAAATGGACAACCTTGTCGTGTACCTTTACTAATTATCATGTCTTCTGTAAGATCAGTATTTATAAATAGCCTTGCACGTTGTTCAGTATATATTGCTTTTATCATTCTTATAAAGCTTTCTCCCAGCTCCATTTTCTCCACAACTGCAAAAATCCCAATTGTCAAATGCTTTCTCTGCGTCCACAAAGAATAATGCTACTTCCTTTTCTGGATGTCTTTCATAATATCCTACAATATTTACAACAGTTCTGATATTGTCTCTTATTTGCCTTTTGGGAAGAAACCCAGCTTGATCTTCCTTTATAAAATTTATCAAATATTGCTTAAACCGTTCTGCCAAGATTCTTGTATATATTTTATAGTCATTATTTAATAATGAAATTGGTCTATAATTTTTTACGTTCGTAACATCTCTATCTTCCTTTGGAATCAACGAAATAACAGCTTCCTTCCATGTATTTGGTATTTTCCCTTTTGTTCTTATCATATCATCAATTTCTGAAGTTTCGGGATTAACTCCTCTTTGAGGGTTTTAAAAAATTTAGCTGTATATCCATCTGGCCCAGGTGCTTTTCCATTTTTTATTGCATTAATTGCTGCTTCAATTTCTATTTTTTCAATTGGATTGTTCAAAACTTTTCGCATATTTTCTGCTAAGGGTGCTATTTTTATCTTTTGTAAGTACTCATCCATTTTTCCTTTCCTTATTTTAACACCTTTAAATAACTTGGCATAATACTTAAAGAATTCTTTTTTTATTCCTTCGTGATCTACCACCTCTCTTCCATCCACCACAATTTTATTAATAATTTTACTTTCTCTCTTTTTCTTCAGTTGCCAGGCCAAATATTTTCCGGGTTTGTTTGCTCCCTCGAAAGATTTCTGGTGCAATCTTTTCAGATTCCATTCCAGTTCTTTATTTAACAAATGTCTCATTTGCGTTTGTAATATTGTAATCTCCCTTATAATTTTCTTTTTCCCTGGCCTTTTTCTCAGTTCCCCTTCTTTTTTCTTTATTTCCTTTTGAATGTCCAACATATGTTTTTCTTTTGCCCTCTTATCTTTGTTATTCAATGTAATCAATATTCCTCTCATTACTGCTTTATAAGCATCCCAGAATGTCTGAAATTCTATAGCCTCTTTATCGTCTATTTGGAAGAAAGCTTCAGTTTCATTTTCTAGAGATGTCACTATTTCTTTATTCTGTAGTAAATCTTCATTCAATCTCCATCTTCTTAACTTCTTAGACAATTTTGTAATCCACATTATTGGATTATGGTCAGCCCCAATTTTAGGTAAAATCTCTATTTTCTTTGTTATAAGGCCTAATTAGATTCTGTCAAAAATTGGGCACAGTAGCTAGAGGGCTCAAATCTATAAAGCAATCCAAGCCAAAATTTAAAGGTCATAGACCACGCCCTTGTGGTCATAAAATTTCGGCCACATTCCAGGCATAAGGCCACATACAGTACACAAGATGGAACACCCAAAATCTTCTGTAGAAAGCCTGAGTGTACTTGTTTGATTGCTTTATTTATTGAATCAATCCAGATAGGGGCTCCATAGAGTAATTGAGGACCACTTTTCAAATTAAAAACTTTTAACACAGCTGGAACATATTGCTTCCCTCTTTCAGAGAAATAGAAGCACTCTCTCGCTCTCTCCCCCTCTCACCTCAACACTCTCATTCGGCTCCGCATCACTCTCTGTTTCTGCCACTCTAACCCCTCAATCTCTTTCTGCCCTCCCACCCCAGAACTTTCTCTCTCCTTGTACTTCCCCACCCCATAATCTCTCTCTGTCTGCCTCCCCTCCTGTTGCTTTCAATGGCCCGCCTGGAATTGCAGGCCAGGCAGCCTCCCATGCTGGTTCATCCAGAGCAGCTCTGGGTGAGTACTTTTCCCACCTCCACCCCACTTTCAGCAGCTTGTCTGCTCCAGTGCCAGGTAGGCCAGGCCTGCCAGAGGCTCCCAGGCTCCACTGCTATCACAGCAGAAGCCTCCACCATGGGGACTTGGTGCATAGAAAATGCTTTTAACATGGGGGAGATTTAAACCCCCTGGTTTTTTTTAACTTTTCAGATTTTTCTGCAAACCTAGGAGGTTACTTGAGTTTGCAAAGCAGCCTGTTTGGGGTAAGTATGTCCCCATCTGTAGATTTAGATATCTGCAAATAGGGGGACACACTTGAGAATTAGATATATATTATTAAATAAACAAAGCCTTGGCAGTTTCCCAGTTTTAAAACGTTTTGTTTTGTTACATGGAAACCACAAATACTTGTTTTGTTAATATGGAAACCACAAAACTTCTGTTTTTCTCTGCTTTATATCTCAAATAGTCAAGCAATCACGAAGGTATTGCACAAACCATAATCCTTACATCAAGTAACATAACTTAAATCTTTCTAGTAGCAATGGTAATCATTCCATTTAATAGGTGATGCACCGGCTGATGCACTGAGAAAATTTAACACTAGCAAATATTTGGGCAAGGTGAAACATGGCCAGAACTTCTGAGTGCGCAGTGACTCACAAAAACTCATACCCTGGTACAAATTCTGTTAGTCTTTAAAGTGTCACTAGATTCTCATTCTTTTCTATTGCTACAGATAGACTAACACAGACTGGTAATTGGATAGTAGGATGTGTCTCATTGCACTCAACTGTCTCTGGCATATTAGCTTATGTATTTTATTTTATTAGTTTTATGTGTTTTATCTCTTGCCAGGAACTTTTGATTGAGGATGTATCATGGAAATGACTAATTACCTTCTTTAGATTATTTAGAAGGAAGAACCACTAGATGGAGCCTTGGTGTATTTAGGGAGTATTTTACAGAGTTTTACTGTTTGGCAGGGTTTACTTTTATTTATTTATCCACTATACGCAGGTTTTCCTGTGTGCGTGTTATTTAGATAGCCTGAGGGCTTCTGTTTGGATAACTCTGGCCAGAGATTTCTTCAGAGGCTGCTGCCCCAAAGGGGAAGAAGAATGGTAATTCTTGGGCAGGATTGGACTGTTTAATTTCTAATTTCAATTCATTGGGGTACTAGAGAAACTATATTCTTCTCCTTATGCTTTGGCAATCCGTTTGGTGCTAAGAGAATGATCTCTGATAGTTGTGTCATTACTTCCCTTGGCACATGGACAGTGTAGAAGAAATATATAGGAGAAACTGAAGGGGTTATTGGAGGAACATAGTAATAATTATATAGATAGTGATTTTCTTGTGGCTGGGGATTTTAATGCTCAAATTGGTCCTAATGGTGAAGAATGGTTAAAATGTTGAGGGTTAACCAATTGTGATATAGAATCAATGGGATATACTTTTTCATAATAGGCACTCCAAAGATATAAAAATCAATTTGGATGGTTGAATACTCTTTGATTTGATTTTGAGACGCATTTGGTTATTTTAAATGGGAGTAAATGGATCAATGATTTGGGAGATTTTACATGCTTAACAACTAAAGGAGTTGGTTAATTATGTTGGTCTCTGATGTTAGGAAACTTGAAGATTTTATATTGGGTCTCTGATGTTAGGAAGCTGAAGATTTTATAAGTAGTGATCACCTACCACTTTCACTCCTGATTAATACAGATTAGACTTTATTGCCTGGCAAAAAGCAAATTCTTATTCCATCAAGACTTGAAAGATTCTGATTGTCTCCCAGACTTATTAGTACAACTGTTAAAGTTGTTGAAATCTCCCTTTGTGGCAAGGTCGTATAAAATTAAATATTTTTTTTAAAATTGGTTTGATAAAGAATGTAGTCAGTTTAAAAAGGTATAACAAAAAAATCCCTTAAGGATTATAGGAAGAATGATCCAAGATTAGAAGAAGATGAAGAAGATATTGGATTTATATCCTGCCCTCCACTCTGAAGAGTCTCAGAGCGGCTCACAATCTCCTTTACCTTCCTCCCCCACAACAGACACCCTGTGAGGTGCGTGGGGCTGGAGAGGACTCTCACAGCAGCTGCCCTTTCAAGGACAACCTCTGCCAGGTCTATGGCTGACCCAAGGCCATGCTAGCAGGTGCAAGTGGAGGAGTGGGGAATCAAACCCTGTTCTCCCAGATAAGAGTCCGCACACTTAACCACTACACCAAACTGGCTCTCCAAGATTTCTTATGACTCTATTTCAACTTAAACTCAAATATAGGGTCATAATTCAAAATAAAAATTGTGAAGCTGTAAGAAAGGCTTGAAGCTCTCCCTGGAAAGTAACAATCCAAAGGATTGGCAGTTAGTGTCACCATCATTTAATTCCAGGAAAGTATTACCTTTTTGTAACTCTGCTCAAGTTTGGGAGAATAGTATCTTACTAGATTTTTGACTCATCAGCTCCAAATGAGGTGCTTTTGGCTAGTTGTGATAATTTTGCTCCATGGCCACCAGTTTCAAGTGAAGATGTTGAGAGCTGAATTAGAAAAAATTAAATCAGGCAAGGCGTGGGTATCAGACATGATCCTTCTGAGCTCTTGTTCTAACAAAAGCTTTTGGAGTAAATTGTTTGTGTCCATGTTTCCTGTTATATGTAGGGTTGCCAAGTTCAATTCAAGAAATATCTGGGGACTTTGGGGGTGGAGCCAGACTTTTGCATTCCCTAAAATAAGTAAAAAAACAGCAGTGCAGTTCCCCTGAATAGTCTTCATTTCCTCACCTCAACGAGCTGCACCTCCTCTGTCCTCTCTCTCTCTCTCACACACACACACACACAGAGAAGCCAAAATAAGCAGTGTGCAATCTCAGACGTGTGTGGTCTCACTAGGGCAATTTACTCACAAGTTGCTGAAGTTTCAAGTTCTAAAGAATAACACAAGGAAACTAAAGGTTCTAGTTTATCCTTTCCTGTGCAAATGGCCACTGAGATGATTATAAAACCAATGCAGTTTCTGGGCTCCTTCCCTTCCCCCAGGCATGTTGTTCTGCAGGCTCACCCTGCCCCCAGCTTGGTCTAAGATTTAAAGGCACAGGCACCTTTCTGTTCTCAGTGTCTTAAGCCTTCAAGGTTTGAAGGCTTATGGGGGCTGTTGGGGCAGGGTTTCCCTGCCGCTGGCCAGCTGACTGGGGATGGGGAAAAGCCTGCAAAAGCGGGGAAACCCCTGCTGGGACCTGGGGATTGGCAAGCCTAGTTATAAGCTGAACATTACATTTCTAGCTTGGACGACAGAGCACGTTATACAATTCCAAACTCAAGGACACGACTACATTTGTTTCATATCCTCAAGACAGGAAACACATCCCTGAAGGATTAAAGCTAGAATAGTCATCCAATGAAGTGAATAAGCAGATCAACAAAGAGCAGAGAATATGTAGTTTAGTGGTATCGCTTGGCCTAAATGTCATGCTTTTGAACATTTTTGTGACACTCAAATTTTGATCTGCATTCATCAGAGATGTATGCTCAGAGCTGATGAGAGTCCATCTTTACCAGTGATCTGTCATGGAAGCTTGCTGGGTGACCCTAGCCCTGCACATTTTGGCCTGACGTTTTACACAAGGTTGTTGTAAGGATAAAATGGAGAAGAGGATGCTGTAAGGCTTCTTGGGTCCCTATTGGAGAGAAAGATGGGGCATAAATGAAGTAAATAAATAAAATAGTCAATAGGTAAATGTTGAAACACATTTTATTTTCTTTAACTTTCTTTGGCAATAACATAGCACACAGATTATTTTATATTCTTATAGTGAAGTTGGCCAAATGTTTGGATACTTAAATTCAGTGGCTGGAGCTGTGAACGGGCAAGACAGATCTTTCTACAAACCTGAAAAGGGTCCCAGGTTTGCAGAAAAATGTGAAAAAAATACACTGGGTGGCTTAAAACCCCCAAAAAGTTTAAAAGGGGTACATGCAGCTTTAAGTAATGGATTCCCTCAATGGGTGTTGCTAGGGAACCACAGTATTCCTGGTTTGGCTGTCAGTAAAAGGCAGTTGGTAAGCATTACTCCCATCCCCAGCCAGCTGCTCTGAGAGACCAGGCAACTCTAGTTTAAACCTATTCATTCTTCCCCCTGTCTTTTAAAATAAACCAATATTCAGTTCCTTTGTCATTTAGCATTCTCTTATTTGATGACCATCATGAACCACTTACACTCATCCCAATCTTAAACCAGTTCTTCAGCAATGTTAGTTGCTGACCAGGGCTTCTTTGTTTGACTGAGACAAAATACAAGACAGGTCTCTGCCCCAATGAGCTTACGGGGTTTTAAAAATTTTATTTTAAAAAGGTGGACCTAAAAAGAGAACACACATAGGAATGCATTCTGTTATACGTAATCAGATTTAGGAAAGGCTGACACACCTTTTCAGGAGGGATGCAATGAAAGTAATGGGGCAGCAAGGGAGCAAAGACAGACTGTTTAAAAGGAGTCTGAAGCCTTGATGGCCAGGGATGGATTGGGGGTGTGGCTGGAACAACAGATCTCTCCTTGGGCCCAATCCAGCATCATAAGCACTGTACGACACTACCTCTTCTTAGACACAGAGAAGCCCGACTAACAGGCAATACTACCTATAGCCCTAAATTATAACGGCTGCTTGTAGTTGCTCATTTCGTATTGAAAGCAATGGGCCCTGCACATTATTGAGAAACACGCACTCAGCGCACATGGACATAAATCTGCTATTCCAACTTTACTGTTGTTGTTTCAGCCCAGTTAACATAAACTAACAAACACAGACCCCAACTTGTGACTCTTAATCTGCTAAAAAAAAAAAAAAAAAACATTTCCATGACTCTGCATACTAACACACTGCCCACCTTTTCTATATTTAGGGCTGCTTGCCATTGCATACTATTGTCTGATGGAGTGTGCTTCTAGCGCCCGAAAGCTTACATTCTGAATAAAACTTGGTCGGTCTTAAAGGTGAAACTTGACTCTTGCTTTGTTCAGAGCACTGCATTAGAGTCTGAAGTCTCGATTCCAGAAAATTATGAAGTCATAATAAAAAAAAAAAAAAAGGCGCCTCTGAGCATGCACAAAAAAAAATATTTTCAGCTCCTAGCATCTCCGAACGCTATTATTCGCCTCTAACCTCGATACGGATGCTCCCTCGTGACAAGCCCTAACCAAACGTAATGGAAGTTTAGGAACAATTCCGGTTCCCAATTGATCCTGAGGTGCAAGGGACGCAAATACGTCAAAACACCTTTAAGATCTGAAGACTGAGAAGCTTCCACACGGAATGGGGGAGGATAATTTTCCTTTTATAGAAGCGTGCAGGATGCTTTTACCCCGCAGAGAAACGGCCTTTAAATGAAAGCCGAAAGCTATCGCCTTGTAGAACGGCCGACTCTCTTATCTTATCTCTATGTATTAATTCTTCATTCTCTCGCGATCTTTGGCGAAGGAACGTGAGACTGGAGTCTCGCGAGAGCTGCGGCTTCCTTCTTCGTGGCCAGGAGGTGAGGTTGAGCCACGCGGAGTCGATCTGTTCTGGAGCAGTCAAGGGATGAAAGAAGGCAGCGCGAGAGCGAACCGAGGCAGCCAATAGGTGAGTTTGGAACTAGCGCGCGATGAGGGGTGGGCGGTTGATGTTCAAGGGGCTCGCGCCGTGGCTCCTCTCGTCCTTCCCTCCCTGCTCGCCGGCCTAACTGCCGCGTCCGGTCTCATAGCGGTTGGAACACTCGCCACGCCTCCTCTTCCCTCACCCCTTCAGCGTCTGAGGGCCTGGCCTTGAAGCGTGGTTTCACGTGTCGGTCATGGAACGTGTGGATATGATACGCCTGGGTGGAGAAGGCCTCTGCACAGCCACGAGCCTAAACTCACAGAGTGGCTTTTAATGGGGGTGCTTCAGAGATGACCAAGATAGTTCCCGGTGGGCAGCCGTGTTGGTCTGAAGCAGTTGAACAAAGCAGGAGTCAAGTGCACCTTTAAGACCAACCAAGTTTTATTTCGAATGTAAGCTTTCGTGTGCTCTCTAAGCACACTTCATCAGACGAGGGAGTCGGGTATAGTTCCCATCAGGGGTGGAATTCTAGCAGGAGCTCCTTTGCATATTAGGTCACACCTTCCTGGTGTAGCCAATCCTTCAAGAGATTACAAGGCTCTTTTTTGTAAGCTCTTGAAGGATTGGCTACATCAGGGGTGTGTGGGCAAATATGCAAAGGAGCTCCTGTTATGCAGTCTGCACAGGGCCCCAGTAAACAGTTTCCTCAGTTCTTCTGGTCCCTACAGTGAAGCTTCAGAACTGTCATATTTGAATGTGCTTTCCACACTGTGCCCCTTAGTGAATCCTGAACTCTTTAGCCCCAGCCATTTCCATGTTATTTATCGCCTGTTAACCCCAGTATGCCATTGCATACCTTTTACTCCCTAGCAGTGATCTCCATTTCTATTTCTGCAAAGGGATGTTAGTGTGTAAGTAAATTCACATTAGTTTGTCTTGCTGAGCTTTAATTCTTTTTGTTTAATTGAATTTTGACTCTATACTTGCACCTCCCACACAAACCCACACTACAGTGTAGAACTGACAATTTACTCCCTTTCCATGTGAGTAGAGAACCTCATTTGATGCTGGAGTGTCTGATTTGCACGTTTAATCCCTGGCATTACCTGTTAAAGAGATCAGGCAGTAGGTGATGTACAAGACCTCTGCTTCTTTGTGGCCATTTTCAGTCATAGCAGACAACAGTTCTTGAACGACTAGTGATCTGACTCTGTGTGAGGCAACTCTGTGTATAGACTGTTATTTTCCAACATTTTTATTAAAATGCAGTCTTTATCTCTTGGTTTCAGTTGTACTGTACTGTATGTATTTTGTTGCCTAGGTGTCTGCATGTGCATCTGTGTCTCAGGAGCCACGACTAGGGAAGGAGATGGAATACATGAAGGAGCCTGCAAATTTCAGCCAGGGAAACATGTGAGTGTCACTGTCTGTGAGTTCCAAACTCTCATCTGGTTCACCACCCTGCCACCTCTAAGCATTCTTATTGAGTGCTCTTGAGAGTTCATATGGACAAACCCATGGGATGATAAGTCTGTCAGTGGCTATAAAGCCATTATAGCTTCCTCTATGGTATGAATTTCTGACCAACTATTCCTGTAAAAACATTAAAAGTGAATACCCCAACTGTGTCAAATAATGAATGATCTTAATGTACTAGTTAAAAACTGAAATTGATGGCTTTTGGACGGAGTGTCAGGATGAACATTTAGAATCGGTATTTTGTGACTCTATGACAAGAGGTTTTCCATTCCATATATTATGCAGAATTGCATCCTTAGTTCTCAGCATAAGGAAGGCAGATGGCACATCCTGTCATTTCCCAAGTTTTTTTTATATTCCTGTGGCTATTATCAATGCCATCTCTATTCCTACTGCCGCACTATGATCTATTCCCAAACCCCCTTTTAGTTGTCTTTCAAAAGGCCTACAAGGTCTTTCATTTCAATATTTTTCAGTAGGCCTTGGAATTTTAAATTATGATTTTGACTTTCAGCAACCCAGTCTTACTACTTCCTCTTTCTCCAAGCTCTGATCAACAGATTTAATTCTGTCCTCCAGCTGGGCTTATTTTTCTCCTAATTCCTTTGTTCACTGCATACAATCACTTTATTTTGGCTTCTGATTCCTTCACATTCATAATTACATTAAGTCTTTCTTCTGTCTTCCTGTCCTTTTCTTCTAGTTTGGATTCCAAGAATTTTTCCCACTCACTATTTCTGTGGCTTATATGTTATTCTAAGCTTTTAACTTCTTTCAAAAAAATGTTCGTAGATTCTAACCATGAGGGCTGGGAGAACTCAACCCCTCCCTCTTCCTTTCGAGTTTCCTTGTTGTGGTTAGCTGACCTTAAATAAGCCTTAACTTTTGCCTCTTTTTTGTTAAACATATTTCAATTAACCAAATTTAAACAAAGCCTAGAAGAGAGAAGGGAAAATAGGCCTGAAAAAAGCACTATAATTAAGCCACTGTTCTAACAAGTGAACAAGTTCTTACTAGTACAAATCACACACAATCCGGTAATAACTCAGTGAGGTGGATAGGCTATAAGTGAAGCAGTTCCTACCCAGGGGTATGTTATATCTATACTAATCTATTATAGACATTCAGTGAATTCAGCAGACTATATATGGAAACTACCAAGGAGGTAATAAATCATTCACCAAATAACCATTACACAGAGGTGATAAAGACTGTAGGGAAGAAGCACTGGTTCCACCCTCCTCTCATCCTAGCAGGGGTCGCAGAGCTGACAAAGTCAGGAGCCAGGGACTTAGGATTAGTCCAAGGCAGGGGCAGCAAGTATCCCCTCCCTTCCCTGGTGTGCCCTGCTGAGAAATTGGGCTTGAATACTATCAGGAATGTGTTGGTTCTGCCTTTCTTCTTGCTTCCTGATGGAGGATGGCGGAACTCTATCAGTGCTGACAAAGTCAACAGCCAAGTGCTCAGGGCTCCTCTGAGGCAGAGCTGCAGTCCCCCCCCCCCTTCCCTGGCAAGTCCCCATCTCAGAAGTGTAACTTCAGAGCTATTAAAGTGCTGAAGATCATCAACTGTTAGCTCATTTGATTGGTTTAATGGCACCATTGTAGAACAACTCTGGCATTATGCATTTTTATAGAAGGAGCACTAGAAACCCGTGTTTGTTAAGTTTGTCTGAAGCCAAGCTAACCTGCAGTGTTCCTCTTGTTTTGTGGATGGAAATAACCTTCGTTCTGCATTGTTGTTTTATTGGCTGTAGGGAAAATGTGATTTACTTTAATTATATCTTTGTTTTCTGCATTCCAGCCTGTGCTGCCAGTGTGGCACTGCAATCCCACCAAACCCAGCTAACATGTGCGTGGCATGTTTAAGGACCCAGGTGGACATCACTGAAGGGATCCCTAAGCAAGTCATTGTTCACTTCTGCAAGCAGTGCGAAAGGTACCCTTTTTTTCAACACATTAAGAACTACTCTCTTTTTAATATTTTTATATGAAGCATTAATATTGAAGAGGGGGAACTGGTTGCATCACATTTTTTCCTTTTTGCCACTCATCATCTTAATTTGAGTTCTGCAAGGACATGATTAATTGGAGGCCAAGCTTCTCTCTCATTGCACACGAGGTGACAGGAAAGTTCCATTTTACAGATGGTAATTCCTTCTGTTAGCAGAAAATTTAGTCAGGATATAATAAGCATAAACTAGGAATGCCTCAGTATTAACTGAGGTTGGGGCGTTCCTTAAGAGCTGATTTATTTTACAAGGGGTCGCTGTTGTTAGTTTGCATGATATGCAGAAGTTCGTCTGTAGCTGTACACATTGTCTTGTCTTTTTCATTAATGACTTCTAGCCTCTGATGTGATGTTGAGTTAAAAGTACCAAGACGTAGATATGGCCATCCCATGTGTTGGTTCCTCGGTAGTGATGTATTTTGATGGCAGCTTCAAATGTTATTTAATTCCTTATTTCAGGTATCTTCAGCCTCCAGGAACTTGGGTGCCATGCACCTTGGAATCAAGAGAACTTCTGTCATTGTGTCTTAAGAAAATTAAAGCTTCCCTCAGCAAGGTTAGTGTTGAAGTTCCGAATCCTTGTTTAAAAGGATGAAGTCTACTATGTATATAATAAGTTTTATGTGAAATGTTTGACTCTGTATGTGATGAGAAGTAACAGAAGCCAGTTTTCATGATAGGATTATATGGTGGTAGTGGAAAGTGCCTTCAGGTTGCATCAGGCTTATGGTGACTCCTCAAAAAGTTTTCAAGACAAGAGACTAACAGAGGTGGATTGACAAAGCCTGCCTCTACATCACACCCCTGGTCTTCCTTCGTGGCCTCCCATCCCAAGTACTAAGCAGGGCCAACTCTGCTTAGCTTACAAGATCAGGCTAGCTTGGGCCATCCAGGCCAGGCCAAGTTATACGGAGGCTGTTAGAAATCCATTTAGCAAGCAATTGCAAGCGTGATGTTTTGAAAACACAAACTTACACCACCCATAGAATTTGAGGGCAAAAGCCTATGGTCCATTTTGCATAGTGAGCTGGTAAGCTCGTAATGGCTTGCAACTGAGGGAGCCTCCTTGTGTATGTGTGTGTGTGTATTTTCTTGATTAGGCATAGGCCCTTTCTAAAAGTTCACAAGAATAAAAGCAACAGCTTGTCCCAAGTGCCCTTCTTTCAGGTCCTTTTGTAAAACCGAGGAAGAAAGAAAAACTTTCCCAGAAGTGTGCTCATATCATGCACTAACTTTTTTTTACAGTTAACAATAATGTCTTACCAATTATTGCAAAAGAGAAATAGCACAAAAGTACTAGTGCATTTTCAGGAGTCTGAATACCATGACTCTGGAGTTTTCTTTTAGCTTATGGTATGCTCAGAGAGGTTCTAGTTACTTTGAAATCTGTAAGGCCAGCTTGATAGAATTAAATACATTTTGAAATATGTTGTAGCTCTGTCTCTGTATCTATGATAGAGCTGGAGCACTATTCAGATCAATAAACAAGACTGTCCTGTATGTATTTGCCAGACACACATTTCATTTAGAAGTTCAGACTGATACAGGGCAGTGTTAAGTGTGAAGATTCATGCAGTAGTACTTTTCAGTTGGGCTTAGAAGATTTTTCATAGGGGACCACTACACTGCATGGGTGTTACTTTAGAATGAAGCTTCTGACAGTGCTTTAGGAAGGAAAAAAGTTAATGTTCCCAGTCAGGGTAAACCTTGGAATACCAGGAATGGTTGACAGAAGCAGGGTGCATGCAACTACTTCTCTGAACGTCCTCTGTGCCTCTCCCCCCCCCCCCCCCAAAAAAAATGAGTACAGATGGATTCAAGTTCAGTAAGACTTTGAGTAACAACAAGATTTTGGGGGGTATAAGCTTTTGACAGTCAAAGCTCCCTTTGTTGAAATCTTTGCCTCTTCGGAGCTTATACCCCTAAGATCTTGTTGGTCTCTGTGGTGCTACTGAACTCGATTCTAGCTGTTCTGCTGCAGAACAACATGGCTGCCCTTTGAAATGAAGTGAATGACATGTGAGTATCCTTACATTTTCTTACTTTATGTTGATGTTATTTGAGCATGGTGGATGCTCAAGGCAATAGCAACAGAATTTTATTTTGCTGGTCTTGTCTGAGAAAGATGAATGATCACACTTGCTATTTCTAGGTACGGTTAATTGAAGCAGGATTTGTATGGACTGAACCACACTCCAGAAGACTTAAAGTAAAGTTGACTGTACAAAAAGAGGTGAGTAAGCTTGAAAGCAGTTTTTGTAAACCTGTATTTTTAGCAAAAAAATAATTTTAGGCATAGCCATGTAAATTTGTTGCAGAAAAATAAAACAGAAGTCCAGTGACACCTGAAATGTAAACAGAGCAGAACACAGGAGTATGTTGTTATCAGACTGTGTTAAGTTTGCCCAAGAAAGGCAAATATGAAAACATTTAAAACACAACAGAATCAGCATTAAGCGAATGATAAAAGCAGAAGATGAGTCAAAAATATATCCATCCAAAAGGAGAATTGTTTTCAGGCTAAAAGCTGGCAAAGTAAATGGTTATCTTTCAGGAGACACAAACTGAATGTCCCTGGAGAAACACAGAATATCACTACTAAACAGACCCTATTACCAGCCTATGGACCACGGACTCTGAAATAAAAGTCTAAGTGAATTTATAGGGAGTAAATGGTCCTTCAGATAATGTGTATCATGTAGTATGCAAACAGTTTTGGGGTGGTGGTGGTGAGAAGAGAAACCAGAGAAAGCTACTCCCTGGAAGCCGTTTAGTAGGGAAAACTTACTGTTGCACTTTTTCCTTCTCTAGGTAATGAACGGTGCAATTCTTCAACAAGTCTTTGTGATAGAGTACGTTGTTCATTCACAAATGTGTGATGACTGCCATCGAGTTGAAGCTAAGGACTTTTGGAAAGCAGTGGTTCAAGTCAGACAGAAGGTATAGCTGCAAGATTGACCCATCGACATCAGAAAATTGTGGGACCATGGAGGTATACAACTAGGAAATAACAAAAATACTCTCCGTGTACAAAACAATATTTAAATATAATTAGAATAAATTCAACATTTCATATACAAGTTATAATGTAATGTGCCATTTTGTACATGGAGAGTATCTTTGTTATTTCCAGATTGACCCATTGAAGCAGGATATTTGTTGTGTTGTGACAACAGTATAAGCCAAGTACTTATAAAAATTTACTGTTAAAAGACAAGTTGTGTTAGGTATGGGTGGTTCAAAACTCCACTTCACAAAGGCTGTTTTAGAGTTTGACTTAAAAGATATTAAAATTGCATTGGAATTTCAATTGAAAAATAGAAAATGTATATTGGATGCTGTAATGGTTTATTGTTCTCATTTTAAATTAGCTAACTTCAGGATGTGTTTAAAGATTTTTCTCAGAATTCTTATAAATTGCTGTTTCTTCCCTATATTTCAGTCAAATCTGTAATCCCAAGCATATAAAGTAGAGAATAAGTACCACTGAGCTCAGTGGAACTTGCTTCTCCCTAGACCAGCTTGATATTGTATTTGTAGAAGTGCATATATGTCAGTGTTCCCTCTAAGCTGAGTTAATGTGATCAAGCTCAGTTTATTAGCTTCCAGCTCACACATTTTTGTCTTAGCTCAGGAAAGATGGCCCCAGAGCATACTAATCTATACAGCAGCCAAATTGCTCACTCACAGTTTTAATGCCAGTAGCTCACAAAGTAGAATTTTTGCTCAGAAGACTCCACCGCTTAGAGGGTGCCCTAATATACATGCTTAAGGGACCTTGGGCAGCTTTTGAGTTTGGGTCAGTGTTGGCTGCAGTATGGATCAGCTGTAGTTCCAGATGTCTTGAAGACCTCTATGGAAGCATAAAAATCACTTTGAGCTACAAGTGGGGTTTTTTTTGTCCTGAATTTTAGACTGTGCATAAAAAGACTTTCTACTACTTGGAGCAGTTGATTTTGAAACACAAGCTTCATCAGAACACACTTCGGATCAAAGAGATCCATGGTAAGTGAGACTTGTTACTGATTTTTATGGAATGTTCTAGGTATTATTTGAATAGTTTAGTTTTGCATAATTTGCAGAAGGCCAGGAGAGTGGGAGCTTTCCTGACCTCTTCAGGCAGGCCATTCCACAAGGTGGGAGCTACAACGGAGCAAACACCTGCACAGGCAGGTGTTGATTTTGCCCACTTGCAGGCTGGCACCTGCAGAAGCCCTGGCATTGATGTGATGGAGCATAAAGAGATGGGTAGTCCCATAAACAAGAGACGGCAAAACTATGAAGGGTTTTATATGTGGTAGCCATGTGTTAATTTGGCATGGAAACATCCACATTTAAAATATTGATAATTTAAATGTGAGTCTCAACAAAAGTGCAGCATCAAGCATTCCTGCGTAATACACTACAGCCAAAGAAAAACACATTTTTAAAAAACGTTATGGGGTTGCGCTGTTCATGTAAGGGAAAATATTTACTTTTGTAAGAATTGTAAACAAAAGGAGAAGGAAAAAATCACTGAACAGAATAAGTTGCTAACAAAAAGGAAATTATCTTGGCGTTTATATGAAAAAAATGAGTTTCCCATTGCTCGTTAGCTTCTTTGACAATGCATCTCTTTTTCAAAGCAAACGAGCCACCTTTCCTCAACCTCATTGGTCTGAGAAGCACTTCAGAAAAATCCCAAAAGCCATCTGCGGGGCTTGTCCATGAAGAAAGTGTTGCCTTTGTTGTAGGAGGATGTGTGGCTTACAACCTCTCAACATGTTGTGATTGTCCCAAGTATCCTGTGGCAGACATTTTGTGATTCTCCCCTCTCTGACATAGACATAGCTGTTTAGTAGTTCTCAGGATTCAAGTTCTCAAAGTTCCCAGAATTCATGATTGGGGACCTCTGATGCATATCCAGGAAGTTTCATACATTTTAATTCTGTATGTTTTCAGACGGCCTGGATTTCTACTATGCTTCAAAACAGCATGCTCAGAAGATGGTGGATTTTCTTCAGTGTACAGTTCCTTGTAGGTAAGAATATAAAGGACACAATGTTTTGCTTACCTCTTTCCTTATGGTATTGAAGTCCCATTTAAAGCATGGGATAGAAACAGCATAGCTGACCTTCAGACCCTTATGAATTTGTTCCCTGTTTCAATTCAGTACAGTTTCTGGTGCATTAATAATAATAACAATAATAAATTTATTCTTATATCCCGCCCTCCCCCGCCAAAGCGGGCTCAGGGCAGCTCACATGACATGGTTTACACCATAATTACTCTAAAATCCAATCATTACAATAAAAGACAATTAAAATAGTTAAATACATTCAATTATATTAAATAAACAATTAAAATTATTAACAGCTACAAATTAAAGTGCCACAGTTCAGTATATGTATAAGATGGCTAGGCGTCATTTCCAGGTTCCATCTTAAACGTGAGTTGACAGAGGGTGGTTTTGCAAGCCCTGCGAAACTGATTTAGGTCTCACAGGGCTTGCACCTCCTCTGGTAGTTGATTCCACCATTGGGGAGAAGGCCTGCTCCCTTGTTATCTTCAGTCTGGCCTCCCTTGGTCCAGGGATTCGTAGTAGGTTTTGGTAACTGGATCTCAGTGCTCTCTGGGGAACATATGGAGCGAGGCGGTCCCTAAGGTAGGCAGGTCCTCGGCCATATAGGGCTTTAAAAGTAATAACCAGCACCTTGTAACGAACTCGGTACACAATTGGCAGCCAGTGCAGCTCCCACAGCCTAGGCTGTATGTGTTCCCACTGTGGTAATCCCACTAACAGCCTGGCCGCTGCATTCTGCTCTAGCTGTAGTTTCCGCGTTCGGTACAAGGGCAGCCCCATGTAGAGGGCATTGCAGTAGTCCTGCCTCGAGGTGACCATTGGGCCATTACAATAATGGGCCATTACAACCATCTGTCCATCTCTTTCCTTGATGATACAGAAATAAGGTCATTTGTATTAAATTGCTTACTTGGAGGTGTGTAGTTAGTACCCCCAAAGCCACCCATTTCTCAGAAATCTCTGTATTGAAATGCACTTCTTTCCCCCCCCCCCCCACCCGAGGAACGAAGAGAATTATTTTTCTTAGACCCAGGAAATTGCTATCAGAATAAAGCTAGATAACAGAGATCAGTAGAAGAGTAGGAAAGCACTTGAGACGTGTACTTGAAGAAGTACTGATACAACAGCAACTCCTCCTAAATCAAGGCATTTTTCTTTAGCATGGAGAAGGCAGGCGCAGTAAACAGCTGCAATGCCTGACATCAGCTGGTGGTGGAAGGACAGCTTTTCTGCCCCAGGATGTTAACTCTTTTTGGTTTTCACCCCTCCCTTTCTAGTCATCCCTTCCATGTCTTTAGGGAACAGGCCAAATGTTTTCAGTTTCCTACTTTTCCGTCATTGTGTGTTTTAAATTCTTTCCATCCAGTTCATGGTGTGACATCTGAAGGTTCTAGGGGTTGGGCCCCTGTCCTTACAAAGCTTTGCTTTTTATGGTTGAATATCCAGTTGAGTTTATTAATATGGATTCCCTTGAATGGATTTGTTTTTGTTTTTTTATTTCTAGGTCTAAATCATCCCAGCGTTTGATCTCACATGACATACATAGCAATACTTACAACTACAAAAGCACTTTCTCAGTGGAGATTGTTCCCATATGCAAGGTATGTCATGACTTTGTTTTAAAACAAGAGTTTGAGGACTGCCTCCTAAATGAATTGTTGGCTTATATGTTACTAGTTCTACTTTCAAAGCTTTTAGAAGCATAAATAAATGTGGTTTCAGAGAGCTTGTTCAGACATGCATATTCATTGCTGATTCGCAGTAGTATACAATGATGGTGCTTAAAGCATAAGAATTTTTCCAAATGGAAACTGATTTCCCTTTTTTATGGCCCCAAATCACAATATTCAACCACAGCATGGAATTTTAAGGAGAAAAGAAAAAAAAAAGGCCAGATTCCTTTGGAATTCCAGTCTGAAAACCTTGAGACATTTCCAGTATATATCATTCGAATAGCAGAAAGTGCAAGTTCAATCTTATTTAATCAGGACTCTGTTAAACATAAAATGGTCTTTCTTTCCGCATCTTCTTTGTAATGCTTTTTAAATCTTTCAAGCCAGAGAAGTATTTTTAAAAATCTTTGTTGGCCACTGTGTGACAGAGTGTTGGACTGGATGGGCCATTGGCCTGATCCAACATGGCTGTTCGCATGAGAGGCAAGGAAATCATAAAGAGCTGCTGTGCATGTCAATAATGGGCCATTGTTTCTTAGCCCTCAAAATTTCTTCCCCCCCTCCCCAAAAAAAACAACAAATTTTGCGAACAGGAATTTATAGAAGCATTTTCTAAAATGTACTTATTGTGCAGGACAACGTTGTATGTCTTTCTCCAAAACTGGCTCAAAGTCTTGGGAATATGAACCAAATCTGTGTTTGCATCCGGGTAACCAGCACCATTCACGTCATTGATCCTAATACGCTACAGAGTAAGTTCTTTTCTGGATTTTTCCCCCTTAATCTTTTCACTGAATAATATTAAATATTCCTTTTACATTGATTTAAATGTTCCATTTAGGTAAAATGTTACAGCACAAATTTTGAAACATAGTGAACAGTGCAGGACTTTTAAAAACATCTAATGGTTAATGTTTGCAACATGAATGTACTTCCTAATAGTGGAGAGCAAGCACTGTTTTAGCGACATGTATATGTCACAAACGGTATCAGGGCGGGCCTTCTACTGACTGCCACAACTCTGGTGCAGGTCAATCTGGGAGGCCCCAGAGCACCCACCCAACCCATCTTCTTTCTTAACCTGTCTTCTGTGACCAAAGAGATATGAGGACCCAGGCAATATAACAAGTGCATTTTAAGTGTTCAAAACAACAAGGTATTTATAAATTATTAGTGCAACAGTGAAAGTGAAAAAAACCCAGTAAAGGTGGTGCAAAGAAAAGAAAGGCCCTAACACAATTAACTATACGTTCCCTTCCTCTAATTCCAACTGAATCACCATTCTTTGGATGAGGAAACCCTTCTAGCTGCAGCCTTCTCTCCAGCCCAGCTTTTCCAGAGAGAGCTCTCCTGACTGCAGCCTCTTGAAAGAGAACCCTTTGTTTCTAGCTAGTCCTTTCATTGTTTCCTCCCAGGCCCCACCCCTCTGTTCTTCATTGGGCAAGTTTTCTCTCCTATACTTCTGCCCACCCAATTAGAGGGACAGAAGGAATCCTAGAAAATGTGGGCCTGGTTAACTAATCTAACACAGGCTTCCATGGAGCCTGTAGGTTGGACTACGCCTAGGATCATGACAGTATGTGTGCATGTTTTTGCCTCTAAATGCCCTTTAAAAAAATAAGTTAGTTTTAGTATTTTGTTTGATTGATTTACTTCATCCATGTATATCCTCCTTTCCCTCACAGGGAGGAGCCATAGTGCTTTACAGTATTCTCTTCTCCATTTGATCTTCCCAATAACGTTGTGTGGTATGTTAGGTTAAGAGTGTGTAACTGGTCCAAGGTAACCCAGAAAACTTCAGTGGCAGAGCAAGGATTTGATCCTGGGTCTCACAGATCCTAGCCTGACACTGCATACTGCAATAAGCTGGCTGTGTTTAGTAAAAGTTTGCATATTTTTTGTTTTTGTTCTTTAAAAAAATCACCGGTTTCAAATTTGTATTATTTTAAAAACTCTTGAGTATATGTTGCTGAGACTCACTGATGTTAATTTTTAATGTTGGTTGCAGTTCAGGTGCAGCCTAAAACATTCTCCAAAGCCTAAAAAATAACGATCTAAATTCTTCTCCCTGAAAGCTGTTCTTATCTGTGCACTGAAACTCCACAGCTCTGCTTGTCTAGTGTGCCCTGCCTGCAGAACAGGCAGCATTTCTGGAAGCACCACTTCCGTTTCTGACACTGTCAAATTTGACTTCACAATCAGTACAGTCATGTTGCATATGTCATACTGATATAGGAATAATCACTGGTTACAGGGAAAGCCTGGACATTTTTGAACTTTGCAGAGAATTCTTCTAGTTGATGTGTCAGAATATGAAGTGGGGACGCTATAGCAATGTGGTGATTGTAAGACAGAATATCTAGGAAAGCTGCAGTGTTAATTCCAAGTTGATTTTTGCATGGTCCTGGGAAACGGGAAGGCAAGTGTGCTGTGTATAAATGTTACCCCAGTCACATAAAAGATAAAAAGAGCCCATTTTCATTTTACTGCAGTGGTGTGCTCCTCTGGTTTTCAAGAAGCACATTTGGAAGGGGGCCATGGCTCAGTGGTAGGGCACATACTTTTCATGCAGAAAGAACTCAGGTAGCAGAGGGCCATATGATACCCTGGAGAGCCACTGCTAGTCAGAGCAAGCTTGGCTGAGCTAAATGGAGCAGTGGTCTGACTTGACATAATGCAGCTTCATCCTATCAATAATCAGAAACTGTCTTTAATTGCAACACAGTTCGTTCTGTGCCAGAAAGATGAAGCATCAAAGAAAACTACAGGCATCTTGCAGTTTCCAGTTCAGGCTTTATGGAGTTTTTCCAGATTGGAGTATTAATAAGGCAGCATCCCTATTTTATCATCAAGTTAGCTAAGTTAGAAATTGCCTTGCAGATGTCTTGCACTCAATACATAGTGCTTTCTTTGCTCTTTCTCAGTTGCTGAAATTGATGGGAGCACCTACTGGCATCATCCTTTCAACAGCTTGTTCCAGCCAAAACAGTTAGAGGAATTTATTGTAATGGATATCAGCAGAGTCCATGACAAAAAGCAGAGTGCTGGTGCAGGGATGAAATCCAGCAAAGTAAGAGCTACTTCTTTGTTTTCCTTTTAGAAGTTTGGGCAAATCTTCCTTCCCGCCTTGCAAGTTGTTCTGTTCTATATCATGTCATGTGAATATACTGTAGAGCAGGGGTGGCCAAACTTAATGTAAGAACCACATAGAATAAACATCAGATGATGCTTATGAGAGATGCAAGACATGAATGTCAGATGCTTGAGAGCCACGGAAGGGAGGGAAGGCAAGCAGGCAAATAGGAGGGGGAGGGGAAAAAAGCAACTTTAAATTCATTCTCCAAGCCGCTGACTTGGCTTGGAGAAGTGATTTAAAGAGAGAAATGCCTTCTATAAGCCAGCCAATGGGGTGGTGGGGGCTTTGAGAGCCACACAATATGTGTAAAAGAGCCACAGGTGGCTCTCAAGCTGCAGTTTGGCCACCCAAACCAATGTAGGGGGTTGCAGATCAACAAAAGGAAAGGCCACATTCAAAAGAAACCCAGTTATCTTGATTGGAACTGCTTAAGGCTGCAACAAAGCACACATACTAAGCCCTACTGAATTCATTGAGAATTCTGAGTAAGCGCCTGACAAAGTGAACCATTTCTTTTTAAATGCTTGTTCTTGCATTAAAAGTTAGGGTCCAGGGTAGGCATGTTCAAATTACTTATTTATAAAAATATGAGCATATGGATGCAGCTTCTGACATTTCTCTCTCTTTCCCAAGTCCATGTTTCTCCCCCACCCCCACCCCCATTCTATTCAAAATCCCATCCTTGCTGGTATGCAGTCTTCACTTAAAAGCACTGCCAGATTTGGCTAAGGGAAACAGTCTAGGTTAGAGGTTAAAAACCTGCAGCAGATTAACCCCATATTCTGAGCCAAGAACTCTGTGCCTGTATAAATTATGTAGATTTGCATAGAGTCAGCGACCTCATGTACCAATCGTTGGCTAGTCACAACTTGGCAGCATGATCCTGAGCCTTGCTAAATGGGCAGTAGCAGACCAGACATTACTGATTCAAGCACACTGAACCACATTATGGAACACTGTCCTGTGTTACTGGAAGAATCACTGAGCTGACCAAAAAAAGAATGTTTCAAAAGAGCCTCTAACCATAACTTGTAAAAAATTGAGCAGTTTGCAAGAAAAGCAAGATTAAAACTAAAAACAAAAGATCATAAGTTATCTGTCACCTTTTAAAAACCAACACTGTCTTTTTTCTTTTGTCTTCCCTAAGCATACACTTGCTGAAGCCTGGGTACAGAAGACATCAGAGCTGAATACAGATCAGCAGTATTTCTGTCGCACTCATCTGGGGCACCTTTTAAATCCTGGGGACTTTGTATTGGGGTTTGTACCGTTTTGTGTATTGGGGTTTGTGCTGAGAAGTCTTGTTATTGAGAACAATGTGCCACTGAGCTGGGGTAGATGCAGTGAATCAGTTTATAATTCCAGCATACTCTTCCTCTTCTTTCTTGGGGTTTTCCAATGTCGTGGCTGAATCCAAGCTTACTTTATGAGGCCCCCCCCAAGTTTCAGATCCCTTTGCCACTTAGGCTGCAAAAGGAGGTGTCTATTAAAACTACTAAGTCCAAAATAAGAGGGGGACCCTACTGTCTAAGGCTGGTGAATTCTAATAATTTTTTTAATTTTCATCAATATTAGTATTCATTAATGTTCAAACCCCAGGCTGAACAGGGGCATAGGATTCTCGTTCTTTGACAGCTGCTAATTTTCTGCATTTCACCCTTCTATGCATATCTCCTTGGCCAGAAGGTGGGGAGGGAAATTACACAGAGAAGGGTTTTATTTGTAATACCCTTCCCCACCTTCTGACCTGAAGCTGTGCCCTCCTTTTTCTGCCCAGTTATGCCTTACCTTCCTCTATCTGTTCCCTCCTTCCCTTGACAGTTCATGCAGGGGAGGTAAATAGCAAGAGCCATTGAAGGAGGTAGAGCTCTTGGGAATTCAAGCTGAGCCCCTCCCAGTCAACCTCTTAGCAGAGTTACTGTGCCTTATTGATTGGTGTGAGCAACAAGGCATTGTAATAAATAAATTCATTTCTGTCTGGAGTTTTGCAGAATCCTCACATGAAATGAAACAAGAATCACCCTCTTATTCTAACACAGTGGCAGGTGAAGAGACTTTGTGGGCCAGAAGATCCAAGCGGTGACTTCCTAGTAAGCCCATTCCAAATATATATAGAATCACAGACTTGGAAGGAGCCATACAGGCCATCTAATCCAACTCCCTGTTCAGTACAGGATCTAAAGCATCTCTGACAAGTGTTTGTCCAGCCACTGCTTAAAGGCTGCCAGTGAGGGGGAGCTTACTACCTTCCTAGGTAGCTGATTATACTGTTGAACAACTCTTACTGTAAAAAAGTTCTCCCTAATATCCAGCCAGTACCTTCTCACCCTTAATTTGAACCCATTATTGCAAGTCCTATCCTTTGCTGCCAACAAGAACAGCTTCCTGTCCTTCTCAACCCTAACCCTTCAAATGTTTAAAAGGGAGCAATCATGTCCCCTCTCAACCTTCTCTTCTCCAGACTGAACATTCCCAAGTCCCTCAGCCTTTCCTTATAGGCCCCTGATCATCTATGATGCTGTCTTCTGCACCCACTCCATTCCATCCATATCCTTTTTGAAGTGAGGCCTCCAGAACTGCACACAATACTCCTGGTGCGGCCTGACCAATGCAGTGTACAGGAGGACTATGACATCTTGTGATTTGGATGTCATGCTTCTGTTGATACATCCCAAGATCACATTAGCCTTTTTTGTCTCTGCATCACACCGACTGCTCATATTTAACTTATGGTCCACCCACACTCCAATATATTGTTCACATACACTGCTACCCAGAAATGTATCCCCCATCCACTATACATGTTGCTCATTTTTGTTACTCAGATGTAGAACTTGGCACTTATCCTTGTTAAATTGCAGCTTGTTCACATCTGTCCACTTTTCTGACACATTCAGATCTTGTTGAATTCTATCCCTATCTTCTGGCTTCTCCCAATATGAACCTGTGGTCTGCATCTAAAGATCTGAGAGCTTTGAGATGCGTGACAGAATATTTGAAATTAGGCCATAAAAATAGATGCATGATTATCACAGTAAATACAGTTCCTTACTCTGACTGAAGTTCACTTTAGCCCTGTTCAGAAGATATGTGAACTCACATACAATTCATGTATGGTGTACATGTGATTTTTCTTTATATGTGTATTGAGTAACTCTAAAGTTACTTTTCATGCATGTACAGTTGAGTGAATGGCTTAGACCTCACATTTACCCAGTTGCTGGTGTAAGGTTCTGCCAGTTATCAACTCCAGAAATCTGTGCTCATGTAAATATGGTTAGGATTGATTAAAGCCATGCAGGAGTTAAACCATCTGCTAGAAAGCCATTGCCAGGAATGACCCAGTAGACAAAAGGTTACAATTATACACAGCAAAAAGTGTCGGCCAACATTGTCCCCACCCTTTGGGTCCTTTGGTTCCCATAGAGGTTGGTACTTAAAGGTGCAAGGCATCTTCCAAGGCTGCCCACCTCCAAGGTCACATTTGCATTCCCAGGCCAAACAGGCCCATTACTATAAAAACTAGATAAGCAAGCTCGTTACAACAATGACATGTATAACAAGGTCTTTGTCCTCCATCCCCCTCCTGCACCCATTTAACAAGGTATACATGAAAGCATTAGAGAAACAAAACAGTTCAGAAGAAAGAAATCTTAGCTGGTTCAACCTGACAGCGGGTCCTTGGTTCCCATTTGTAAAGGCATTGCACACTGGCTCTTTTTTACAAACAGATGTCTGCACATCTAAGCAGGAAGTACATGTGTTCACTGTAGTACGTGAACAGGGCTTAAAAGGCAGCCCAAACAGAAAGGACTTGGGATGTTTCTGGAAGGAATAACTCCATTCTTGTTAGAACTATTGTTGCTTTGGTGTATTTAAACTGAACATTTGCATTATGTTTGTAATTCCTGGACCAGCTGGGCTTATATTTCTTTCCCGATCCCCTGCCTCTTAGAAAACACTGCAAGTCTCTATGTTGATATGCTGATTTGTTTAACAAAATGCTTTTCTTTATGTCTTTATTTTAGATTTTACTTGACTGATTGCAATAAAATTCCCTGTTCTTTATATTTTTGTTCTAGATTTGACTTGGTTAATTGCAACCTAAATGACGAATTTGCAAATAGGATGAATCCCCAGACAGTTCCTGATGTGGTAAGTGTCTGACATTTCTTTCCTAAGCACTCAGGCAATGTTTGGGCAAGTTTATAAATCCATAAACTTACAGATCAGGGGTGTTGGATCCAGTATTCCCTCTGCTGAATTTGTATGAGCACCCGCCCAACCCCTGTATGTTCTCTATTGGCAAGTACCTTTTGACTGTGAGAAGGACCCAGGCTGTTTATCAACAAGAAGTTTATTATAAATACTGTATAACAACAAGTGGTAGTAAAATATTTAGTGCAACAGTGAATAAAGGAACAGTAGTGGTTGGTGTGAATAAATAAAAGCCCTAACACGTCTAACTAGATGTTCCCTTCTAACCTCAATAGACTCACTTACCCTCCTTGGATTAGGGATTCTCTCCTGCAGCCGATTCCAAAAGAACAACTTCCTTTTCTAGCTGGGCCTTTTATTGCCTCCCTCTCAGGTCCCGCCCCTCTGGGCTGGCTTTCCCTCCAAGAACTCTTCTACCTAATCAGAGGGACAGAAGAGATCTAGTCCTACTAGCAACTCAAACACAGGTTCCCTGGAGCCTGTAGATCTCACTAGGCCCAGGATCATAACACCGTGAATTCTTGGTGCTTGGGGGTAAACAGTGGAAGGGCTTCTGGAGTTCTGGCCCTGCTGATCGACCTCCTGGTGGCACCTGGTTTTTTGCCAGTTTGACATAGAGTGTTGGACTGCATGGGCCATTGGCTTCTCTTACGTTCTTATGAAGGGCCTGGTTCAAATCTCTGCTTGGCCGTGAATTAATTGTGTCCAATTTAAAACAAGCTGCAGTCTGTTGTTTTTAAGACCCCTGCTGATAGATTCATAGCCAGTTGGCAACCCAAGGGTAATAGTGCAGGTCCCTTTTAAAACAAGGTGTGGTGTATTAATTACTTTTAGCAGATTGTTCTTTTGCAGTGACACAAAAACTTTACGTGCTGCCTTCTGGTGGTGACTTATAGTACACTTTTGCCACTGCTTCAGTGAAGGCCTTCACAAGTATTCATTTAGATTCAAGTAGTAAGAGATCATTGTACACGTTCTGCAAGTGGTGTTTGGTATTTCTAGCCTGGTGTCATTCCTCCTCTCTTCCATCCTTAGGTGTTAATCAAGAAGAGCTATGACCGCACAAAACGCCAGCGTCGCAGGAACTGGAAACTGAAGGAACTAGCGAGAGACAGAGAAGGCATGGATACAGATGATGAAAGGTTCATGCTTTTTTTGTTTCCCTGCCTTATCAGATGAAATATTGGAATTGTTAATGAGCAAATAAAGCTGCTGAGAAAGAGGGCCCCTGCTGGAATTTTTCATGCACTGTTCAGGAGAATACCAGAATTCTCATTGGTAGTTTAATAGTAGGTGTTCTGAGGAAGTTAACATTTTTAGACTGGTTCCACTAAGCTCAGAGTTATAGTCTCCCATGAGGATTTGTGGGGAGTCTTTCTGTCAGCAGGGATTTGCCTTGCCTGGACATAAGAAGATGGAAAAGGGCTGAAGTGCTAAGAGAACTTCTAAGGCAAATCAGTACCTAAGAATCAATCTGGATCAGATCCAGTGGTCAATCTAGTGCAGCATCCTATCTCATGCTGTTGTCAGCCAGTTACTCAGGGGGGGCCAACAAAATGGCATAGAGGCCAAGGCCTTTTCCTGATGGTGCCTCCTGGCACTTTTGAAGGTTTTTCCTGTTGTCTATTGTTGCATGTCTTTGCTTTGCATTTTGTTTAGCGTAAAGTCACCCCAGTGCTTCTATGTGACCGCCCGTTGTTTATTGAAAATTGGGCAGCGTAATAGGTGTATTATTCTTTCTAAGCAGGGTAGACTTGCCAGGTGGCAATTAAATTAGTAGGTATGTTGTGAAATGTATTCAAGGTTTGGTCTTTCAGGGTTATAGTTAAGGTTGGCCTGTTCTAATGTGCTTGATGCATACAGATAATGAATGAGATGCCACAAAGTTTGATTGGTCTAGTTAGAGCTGTTTAACCGTGTTCTAATCCTGAGTTCTTGAAACCAGTTATCAGTATAATCCTAAACAGTTACACCCTTCTAAATCCCCGTTGAAGTCAAGTAGACTGGAAGGGTGTAACACCGGTTAGATTTTTTGTGTATGTCCTCCAAAATCTTCAATAGGAGCTGTGTGGGGGTCAAAAGATATTTGTGTATAAGGGACCAAAATTTGCATTAATCCTGAGAAAAAATAGCAGAATTGATGTTCTTTATTCCCAATATGATTATTTCATAGGCAGTACCAGGATTTCTTGGAAGATCTTGAAGAAGATGAGGCCATTAGAAAAAATGTCAATATTTTTAAAAGTAAGTTTCTTATATGAAATAGCTTGGGCTTTTTTTCCTGTATGTTTTAATACACGATGTATCTCCACTGTAGTATCTGTAATGCACAACTGGTGATACCGACTGTGAAGAAAGTCTGCATGTAACCTGTTTACTGGCCCTTGTTGCTAAATTCTCTAAACCAGTTTTGGGAGAAGGTGCAAGAAAACATGATAGGCACCTGTTCATAACAGTTGTGATGTTTGCCTTCTTTGTAAATGAGGCATCAGACCAACATTGTACTTTAATATATATCATTGATCTTATCTTGACAGCCAAAATAGATTAAATGGTTGAGGAAAAAAATGCAAATAGTTTACAACATTTAAAGATAAAACCTCGCATGTATTATAGTGGTAAAAGAGGCTTCTTCATGGCTATGTGTTTTAAACACTTATTTTTAATTTAATTTTTTAATTTAATTTGCGATTTAAACCCCACCCTATTCTGCAAGCGGGCTCATATAATAATCTGTGTACAAGTTTCTCAATATAATATATAGGCTTCCCAAGTTCCTGCCAAGGGCGGGAAATTCCCGCCGCTGAAGAGCTCCAGCAAGCTAAAACATGCCTGGTGCGATGACATCACCTGGAAGTGATGTTATTGTGCCACACAGGCAAAGTGTGCACGAAAACCCCTGCCCAGAGCTATGTAAGACTTGGCAACCCTGATAATGTACAAGGTTCCATGCAATATAGAAATATGTCTCTTGATTATAGATTTATGTGGGTAGCTGTGTGGCTCCTTTAAGACCAGCAGTTTTATTCAAGGTATAAGCTTTCATGTGCACTTCCTCTGAAGAGTGTCCTGAGGAGGTGTGCTTTCACACATAAATTTATAACTTGATTAAAATATTTTTGGTCTTAAATGTGCCACTGGACTCAAACTTTGTTCCATCACTTGATTATGTCTTTAGACGGGGAAGTCATCTTATTTTTGGAGGTCTCAACATTGTCTTTTGGTTCTGTAGATCCAGTCATTCCTGTGGAGAGTGACACAGATGACGAGGGTATTCCCCGGATTAGCCTTGCAGAGATGTTGGAGGATCTCCAGATATCCCAAGATGCTACTGGTGGAGAGGGTGCTGATATGTTAACAGAATGAGCTCGTGGGTTTTGTTAATGTGAACATTATTCTCCCTTAAGAAGAGAACCATCCGTTCAGACATCTGTCACAAGAATTCATACAGACTTTAGTGTGAAAATTATTAGTTTTGAAAAGTGAACTCTGCAGGAAAGTACCATTAATAAAACTTCTGGAATAAGTGATTGATCTGAAAGGATTTCTGTCATCCCCCCCCCCCCCCCCCCCCGAGTTGAAGCACTTTGATGTGGTGGGTATGCCCCAGCGATACAAGTCTTTTACCAGTGTGTCT